>NC_044550.1:193743267-194054014 GCF_007565055.1 Rhinopithecus roxellana
CAACAACAACAACAACAACAACAACAACAACAAAAGTTAGGCAAGGTAGCACATGCCTATGGTCCCAGCTACCTGGGAGGCCAAGCTGGAAGAGTCATTTGAGTCCCAAGGTTTGAGATTGCAGTGACCCATGATTATGCCACTGCACTGTAGCCTGGGTAACAGATTGAGACCCTGCCAAAAAAAAAAAAAAAAAAAAAAAAAAAAATTAGTCTGTGAGCCTTGAATATGGCAAGAAGATTTGCTGCCTATCTATAATGACCTTTGATGTGAGAGATGTGAGGTGCACAAACTAATAGATTGAGTTTAAGTTACAGGATTGGAATATGGTCACTAAACCTAGGTATTGTCTCTTGGCTAATTCTACTAGGAACTTGTAAATAAACTACTTGTTCAACTTCTTACACTAATGAGACTTTTCAAACCTATACCTTTTCTTGCAATAAATTATTTAATTTATTGTTGAGCTTTACTTGCAGGGAAAATGTTGAAGTAGAGTTAGATCATGAAGACTTAGGTTGACAGATAAGTGACATATTGTAGAAACGTGACACTCTGGGAATTTACCCATTTACATGCTCCTTTTGACCTCTGCACAGACCAGTTTTTCAACATCCCCAGTCTCATTATGTCAATCAGAAGTTGTTCCTGGTTGCCACCCTTTCCACAAAACAGAGAGAACTCAACCTGGAACTTCCATTTCATTGGCTTAATTTATCCTAAGAGTCAGTAAGAGAGGTGAGAGTTCATCATTTTGGGCAGGTATTTTTATAGTACTTAGGGATGCAAGTTTAGAAAGAAAGGTAAAAGACATCAAAATATGTTTCAGGGCAAGTCACACTGAGCAAATGAAAATTTAATATTTACTAATTGTTCATTTTAAACCAAAACAAAATCACTGTCTGAACAAAATGCATATTCAGTATTACTTTTCTATCTGCAAAAGTTGCAAATTGAGTAAAAAAAAAAAAAAAAAAATCCAAAATATAGGCTGATACTACTTTATCATTTTCTTTATTCAAAAATGAGCTTAATCGTGGAACAGATTTTGAGAAAACTACTAGATACCAATTAACTGCCATTATTTGTGAGATGTGTATACTATTCAGATTATCGTTCCACTTTTGCAAAATCTCATAGAAAGATTTGCCCCAATATGCAAAGAAAAAATTGAATTAATTGAAACACTCAGTTTAAGTCATCATTTGAATGATGGCGAAGATAACACCTCAAATTTATTTTTCCTAGTAATTTTGTGTAGTCATATTTGTTTTTCTTGAGTTTCTCTTTATTTAATTCTCCTCTTTTGGCATTCTATCAATCAGTAGCAGAGAACAGAGAAATCTCTGGATTCTATACTGGAATGAACTAGAGGCAGTATGGAAAACAGTGTTGCCAAGTCAACCAAGCACTCAAAATAGAATTAAAATCTCATGATAACTACAACCACAATATGCCAAGAGGGAAACAAAAAAGAAATTGTTCCCAAATGAGAGAGGAGGGAAAGCAGCACGGAGTAGTAAGACTCTTGGTTCTTTGAATAACGTGCTTTATGTCCTTGAGTGATTCACTTAATTTCTCTGGGTTTTGGATTCCTCTCTGTAAATTGAGAGGATTGGACTAAATCAGTAGTTTCCAAATTATGAACCTTGGAATAATTGCAAGGGGCCTTGAATTTGTATGCTTTATATACTTCCACAATCACCGGGATCCAGAAGTCCCACTGAAGTCATGTGGAAGCTGGAAAAATATTTTTACATTTTTAAAAAGGTTCTTATATAAGATATAGTGGCTAAATAACATATGAAGTTTTCTTAGACTAGAGAATACCATTATCTTATGAGTTAGATATCCAGATGTTGAAATGTTGAAGTGCATAATTCTTTATTGAAGTCTTTCTTGCAAAAGCAGCATTGTTATTGCAAGGAACAATGTGGCTAGCAATCGAGACTCAGGTTTCTAGGCCAAACTTTCATGCATTAATTTTGTGACCTTGGGTGGGTTATTTAAATTTTCAGTTTATTTGTTTGAGGTAACTATTTGAAAAGACTTAGACAAATTTTAAAGTGTTCTTCAAGTACAAGATGGTTTTATTGCTTCTATTCATCAACTGCTCTCGGGCCTCATAATGCTAAATTTGCAGAGCAGGAATCTGAATTAGCTGTCAGGTCTGTTTATTACTGTGGCTGTCCTTGTTTCTTCCTTTTCTTTTACTCCATCCATATTAGTATGCCATTTATCTCCCCAGTTTGTTTTTCCACTATTAGGCTGATATGTTATTTGTGGCTTAAGGATTTTTAATACTTACATAACTCATGCAGTAATACTTGCTATTTTGAGAAGATAAATAATGTAGATTTATCTTATCTTATAGTTAGAGACAATTAAAAGCAAGCCAATAGATTGCCTAAAGTTGCATATAAAATAATAATTTAATATCATTTTGTATTCCAATTATTTTGTCTCCTTCTTTGTGCTTATAAATTTCTTGAAATACAGTCATGCCACTTAACCATGAAGATATGTTGTGAGAAATGTGTCCTTAGGTGATTCTGTCCTTATATGAACAACATAGAGTGTACTTACACAAACCTGGATGATATAGCCTACCGTACCCATAGGCCATATGGTATAGCCTACTGCTTCTAGGCTACCAACCTGTACAGAGTGTTACTGTATTGAATGCTGTAGGCAATTGTAACACAGTGGTGAGCGTTTGTGTATCTAGACATAGCTAAACATAGAAAAAGTACTTCGTTATGCACTACATTGGGACAGCTACTGATCAGAATTTTTCAGCTCTATTATAATCTAAAGGCATCACCATTGTATATGTGGTCATTGAAACGTCACGATACATGGCATGGCTGTTGTGATCCTTTTTTCCTCAGCTCACTCCTCAGTTGTGTGTGCGTGTGTAAGTGCTTGCATACATGTGCCTTTCTCTCTCCTTTAGAGCAGTGCTTAGTAAAAAACTCCCATTTCTATTCTTGTCAGTTACTCATGTGTCTCTCTGATAGACCTAATGATCACTGAAGCTGCTGTTGTCCTGGGAGGGATGCTCAGTTTGCTGAGAAACTGATGGAAACTCACTCCTTGTCCAGTTATTAGATTCTGAACTCAAGTGGTGTGAGCAGATGGACTTGTTTGGAAAGGGAAAGAAGGGTTTACCTCTTGAAACAGAAGGGATTAGGGCTTCAAATGTCTGGATGGATGAAGCACCCAGCTTTCAGAATTATTAAAGATAGTCTTGGAAAGCAGCACAGATTCCCCAACACTCAACAGCCTTACTCTTCATATCAACTTTTAATCTACCTTTTAACAAAGTTTTACAGATGTGAATGAATGTTACAAAAGGTCAACCAATTACATATTCATCAGAAAATATAGGATGGAGTAATGAAAGGCCATTTTTGTTTTACTGCAGGAAAACACATGAATCTAATTTAAAGGAAAAAATCTTCTGTAAGAATAAGTTCTTCTATATTTGACATGCTTGGCAAGGGAGCACATGATTTTTTTTTGGTAACTTGACAGGTATAATTACAATCTAAAAGTAAAAAAAAAAAAAAAAAAAAAAAAAAAAAAACTTTCTTGAATAAAAATGTAATAGACTACTATTTTTAAAATTTACTTTGCAGTAGATTGATATTAAGAAACTACTTTGATCAAAAGTCCCCTAAATTGAAAAACAAAATCCATCTAAAAGTAGAATATTTTAGGACACTTGTTAAATTTTATTTTTGAGACAGGATCTGGCTCTGTTGCCCAGTCTGGAGTGCAGTGGCACCATCACGGCTCAATGCCACCTCTACCTCCTGGGCTCAAGCCATCCTCCCACTGTGGCCTCCCAAGTAGCTGGGGCAACAGGCAGTAGAGACAGGATTTCACCACGTTGCCCGGACTGTTCTCAAACTCCTGACCTCAAGAGATCTGCCAGCCTCGGCCTCCCAAAGGGCTAGGATTGCACGCATGAGCCACCACGCCCAGCTTATTTTAGGATATTTGTAAAGGTGTATATAGCAGAGATTTATTGATGTTCTGGTCCCTACTTTTAATTTCTTTAACTTACCTCTCAACCCATCTAAATATGATATGTAAATCTTTTCATAGCTCTCAAAACTTTTTCCCCATTAAGCATTATTTTATTCTGTCTAAAGAAATGTGCTATTGACATTTTTGTGATATAATTTATTACTAGATAATATTCCATAAACAACTTACAACTGACAATTATTTATCCTGATATATATTCTTATCAGGAGCAAACTACATAAAGTATGTATGCTACTTTCCTCGGAGTTACTAAAGAAAATAAAAGAGGAATTAAGAACATAAAGCATCCCTTATCTTAAAGAGGTTACCATCAAGTTGATTACATATGGAATTTGGTATAAACTAAGGCCCTGTTATAAATTTACTTCATCTTCAGAGTAATAGTCACCATTTCCTGAGTAACTATTAGGTTCCAGCAACTGTACTAAGCACTTCATATAATCATCTTAATTTTCTCACAAGAATCTTTTGAAGTAGATATTATTAGGATTTTAAAGTAAAAGAAACTGGGACTTAGAGATTAATTAACTTTTAAATTATCACATAGTAACAGATTATATCAGCAGAACCACTGGAAGTGATATATAATAAGGATTTATTATACTGATTTGACCTTATGCATTTGTGAGAGCTGGTTTAACCATCTACGTAAAGGTTGTCTTTCTGTCTAGTGATGGAGACAGACATCATAAGGAAAGATACTTGGGAAGAGATGATGGATTTAAGCTAGGGAAAAACAAGGACAAACTGCACCTCATTATGAACAACTGGCTTCTATGGGGATAGCCTGGAACCTGTATCAGGCTCTCACCTTCCCTAAGCCTCCAGTTTTAACAATAGGAGTCCATGCAGGATCATCTAGTACCCTTTGTCATGGAGCTAAACACACACCTGTTCCAGGATTTGGGGAGGCAAAAGGAAGATGAAGCAGGAGCTGAAGGAACCTTGGTTCTGGTTGCTGTCCCACACAGCAAGATGAGCTGACAGCTAAGTGACCATGTGCATGAGGTGCAATGGCACCTGGTAGCCCTGCACTGAACTTAGCTCAAAAAATATTTAAAAAATGACTGATAGTCTTGGGTAAAATAGCTACTCTAAACTCCAGGCTCACTTGGAAATAGCAAGAAAGAGAATTGTGAGAATTGTAGTCTCAGCTTGGCTTAACTGACCCAATACAATCATGTGAATCCTTGGTGAATCCATGATTCAAACATAGATTTTCTTCTGATACCACACACTATTAACCTCCAAGCAAGGGTATGTTGTCCCATTTCCTTATGGGCTATTCATTCTATGTTTTTGTTACTGTAATCAACAGTGCTCCTAATTTTTCTCACCCACAACACTTCTGTGTAAACCTACATAATTTGGGAAATAAAGTAAAGCTGAAGCTACAGTCAAATTTGCTAATCAGAAAAAAAAAAAATCTCTAAAAGTTAAAAATATTGCTTTATTTTGGCAGTAAAATAAAAAGAATTGACACTGGCACCACTGCCCCCTGTTATCCTTCATCCTCTTTTGGCTGGGTTAGAAAATCCTGGAACTGAATCTACTTCAAGAAAGACTCACATTCGTACCTTCCCCCCACAACCAGAGCATGGCTACCACCAGGGAAAATCCTACCATTCTCTTTATTCTTGTTTCCATTTGTAAACCCATGATGTCCAGGACTACCAAGTGATTCTTTATTCCCAGATTCTAATCTGTACCCAGGTCTGTAACATTCTTTTATGTATCTATCAGTTACCACTCTGCAACTTCAGTAGACTCAACAATTCAGTCTTAAGAAATATTTTCCACGTTTTGCTGAATGGGCCTCTCACTTTCTTACTGTCACAGAAACCTGACTCTCCCCAGAAGCCCCAGAATTCCCCACATCCCTCTCAGTGACTATTTTCTCTTCTAGCCTGTGATTTTTAACTGGGCATGGGGGTGACATAGATGATAATTCTATTCTGCTCAGGCATTTCCAAGCCAATTTCCTTTCTTTTCTGTAAGTTCCCCAGCTTTGGATCATACCACATACTACACTCTATACCTCGTTGTTGTACTTGTGGCCATCTATGAAACCAAGGCCACTCTCTATCCTTCTTTGAAGAGTTTTGCTCCTGCCCCATTGACACTTCTTCTAGAGTACCCCTGTCACATCCTGGGTAACTTCCTTATTGATTTAGATGAAACATGCCCATTTCTACTCTTTCAATACTTTAATCTTTTTTTCCTTATAATAATTGCATTCTTAACCTACTTAATAAACTCATTTTCTCATAATCATAGTTTTTGTCATTAATAACTATAATTATTCTATAATCTCAGTTTTGAGGATCTTGTTCTCAGAAAACCAACCTTTTCCTCTATCTCAGGCTAGTCTCCTTACTCCAATAATATTTTATCCCTATCAGGACGTACAATACATTGATCCTCTTCGCTTGTCTATACTCATTACTTTGGGGATCTCATTAGTCTTATGGTTTCAATTACCTTCCAAATGCTGATGTTTTCTTTTGTTTTATCTTCCATCCACAAATTTCCCATGAACTGTAGATTTATACATCCAAGTGCTTGACAACTGAAGCTTTTTCATGTGTCAAACTGGATTTTTTAGCCCCTCTCCCCTAATTTATTTCTCTTACAATCTTTGACAGTTTGGCTAACGGCAGTTTCACTTTTCCAATTGCAAAGACCTAAAATCTTAAAGGTATCTTTCATTCTTTCTCTCTCTCTTTCACAACTGGTATGTAATCTAAAGGTAAATTAAGCCAGCCTGCTTTTAAAATGCAGACAGAAGGCGACCTCTTCTCACTTTCACAACCACTTTTATGAAAGCTTATTTTACTTTTTTGCCTGGATTGTTTAACTCTTTCCACCCTTTTCACCTATTCTCAGAACAAAAATCAAACTCGTCCAATTAAAACAACCAAATTATGTCACGTTCTCCGTAAAAGTCTCCAATAATTTCTATTACCACTCAGAGAAAAAAGCCAAAGTCAATAAAAAGCCTTAGTTTCTCTACGTGTTTATACACCCTGTTTCTTCTCAGATATCACCTCCTATTAATTTCCCTCTGGTAGAACTTGAATATCCAACCTCATTCCACCCTCATTCCTTCGGAGAAGTTATAAAGCTAACCTCTCCATTTCCTAGACTCCGTAGAATCTGGGTTGTAAACTATTTTCTACCGACTAAATGCACTTGTGAGTAATTTAAAACTTAGAAGAGAGGCAAAGATCACTTCCTTTGCCTGAGTTCATTGAGGCAGTTGAAATGGTAATCTCAGTATCCTGTGCTTGTCTCTGGCTTCACTCATATGTAGGCACTGTGGTATCATGAGGGATGAAAGTAGTAGACACCAGTCTCTGTTCTTTCCATCACAGCTAAGATGGTAGAGTCCTTCAACTCCTTAAACCAGTAGCAGACCTTTCTTTGATTCTATAAACATACTATTCCCTGTATTCAATGTTTTATTCTGTTTGATTTACAAAGAGCAGTTTCTGTTCCTGTATGCAATGCCTATTGATACACTTCCTCTTTCTCACCTAGATCTTCAGAAAAATGTCATTGTCCCAGTGAGATCTTTACCTGTCACTGTTCCTAAAATGTCACCTTCCCCAAGACATTTTCTATCTTCATTGCATGATTTTTTCTTAGCACTTTTCATTTTTTAGTATGTAATTTGTTTCATATATTTTACCTGTTTCTTATATCTGCCTTTCCCTCCCCACATCAAGAATGAAAGCTTTATAAAAGCCAGGATTTAAAACAAGGCCATTGCTGCATACTCCTTCCTTCCTCCTTAGAACAGTGCCTAGTGTGTTGTAGTTACTCAAGAAATACTTGAGTGAATGAATTTGACTAGGAACTGTGACCCTTTATTCTATGCTTCAGTTTGATTTCTTATGTATATGTGCAAAAGGATAAGAATATATATGCACATACATTATTGTTAAATATATCCATTATTTATAAAAGACTAGATTTATTTAAATCTATTTTGTGTCACAGTACGAGTGGAATGGTATTCAATATTTCAGCATTTTCCCTTCTTTTTCAGAGGGTTACAAAGCAGTGCCGTTTCAAACTTTACTGATAAATCGAAACAATCGCTACAAAATCTGAGAAGTGTCCTGAATGGAAGAAGGAGTTCATTGTTGTGGTTTTTGACCTCAGATTCCATTTGAAATAACATGAGAAAAGGATTTTAGTTTTCCAGTTGACCCCAGATATTTGGTTGGTTTGATCAGGCTTTACAGATTTTTATTTTTAGCTGTTTAGCTTCATTAAATCTAAGTTTCCAGATTTTTCTGAAGTGTTCTCTGTAGCTTCTTTTTTCATTATATTTCAGTATCAAGTGAAAGGGCAAGGCCAAGGGAGAATCTATAGGCTTTTTTGCCTCTTTGTAAATAGGGAAATTACATTACGAAATGAAGTAGGCCTTCCTCTCATTCTTTGTATTCCTTCTGTCCTGGATGGCTGTTTTCAAAGGTCATGAATACTTCCACTGCACATAATTGGTGCCACTTCCCCCAACTCTTCCACAGACACACAGACACTAAAACACTCAGACATGCATGCGCATAGGCATGCACACTCAAGAAGGATACATTGCCCCCTCCTCCAACTACTAACAAAATATGGAAAATAAATACTTTTTCAAACCATCAAGACATGTTGGCTTCTCTTTCTACTATCTGATTCTTCACATGCAATTCAGTATTTGGAATTAGAAGAGCTAAATAGCCCATTCCATTATTCCCAGGTAAAGGGAAACTGAAGAACCTTTCAGGGGATTATTATAGGGTAAAACATCCAAACAAATAAATGACTTTCTCTTCCACAGTTGGGTTGAGTTGAGGAGTTATTTCTTTCTCTTATCATACCGGATCATGGGTCATTTGAATTAAAACAAGAATGTTAGTTCCCTTTAGGGCCTTGGAATTGTTATTGACCTTCCTGTTCTTCTCGTTCCCTGTTAGGTTTGTTTGGCTCTTCAGATGCCTAAGAATCTTTATAATTTTCAGACAAATAGTTCAAAGCCTCTGGAATCAATGAGACTGTCAGGAAGAAGGATTAAGAAATTCTAAAACTGGCATAATACTATTTTTAGTAGTAACATATAGTTACTTTAAAACCCCTAAGTATTATAAGGCTGTCATATTGGTATATTGTAAGAATATTTTTATGGTGTGACACAGTTGATTTTTTTTTTTTTTAAGTGGGAAAGCACTTACTATACAGAATAGAGAAAACTCACTCTCACTCTTGCTTTCTCTATAGATGCATGTGTCTTTATATAAATATATATTTCACTGCATTAATTTCAGCTTGCCAACAAAGTTTGATGTATTTGCATGTTTTAGTTTCTTATTTTATATATTTGTGTATAAGTTATACAAAATGAATATATTAAAATATTTAAGTGTAATTTAATAATTTCACATTATTTATATATTATATATGTTATTTTATAACAATAGAAATCCTCTAGATGACATTATTATAGAACCAATATTACTGATTGCTCTTTATGGAACTTTTAGTAAGCTGGCCCTGAAGAAATCCAGTTAACTGATTAATTAATGTCTGTCCATCCACCTATTCTCTTATAGTAAGCTTTTATTGAGTATCTAATATCTATCTAGTGTTGTGAAAAAAGCTAAGGATGCAAAAAACAATGATCCATTTTTTTCCCCGAGTCACAGTTCAGTGGGTAAGATAAACACACAATGCCTTCCCATCACAGTATAATACGAACAATAATCAAAATATATGTGGAGATACATATAATGGCTTTTGAGTTAACTTAAGCTTATTTTTCTTGGATATTTAGTATTTAACTTATATTATTGCCTTTGTTTAAACTATCAAGGTCTGCCTCAATGAAAATAAAAAATTTCCCCTTGGGAATTGTTTTTCTAAAGCCTCAAAAATTTGTTTATTTAATAATTGTTTCTAATCATAGCTTTAGCTAAAATGTTGTTAGTGTTGAAATGAGCCCAATTGTCCCATAAAACTAATATTTACAATTCTTTGAATAAATACAGAAATTGCCCCTCCCTGGTCTTAAAACTTGAAACTTACATTTTTCTCATCTGAGTTCCTCAGGAAACACACCCTCACACAGTGAAATGAAATTCATCAGATCACCGCATTCATGTCAGATACCTCATACATCATGACTGCTTCCTCACTCCTCCTTAATTCCTGTTTTCCTGCCTTTCCTGCTATATAAAGCCTCCAGTATTAATTGGGCAGGCAGAAGAATTTGAAATTTCATCTCCCATTCTCCTCAGCTGCAGCACCTGATTAAAGCCTTCTTCCTTGGCAATACTTGTTGTCTCAGTGACTGGCTTTCTATGCAGTGAGCAGCAGGACCTAGACCAAACTCCTGGCATTTTGGTAGCGTTATGAATTACGAGAACAAAGATTTTGGTTTGCTGTGTATTCTTGAAAATGTGGCTTAATGAAAGAGTCTTTTTCTGTAGCACTGATCTCTTCAGAAAATATGGTGTGATAAGAGTTTGAAGGAAACAGCCAGCTGGTCATGTGTTATAATTCAGCAATGACTGTAGTTTCAGGAGAAGACAATTGATTCACCAATTAGGCAAGTAACAAAAGAGCACAACTTTAAACAAACTTTTTGACATAAAAACATTACTATGCTCATCCTGAGGACATGTTCTAAAAATTGTATTATTTTTTAAATTTACATTTTCAGTACAATGCTGTAATATAGTCTTATAAATATATTTCAAGTTTAAACTAATGTCCTAAAAATAAAAGATAAACTGTTTTAGAGAAGTGTTAAGATTTGTTTCCACATTACCCTGATTCTCAGTTACAATGCTGATGATCCCCTACTTGCAATGGTTTGACTTAGAATTTTTGTTGACTTTACAATGATATGAAAGTGATATGCATTCAGTAGAAACCACACTTTAATTTTTGAATTCTGATCTGTTCCTGGGCTAGTGATATGCAGTGTGATGGTCTCTTGTAATGCTGGGCAGTGGCAGCCAGCAACAGCTCCCAATCAGCCATGCAATCATGACAGTAAACAGTCAATACTGTACTCTACAGTGTACTGTAATCAATAAATTACCTAAGATACCCACCATCAACTTGAATGTATTATGTAAATATTAGATACATCTGTTTTGTTAGTGCAAAGCAACTGATGATCGTTCTACCAGCTATAGAGAAAACTAGCAATCTTTGTATCTCTTCTATTTAAATCAATAGTTGAATTCATAAATGTCACACATTTAATACAAAATATAAGATTAAGGTAATGTGTATATATACTAAAAATATTATTATTTCTAAATGCTATTCCTTTGTATTCCTAACATGAATTTGTGTCTTTGAAGCCATTAATCTTATATATTTCAGTCAGGGATTCAGAAAGGAAAAGGTGCTTTGATGAAAATAGCAATTAAGGATGGCCTCTAATAAAATAGAATGATCATTATCCAAAGAAAAAGCAATGTCTCTAAAGCCTTTTATAGTAACATCCATTGCATTCACTATTTCAAAATTTTACCCACAACAGAGTTATTTTCTGTCATGTCAATATTTATATGCATTCCTTTAAACAAAATATTTTGGATTTCCACTTATAGATAAATAAGTCTGTGCACAGGTTAAAATTTCTAATATAAAAATGTTAGTACCTGAAGTGCAGGGGTTCCAGGCTTATAAGAGAATCATAAATAAAGAAGTAAGATCTCTCTGAGTCATCAGAATCAAACTGTTTCATTCTCTGGGTCACATTTATCCTCCAGGTATTGAGAAGGTTCTCCTTCCAAAAACAATCTGCTCTGTATTTTTCTATGAGAATGTCACTACCACAAGTAGCCTTTAACTGATTTTTATCTGAGAAAATGAAATAACTCTTATGCACTTTTTAAATTTTTAAAGAATATTTATTATGTCAAAAAAAAAACAGAATAAGGATTTTTTTATGTACTTGTTTAATTTCCTTTTATCTGATGACTGCATCTATTTCAGAAAAAAGTAGTGATTGTCTTTCTTCAAAGTTTCGTCAAGTCAAAATTATTATGATCCTTGTCACTAGTGCCAAAACAAAGAGACGAGTGATATAATTTTCCTGTAATATTATGTCCCTGGAATCCAGTCCATAAAATTGAAGCCAAAGCAGATTTCTTTTATTAGATTGCTAGATAACTGTATAAGCCACTGCATTTATAGTTACGGGAAATTTGCCTTATAAAATAAAGCAAGCTAACTGGCAGCAATACAAAAATGTAGGTAGTTTTCTTGGCAAAAAGTGTCATCTAAATTTCATGGTTTATTCTCAGTATACAAATAAAATTTTATAAAATAAAATTCTTTAAAATTTAGACTTGTTCCCCCACTGATTGTGTCTGTTCAACTCAAAACATAATGGTCTATGCCATATTCAGAGGCTTTGCTGGGTACCTAACAAACATTACTAAAATTTGCATTAATCATGATGTTGGGCAAGAAATAAAAATGATCACGAGGTTTATCTTGGTAGCCATTTTAATTTTTCAAATGTTGTCAAGTCTAAAAACCATTAAAAACAGCTGGTTCATATCAATCTAGTGTGTCAGCACCAAATACAGTTCCATCTAAAACTGTTAGGGTTAAAATGAACTAAGCTTAGATTTAATAACTAAACACAAACAATAACTTTAATTTTGGAATACCGTTATGAAAAAAGATAATAGTATACACAAGTTACTGAAGCTTTTTGACATCTTGAAAAATGTTCAGTAAACACCTTACAATACTTGAGGCCCTTTTCAAATTTGTGTTGATTTTTATTAAACTCAGAGGTTTGAAATTATTTGTGGAGCCAGGCACGGTGGCTCACGTGTGTAATCCCAGCACTTTGGGAAACTGAGGCAGGTAGGTCTGAGGTCAGGAGTTCGAGACCAGCCTGGCCAACATGATAAAACCCCCATCTCTACTAAAAATACCAAATAATAATAATAATAAAAAGCCGGGCATGGTGGCAGGTACCTGTAATCCCAGCTACTCAGTAGGCTGAGGCAGGAGAATCGCTTGACCTGGGAGGCAGAAGTTGTAGTGAGCCAAGATCATGCCACTGCACTCCAGCCCGGTGACAGAGTGAGACTCTGTCTCAATAAATAAATAAATAAATAAATAAATAAATAAATGTAAAAATAATACAATTTGTGAGTTTTTGTTTAAGGTATTTTCAACAGATACAGATAGGGTGTATTCTCTACAGGATGATTTTTGACTCAAAAAATAAAAATTATACTATTTTACTTTGATTCTACTTATGTTTGAAATTTAGAATATATACTACTCATTTCAAAATTATGTGTCTATAATATTTTATATAACTGCTTATTGAATAATTGATGGACAAGATTTTAAAAATCATATCTAGAAAATGAAAGAGTAAATTTCAAATAATTTTCCATTAAGATAAAAACTTAAATTCCCACAGGGCACTACATTTAGATAGTAAATCTGATATTTGAGCCTACAATTTTATTGTTTCTTAATCCTTTAAATTTATGAAACTCTAACCTATTTGGGGAGGTAACATTGATAAACCAACATAGCTAAATAATACTGCTTGCTTTCTGTAATAAACAACCATCATATCAACTCATTAAGCTATACAATTTGGAGTAACTATCTTTCAGCTTATGAATTTACCACTTACAAGCTTCCTGGTTTTTGAAAAATTACTGAACAATCTATAAAGCAGGGTTAGTTTACAGAGATGCTATTAGCACCTTGTTGAATTTCAAAGACTTTATAGCAAATAACACTTTTTACAAATGTTTAGCATAGTTAATAACTGGCACCAGAATTCTCTTTCTGAAGGAAGTCTTCCCCCAAAAAAATATTTTTATAGTCCAACTGATTGCAGAATATAGAATGAACGGGCATAATAAAGCAATTGTTAAATTGTTATATATAATAATATGCAAAGAATTGTGTTTAGAAAAAAAGGAAACATTAAAAAATTATGGTATATAGGTGTACAAAATTTTTAACATAATGATAAAATTGTAGGCCTGTATATTTGGTAATGGCTTAAGATAGTTTTAAGCACAGTGATTTTAATATTTAACTTTAATATGTTTAATATATTAAATGTAATATTCAATTTCAATTATGCTTTTGAGCTGTAACTCCCTTGTTCTCCATAAGCCTTAAGTAAAATCTTCCATAAAAACATACACAGTGACTTTGTGAGTCACCCCTAGCCATGCTCTCATCCATACAAATCAAGAAAAGGAGTTGATTGGGTAATGCAGATACAGACTAGCAACATTTCCATTAGTAAGGAAAAAAAAAAAAAAAATCCCTGGAAGCTGTAACTCAGCACCAAAAGACGCTTTTGCTTTTGCAAAAAAAGATACTTTTGCTTTTGCTTTTGCTGGTAGTGAAATCAGTAATGAATAACACAGATCTTCTGCCCTACAAGTTTTCAACAAGTAAAGAAATAGATGCAGTCATCAGATAAAAGGAAATTAAACTACTGGTTCTGCTGTATATATTTCATAGCTGGATTAGCTGAACTGGAGAACTTGCCTCGTTCCACAGCCAGAATGTTGCTTCCTACTGCCTTTCGTCTGCTCACACCTGGATGCCTACCTCTTCATGGACCCACACATTCCCCTGAAAGTTTCTCTTTTTGAGGGCAGAGAAGGAATGCGTCCTCAGGACAGGACATTTCCAAAGGGAGAACCTAGATGGGGCTTCCTTACCTGCTTAATTCCTTCTTTCTGGTCACACTCTTGAGAGAGAATTATTTTTTGTTTAGGGAGAGACTAGAAGTTCTCTAGGAAATCTTCTCATGAAAACATGTTGTCAAGAGGACTAGAGTTCACCAAAATATTAGAGACAGTTGCTTTCTTTACCCATGGGAGTTGACAGTCAAGGCTCTGGTGTCCAGACTGTAGCTGAAGGGAACACCTTGCTTCTAATGTCACCACTTGTACTTAGTGTTTTATTCTGGGTCCACTTGTTGGTGTTCGGGAAAATGCCTGTTCCCCATTTCTCACATATTTATAGTGGGAAGGAAATTCCCACTCTGCAGGAGTAACAGGGTAGGGAAATTGGTACACTATTTTCCCTAGGGAAGATTGAGATTGAGAAGGAAACTAGTCATGCATTTCTTTTCTTTCTTGGAAACCTGTGCTCAGGAGGCAGCCATTTTCTGCTTATCTATGTGTTATATTTTCCAGATAGACTAGATACCTTCTGTTTGCCCTCTAGTCCCACTATGTACTTTCTTTTAGCCTGGCATCCATCCCAGAATGCTGACTTGTTTGAAATATAAGCGACTTTATTTTCCCCCTCCTCTGGCTTCTGGGTGTACATGGCCAATAGGGAGTCCTGGCAGAAGATCGAATAGGAGCAGAACATTGAGTTCAGGTTGTTTATTGCTCTGGTTTGCCTCCCTGCAGGGATGCCCATCTCCTCTCAACATGGCCCTCCCTGCACGACTTTCTCCTTCTGTGTTTTATAACTGCTTTGTGCCTCAGGGATTGAAACAGCTCTGGTGTAACCAGTCCATGGGTCTTTGGCCTATGCCTTGCCCATATATTTCTAAATAGTTCCTTTATTTAAACTTGCTTAAATGACTAATTTCTTTCTGAGACCATGGTTTAGACCCAGAGTATTTTGGAGTGGTATGCTTAATTCAGAGAAATTTTAGAAGTTGATGGTGATGCTAATTCCAACATTCATTCCCTAATCTACCTGTACTCATAATAAAGTTGATAATAGATCTCCATTTCTCTTACATGAATATCTACTTTCAGGGCTGGTTCAGAACTCAAAAGGAGAAGAGAAGGGCATTTTTGTATGTCTTTATAAAACTCCAATGTCTTGGTGCATGGCCAGTAACCTTGAGGAATGGCAAAGTCCTGGCATTTGAGGCCCAAAAGAATACGTGGATATGGACTATGAGGCTGCTTCTGTGGCCAAGGGAAGTGTTTTTAAGATTCAGACTTCAGTGCTTTTGTTGATGTTGATGTAGACTTGGCCATTTTTTCCCCTTGGCAGTTTGCAGCAGTTTATATTGAACTTATACAGCTGTATATATTTTTTAAACTGGCATGATCTTCAGTAAAACACCTTGGTCTTAGTATGTAGACTGCTATGGTTAACCTTTAGCTACACAGAGATACATGTTGCCAAGACAAGGTTTAGATCACAGTAAAGTCTCAACTCAGTGCTTCAGCATACAGACTATTTGGGCATTGCAGGGTAGAATATATATTTTGTTCTCTCTGAAGGATATTTCTCAGTTCTTTAGCTGTCTAGGATTCTGAAGATCAAAAGGCAGCTCTTCAGTGTAGAATACTGAATATTATTAGAATATGAAATATTGGAAACTGGACTTTACATTGTTAAGTGATAGGCTTTAGAAGATAGATTAGCTGACACAGGTTTCTCAGTCTTCCTTGGAACTGCTTAAAGGGCAAGGAGAGGTGATCTGGACTCCTTTAGTTCTGTGACTGATCCTCAAGCTTATGGTCACTCTGTGCTCCATTCTCTATCAATCTGATGTTTACTCTAATTTATTAATAATACAATATATTACCAAAGTTTGGGATTTTGGAGATTTTGATTGCAGCTTCACTCATGAAAGTGGGGTTCATCTCATGAATGAAATAAGGAATATAAAGCTTTCCAGGTAAGAAGTATTGCATTTTCTTGGGGTGAGAGTACCATGAAAGTATTATTAACCCAAGGCCAAAAAGTAACTGAAAAAAGCTTAAGGCTGCTAGAATCCGTTTAGGGAAGAATCAAATTAGTTTTGCACATATGCTTTGGTTTATTGTCGCAAGAGAAGAAAGGAGAAAAAAAAAAAAAAAAAAAAAAAAGAAAAAGAAAAACAAGGCAATTCCATTGGAATTATTTTATTTATAAAGTACATACTATGCTACACTGTGGGCCACCCGTAGCCAAAAAGACAGCTCCTGTTCTCCTGCCTTAGGTTCTAGTAAAGAGACAGGTAACACATATATTTTAAACTTAAGGGCATATATAATAGAATATCTGAAGTTAATACACTTTATAAAGAAAAAACAGAAAAGGATAAAGGAAAACTGAGAAGTCTGTACTATTTTAGCAAAAGATAACAACAACAACAATAAAAAAACAAAAAGTAACCATTCTGGAAATGTAACTTTGAGGAGATAATTAAATGAAGTCAAGAGGCTAGGCATACAAATATCTCCAGGGACGCAATTCAGGTAAAGGGAACAGCAAGTGCAAAGATCCTAAGACAGGAATAAATTTGTTTTGGCCAAGGTACAGAAAAAGATGCAAGAAGTGTATGTGTGGAGGATTGGAAGGCGATAAGGCACAGCCAAATAAGGCTTTCTACATAATGGAATGCCTGTCTGGCTGCCTACCCAAATTGCTAGTGGGGGAGGATGCTGAGGCTCCCTTCCTCAGGCGGTCCCATTATGGATCAGCCTCTCAAGTGTGCTAGTCACAAGGAAGTGGCTATGAGCAAGAAAGCTCAAAGACATCAAAGACTCACTGCCATTAAAGCACCAAAACAGTCTATCTTGGTCTCACCTGAAAGTTCAACCTCCCAGCATATTGCTATGGTCTCCAAATATTTCTATATTTCTTAAAATTTCCTGGTCAATGGATTAATGAGGAGAAATAGATAAAACCTGTATCTTCTGCTCCAACTTCTAAACCAGCAAAAAATAGGCACTGAAGTCAGAGAAGTGAAGGACAATCCATCTGCTTGGTGACTGATGAAGCTAAATTGGAGAGAAGTTTACTTGGTCTGTGCCAATAATCAGTGTTTCTAATATTTCCCCCTTAGATTAAATTTACCAACCCAGAATTGTAGATTTTAGAGCCAGCTTCCCTACGGGGTAAACCCATACCTGGTAAACCTACAGAATGGAGGAGCAGGCAACATGAGTGTTCTAAAGATAGCTCCCTTGGGAAGGAGAACCTGTCCCCACACCACTGAGACTCCCAGATCCCTTTTTATATGTGTGTGTGTATGTGTATATATACATATAAAATATCAGGTTGGTACAAAAGTAATTGCAGTTTTGGATGTGAATTTTAAGTCATTACAACTAGGCTCAAACACATGTTTATTAATCAAAATAGGAACCATCACAATCAACTCATTTTTCTAATGAGAAATAAGTTTGTTTATTCCTGTAGTGTAAAAATCCATGATTCAGGATTTGATGAACTCATTTTCTCCATCCTGCTGGTTGTGGAAGTATTTTGCCCACAAAAAGTTGTCAAGATGCTTGAAGAAGTGCTAGTTGGTTGGCGAGAGGTCAAGTGAATATGGTGAATGAGGCAAAACTTCGTAGCCAAATTCGTTCAGATTTTGATGTGTTGGTTGTGTGATATGTAACTGTGTGTTGTCGAGAAGAATTGGTCCCTTTCCATTGACCAATGCTGGCTGCAGGCATTGCAGCTTTGGGTGCATCTCACTGATTTGCTGAGCATACTTCTCAGATATAATGGTTTCTCCAGTATTTGGAAAGCTGTAGTGGATCAATCCAGCAGCAGACCACAAAACAGTGACCATGGCCTTTTTTTTTTTTTTTTTTTTTTTTTTTTTTGGTGCAAGTTTGTCTTTGGGGAGTGGTTTGGACCTTCTTCTCAGTCCAGCCACTGAGCTGGTCATCGCTGGTTGTCATATAAAATCCACTTTTTGTTGCATATCACAATCTGATTGAGAAATGGTTTGTCATTGTGTAGAGTAAGAGAAGACATCCCTTAAAAATGATGATTATTTTTAATTTTGCTCAGCTCATGAGGCACCCACTTATCACAGTTTTTCACCTTTCCAGTTAGCTTCAAATGCCGAATGACCATAGAAAGGTCGACGTTGAGACCTTTGGCAACTTCCTGTGTAAGTGTAAGAGGATGAGCTTAAATGATTTCTCTTAATTGGTTGTTGTCAACTTCTGATGGCCAGCCACTATGCTTCTCACTCTCAGGGTTCTCGTCTCCTTTGTAAAACTTCTTGAACTGCCACTGCACTCTATGTTCATTAGCAGTTCCTGGGCCAAATATGCTGTTGATGTTGCGAGTTGTCTCCACTGCTTTATGACCCAAGTTGAACTCGAATAAGAATATCACTTGAATTTGCTTTTTGTCTAACATTACTTCCATAGACTAAAGTAATAAGTCATTATAAAGTAATAAGTCAGCAATAAGTCATTAGCAAAAAAAAAAAAAAGTGGGAAATGTGCATTAAAATAATGTATAGCATAATGACATTTATTTAAGAATTATTGCAATATCAAATGGCAAATTTCAACAATGCAGAAACCTCAATCACATTTACAACCACCTTTTGTTTATTCCTGTAGTGTAAAAATCCATGATTCAGGATTTGATGAACTCATTTTCTCCATCCTGCTGGTTGTGGAAGTATTTTGCCCACAAAAAGTTGTCAAGATGCTTGAAGAAGTGCTAGTTGGTTGGCGAGAGATCAAGTGAATATGGTGAATGAGGCAAAACTTCGTAGCCAAATTCGTTCAGATTTTGATGTGTTGGTTGTGTGATATGTAACTGTGTGTTGTCGAGAAGAATTGGTCCCTTTCCATTGACCAATGCTGGCTGCAGGCATTGCAGCTTTGGGTGCATCTCACTGATTTGCTGAGCATACTTCTCAGTAAATGGTGTTGTAAATGTGATTGAGGTTTTTGCATTGTTGAAATTTGCCATTTGATATTGCAATAATTCTCAAATAAATGTCATTTATTCTTAAATAAATGTAATTCTTAAATAAATGTGTATAGGAGGTGTCGAAGTTTTTCTATTAAAAATTGAGAGATATATGAGGACATGGGAGCTGAGTCCCCATTAACAATGTATACACTATCGGCTGGGCGCGGTGGCTCAAGCCTGTAATCCCAGCACTTTGGGAGGCTGAGACGGGCGGATCACGAGGTCAGGAGATCGAGACCATCCTGGCTAATACGGTGAAACCCCATCTCTACTAAAAAATACAAAAAAAAAAAAAAAAAAAAAAAAAAAAAAAAAAAAAAAAAAAACTAGCCGGGCGTCGAGGCGGGCGCCTGTAGTCCCAGCTACTCGGGAGGCTGAGGCAGGAGAATGGCGTAAAACCCGGGAGGCGGAGCTTGCAGTGAGCTGAGATCCGGCCACTGCACTCCAGCCTGGGCGGCAGAGCAAGACTCCTTCTCAGAAAAAAAAAAAAAAAAAAAAAAAAAACCATGTATACACTATCAAACTGACCCTAGCCCTCCAGAATCCTGGCAAAGAATCTGGGGGAATCCGAGGCATCCCAACCCCTTGAATGATGTTCAAGTCAGTTTCATTTAGATCTCAGAGGGAAGCATCCCCTACTTGATATCTGCCATTACATTTGTAAGGTAATGTTTCCTTTTTAAGGAGTTCTTTAACACCGGTTAGTTTTTGCCAGATTGGATCAAAGTACCTTGGACAATAAAATTTTAAACTCGAATTAGGGTTACAACCATAATTATATCCTTCACATACTTCATTATCACTGGGTATCTGCATTTCTCTCAATCTGTCATTACGGATTATGTTAGTCTTTCATAAGCAATAATACCAAATGGACACACGAAGCACTTACTGTGAAAATAATTGTTCAATGAAATGATAGTTTGATAGACAATATCTCTACCCTCACTCCAAATGGTCCTATTTTTACAATTAACACATTATCACCACACATCTTAATAGCAGGCCATCATCTGAGTAAAATTTAGCACGACGACCTCTGTCATGAGAAATGTTTTATATATAATATTGAATAACTAGGTCAAGATGCAGTTTCGACATTGAAGAAAATACGTTTCTAAGTGCAAAGTGATCAGTGTGTGTTTATATATGCATGTATGTAATACTGTAGCAACTTGGGTTTTGTTTGGTTTTAAATATTCTGAAATTACATATCTATATTTAAAAATATTCCTCTCCCATCAGATGAAATTATGTACAAGATTGCCTCAAATTAGAACAGAAGCAGATGTAATGGGAAAGCTCTTGTCTCTAAAACTGCTGACAATGAGAATTAATCTCAAAGATTTCTTTCTGTCTCTCTTTATGCAAAAGTGCATATAAGCATTTGCCATCAGATGCACACACAGACGCTGTTGGCCCCAATGCAAGCAGTGTGTGTCATTGAGCAGATCCATTTCCAGTACCTGTGACATGTCAAACTGTTTACCTTGAGAGCTATGTGTGTGACAGCTTCTGGGAGGGGACAAGCAAGTGCAGGGAATTGTTAACAGCATGCTTTTCTTACCTCCCCATTTACCTCCTATCCAGTGAAATGTCTTGAAGTGTAGCTGGAGCCAAATTGTCATGAAGAATGACACAGAAGTTTTTCCGCTTTCAAGGCAAGCCTGGGAAATTGAAGTTTAGAGGAAATGAGCAAAGAGAGAAAAGCATACAGGAAGCATATGAGATGGTTGTGTACACTGTGTTCCACTTCATTCAGCAGCCCCACTCTCTTTTCTGAGGACCCAGCCACTCAGAAAGGTTTGTTTTTGGAGGAATGGCCCCACCATTGGCATCTATGCTTTTGTTTTAATTGCAGAGCCCGTGTAATTTTGTGTGGAGATTTAGTCATTATAATTGGTGCTAGAGATGATTGCTAGTGAGGCAATACTCAAGAAAAAGCCCAGATAATTTGTGCTGTATATCAGATTCTGCTTCAAAGAGCTGTCTCATTTTGCTCCATTCATGTTGCCAATTGTCAGGAGGTGCTTACATTATATCATGTATACCAGAGTTCTTCATTTCCCGAACGTTTCCCTCTCTTTTCCCTCTTATTTTAAATAACATTTCAAATATCCGGAAAGTAATACAACAAATGCTTATTAATCTTGCTTTCCTGATTTAATAAATTGACATTTTGCCATATATTTATGAGATTTTTTCAATAAAAGGCCACAGATAAAAGTTGAATCTCTTTGTACCCTTTATTAATCGTCCTTGTCTCCCTAGATATAACTATTGTCCTCAAATTGGCATCTTTTCTATCCTCTGTTTATATTTATATTATATATGCTAGGTATTCAAAAACCCTAACATTGCATTAGTGTGTTTTTTGGTATCATAAATGTCATCATACTATTCATTCATTGTTTTCAACTGCCTTTTTTTTTCACTTAACACTACGTATATTAAAAGTTTATCCTTGCTGATTGATGTTGCACTTATTGATTTTTGCTGTTATATAATATCCTACCATATGAATATAATGCAATTTATTTGTTCATTTTTTGAATAAACACTAAGACTTTTTTCCACTATAAACAATGCTGAATGAAGACTTGTGCATAACTGCTTGTACATACATCTGTGAGTTTCCATAAAGCACTTAACTGGAGATGGAATTATTCCATTACAGGTTGGATTATTCCATTACATCATAATTTCTTCAGATTTATTAGATAGTATAATTTTAGATAATATTTAGATAATATCTAATTTCTTCAGATTTATTAGATAATATGAAATTGTTCTCCAAATAGTAGTATCAATTTATACTCTCAACAGAGAGTATGAATATTTGCCTGCGAAGTTGTATTCTCAGACACTTAATTTTTTATCTTTGATGAAATAAAATACAATTTCATTGCAGTTTTTAGTTACTTGACTAATTTCTAGTGAAGGTGAGTATTTTTACATGTTTATTAGCTATTCTTTGAGTTTTCTGTCCATGTCCATTTATATACTTTTCTACCAAATTATTTGCTCTTTTCATTGGATTATAGGAATTCTTCATGTACTCTCTAGGCTCTTTGTTGCTTTTGTCCTAGGGAACAGTGGTAGGACATAAATAGAAATCAATCCAAATGATAATGACATCCATTGGGTCCCACTGACCAAAGTCAAAACATCATCTAAACTAAAAACGAATAAGGTCTTGGTAAATTCACACAAAAATCCAGTCTTTCCATTGAATACATCAGCATATTCTCACTTTGTTTTCCAGGTTTTGATTCATCATCCAGTGATTGTTTCTAACACAATTTTTTTTTCTTTTTATATCAGGCAAAATGTGACGAGGCAACATATTTCCATAATTTTAAATTTGGCCTGAAAGTGGAAAAACTGACTGCATACTTCTGTCACCCAAGTTCAAGTGAAGGTTCAGGTCTCTAAAGTAAAAATTGTGAAACAAGTTTGACACACATTAAGATATATGTCATGTGTGTATACATGATTTAGAGTTTTGTGAACTGATTTAGGTGAACTGCCTTCTCTTGTACTCAGAACCTGGTAAGTTATTTATTTGGGGCCCCAAATAAATATGCAGGGCACTTTTTTTGAAATCATTTTTCTGAGACAGGGCCATGTATTACTATGTTACCAAAATCCCAAGTGTCCTGTCTAGGTCTCACTGCTTGCTGCACAGAAAGCCAATCACTGAGACAATGAGTATTGCCATATTGGTATAAGGCTTTACCAGGTGTTGTAGCTGAGAAGATGGGCGATCTATTTCAAATCTGTCTCCCTGAACTGACTACACTTTGGGGGGGGGGGGTTATATAGTGGGGAAGGAAGCAATCATGAAGAATGAAGGGTCTGAAATCTCATTATTTGGATGTGGTGATCTAGTGAGTTTCAGTCCCTTGCCTGATGGTGGGTTTCATGAGAAAGGAACTCAGATAACACAGAGGTTAGTTTCCAGTTTTAAGATCAAGATAGTCAGTCAATTTCCATGTTTACTCAAAAACCCTTAAATATCATTTCTAGGGGACAACTGGGTCAGTTTCAACTACATAGGCTACAGGAACATGAAACTTACCCTGCCTACATTAATGTTTACTTTATATTTTCTGTACCATTATCATATTTCACATTTCCTCTATCATCTTATGTGAAACACATGCAACATTTATTTTAATTGCGAATTTGATTTTGTATTTAAACATGCTAAACACAATCTTTTAATCAGAAAGTTAGTGTCAACAATTTTCAGATAAATTGAGAAATTAATAAAATGCATACACTACTGGGGGGTGCTTATAAGCATAAAAATAAAGATAAAAGTTTTAAAAAGCATAGAACACCAATATTTATTTCACTATTAAAAAATACTGACTCTATGATGATAGTGATAACAACTTAGTTTTCTACAGATACAACATTTCTGAGGATAAGCAGTGTTAAAAGAAAAACTTCAGATGAATTAAACTTAACAGAATTTAATTGACAAAAGGATTTTTGAATCAGGCAGCCACCAGAACAAAAGGGGTTGAGAGAGACTTCGGCACATCTATGTGGGTGGAGAGGATTTGTGGACAGAAAAAGGAAAGTGAGGTACAGAAAATGGAAGTGAGGTACAGAAACAGCTGGATTGGTTACAGCTTGATGCTTGCCTTATTTGAACAAAATTTGAACAGTTGGCTGCTTGTGGGTGGTTGAATATGGTTTCTGTGATCGATCAAGGCATGGCTACTTGTTACAAGAGTAGGTTTCAGTATGTTTACACATCCAGTTAATTTCCAGTTCAGTATGTACAGGGAAACCTTCAGGACAAACTTAAAATTTGTAAGGAGACAGCTTTAGATTAGACAACAGCAACAAGACCTGTTTAACTAAATGGGGATGGAAAGGGCCAAACAGGGGTGACACTGAAATTAACAAAATAATGCTAATGTAGGATAAGACTGGTGTAGTCAGTAGCAGGAAGCATAGACAGGATAGGCAGACAATTCGATAAATACTTAGTGATTACTTCCCATATTCCAGACCTCAAAGGTTGGGAATACAGATTGAGAAGAAAGCAAAGGATTTTTATCCTGCTCACAATAGTTGTCTCCATAGCACAAATGGCTTTAGAATACAGACAGAGGAAGTAAGAATATTCCATATTACTTGGCACTTTTCTGTTCCTATGAAAAGGAAAATCGGAGAGATTCAATATACTAATGAGTAACCAAACAGGCAAGTGGAATTAAACACAGAATCATTTAGAACCTGCTGAAGGTCTAAGATCTAAACTTTTAGCCACTCTTTCTATTGCAAGGACTAGCATGAGCTAACTCCACCGTTCCTTAAAGACTGTCTGAAATGCAGCCTATACAAAGTTCTCTTGTAAATTTCCAATTAGAACTATATTGTTAACATACACGAAAGCATTAGTTATAAATATCCTCAGTTTCTCATTTTATTTCTAGATAGCTAATGACTTTTCAGATGTCTAAATTCCCATTTTTATTATAAGTATTTTGAACTGATTTTTCAGTTGCTCAACACACTACCTAACTTCTTAAATGGAATATTTGCATAACATATATGTAGGAGATCAGAATAATCCACCCCAAAACAGGCCTCTTTAGTATAAGAATTATTTTGAGCAGATTATTTTGAGAAACAACAATAGGAGAAGTTCTAAAAACAGAGTAGAAGTTATTCTTTTGTAGGGAAATTTACATCTAGAAAGAAAATCTCCATTTGGAAGACTGTTTCCCTCTCTGCACCAGGAAGACAAGGATGACTAAATTACCAGTGACTCCTTTCAATGTAAAAACCACTAACTTACATTTGCATAACAAATCTTAATTTTGTTTATAGTGCTTTTCCTGGTTACTTGCCTATAACTTACTTTCCTATAACTTACTTCCCCCGTAGTCTTATTTCTTTGTTTTGTTGAAGATGCTATAAGTTGCAGTTCTAGGCTGTCTCTGAGAGTCACACTTTCCCTGAGTTTTCTGTCACGTATATACAAAATATACCCATTAATAAACTTGTGTTTGTTGTTCTCTTGTTAATCTGTCTTTTATTACAAGGTCCCAGATGAGAATTTAGAAGGACAGTAGGAAAATTATTTATCTGCTATATATGTAATTTACTACATACATATCCTTCATTATAAAGATATTGGACTATTGCATGCTGTGCTTAACTCAGCTAAGGGTGAGGACATGAGTAGGAGCTTTAGCATTAGCCTGATCTTTGAAGTTGCTCCCCCTTGCACTCTGAAGGTTTGCTGAAAATCAACTGATAAAAGACAGATTAATTTAAAAAAGGCATACAAATGTATTTAAGCACAGTTTTGCTTCACACAGGAGTGTTTAGAATGAAGCCCCAAAGATACAGAAGAAACTGCCCATTTTCATGATTTGGTTCAAAGAAGTATGGGCAGCTGGGTAGAAATATCATTGAACAATAAGGGTACAATCTAATGCTAATTGGCTGAGCATGGAAACCCAGCAAGGCTTGTCTGTCTAGATTGTTCTTGGCCTTACTGTGCAGAATTCCTTCCTTCTGGGTATTTGGCAGGATTTTGTCTGGAATGGGGGTCTTATGACCTACAATCAAATAAAGTAGGTCAGCTAATTTCTTTATGGCCAGTTTTTACACAGAAAAGGAAGGCAGCATTAGTGTAATATTTTTAGGCTTTATGTCTGGCTTTGGGGAAAACGGATTTTGGTTTTTATGAACCACCTTGAAAAAGAGATTCTAGTTTCTATGGCTGGCCTTGAGGCAGAATAAGGGGCAGAGACAGGAGGGCAGAAGGTCAGAGAGGGCTGCTACTGAGGCTTTTGTTTTAGGTATCATTCTGAGCCCTACCACTACCAGTATCCTCTTTGTCCATTTCTTCATAAGAATATGTTGGTTGAAAAGAATGACACCAACATTTAAAAAATGGCTTAGACTTTTTGGCAGTTCTTTTGATAAATTTCCTAACTTACTTCCTATCTGCTATTTTCTTATCACTACTAAGTTGTTATCTGTTACTTCCTTCAACTTTGTGTCTGTCAATAGTAAATTATATCCTCATTTATGGTTTGTACTGGACTTTTATTTCCCCTTTAGAAATCAAATAGCTATGATTTTTAACTGTTAGAGTAAAATTAAATTGATTTTTAAGTGACAATATGAGGCTTCTTTTATAAATAAATACACAAAATTGGACATTTTTTAGTCCTCAAATTTTTTTACTTTCTAGTTTTTTAAACAACACACTTATTTTTAATTCTAAATATTTCAGTAATTGTAACTTATAATTAATAGAATTACAAACATTTGGAATTCTTTTAATATTTTAAACAAAAAGAGAATACAGTATAGAAGTAACCAGTGTGCCAGATGCAGAAAGAATATTTCAAACACTTGTTACTGGTGGGCTTGGGAAGGTCCCTAAATGCCATGGGACCTCCAACCCAGCCAGTATCTAGGCTCTTTACACTATCATGAGAAGGAATTCAAAGATGTGTCAGAAAATAGGAAAGTACAGAGACTACAAAGCAAAAAGTACACACTCGAGGGAGTGCAGGCGTACTTGAGAGAGTTGTGCAGTGGACTTTGGGGTTTCTATCTATAGGGTTTTTTTTTTTTTTTAACCAAGGGGTGAAACATTTAACAAATTTCCTGGAAAAGAAGTGGAGATTTCTTGGAACTGTGATACCATCTATTTTTATACCAAATATGAGTGTTTTCAGAACTGTCATGGCACTGGTAGGTATGTGATTTAGTACATGAATGAGCATATAATGAGGTCCTTGGAGAAACCTAGGTCAAATCCAGCACCATGTTTAGTCCAGATGGTCTTAGCTAGCTTGTTTCACACCTTGGCTTTTCAGAGTCTTATCAGCCTATAGCCTCTAATCTTGTAAAACTTCTGCCTAGGGTGTTTTATTCTCCTGCGACTACCTGTATTAATCCTATCTTACAATTACATATACATTTATACATTATAGTGTGATAAATTGTTCAATATGTAAGCTATTTATAATTTAATATATAAACTAGTTAATATATAATAGTATAGATTTTTATAACATGTCATATAATAAAACAATATATGTATCAATCAGTAAAGAAAAAAATAGAGGCGGGTAATAATATTGCTGGTGAATCTATAACCTATAATTACGAAGAACAGTTTTTGATCAATTAAAATATAGCTTATATATTTTAATAGATTGCATATTATAAACAATATAAACCATATATAAAGTTTTTAATATAATAGCTTTATGTATTATAACATAATGTATAATTAAATATTAGTTTATACATAAATTAGTTTACATATTAGTTTATATATTCATACATCTATACATAACTTATATGTATTATATATAATTATACTTTAAAGTATATACATAGTAATTATCTAGTATATAGTATATTAGTTGAAATATTAAACTTAACTAAATTTTATGATATATAACTATAAATTACAAAGATAAACTTGCTTTTTAATTGTGATCCTTGATGTATTTTTTGAAATAAATACAGCAGCAATTTATCTGCAGTAGTAAAACTTCTGAAATGTTACACACAAATAGCCATGTCTGATAAAACTGTTTTTGACTTGCATCATTTTTCCATTTATACTACAGTAATAGCTGTGTTGTTAGAAAATTTCTAACACATTTTCATCTGGTAAATTTTGAAATGTCATTTCTTTTTGTTTTTTCTGAAATTTGGTTTAGATAAAAGTTAAAATTGTCTGTATAGTCCTAATATAAACAATCTTTTTTCAAACACAGATTGAGGCTTACTGTATTTTTTACTTATATATCCTGAGTATATTATTTCCTTTCTTTGTGATGCAGGATAGGTGGAATGGGGAGAGATTCAGTGTCAGATATAACTGAGATGAATGCCAGCTTCAACATTTTAAAACATTGCCGCTGCTTTATTACAGCCTCTAGGAATATGTCTGTTTGAAAGCATGGACCTACCTTCCTGGTTTAGCCACTATTAGCCACTAAGAGATTAGCTTTGAATTTTAAAATTTAATGTATCCTTTCCTTTACTGTGTCATAATAGTTATACCTTTCCTCTGTATAAATTTCCCAAAATCAAACATAACAGTCATAAATATGTTTCATAAAGAAGAGGTTATTTATTATCTAATAAAAAGGAAACTTACTGCAAGAATAATGGTATATGCATCAAGCAATAAAGAAAGGAAAAAAATTAGAAGCTGGTGATAAGGTTGCTGGTGAATCTATAGTTCATGACCTTCATCATGATGAGAACCAGCTCCTTCCTTTGATCAATTTTATTTGGTCTATAGTTTTAGAAGACAGTTTTTCATGGGTCACTCAATCCTTCATTGTTGCATAATGTGCCAAAAATATGAGACCCTGAGCTATTTTTCAGGTTTGTGTTTTTGGACACCAGTCTTAAGGGGTGAGATATATCTCCTTCTGGGATGAACAGATTTACTTCTTGTCATTTAAAAAAATGGATTCCCCGATCTCAATGTTCCTCTTCTATAATTCAACTCACTTTGTGTGCAAACATCATTTACACCTTCCTCATCACTCTCAAGGGATTTAGGAAAAAGAACTAAGACAAACATACTAATACTCATGCTACTTGCTGTGCTATGAGTAATAAAGTATTTTGTCTCTGATCCAAAAGTCTCCTGCCTTCTACCAGCGTCAAAGAAAAATAAATAGATTAACATTTTAGCTCATAACTATAAGGCAAACTTATGTATCAGACCCATTCTTATGATGAGAATGGGATTCTGACACGACTTTTCAGAAGAGAAAGTACAATCAAGGTTCAGGGTTAAAAGAAGAGTCCCTAAGATCTGATAGACAATATTTTTGCCCAATTGGTGGTCAAGGATGAAGACAATAAGGTTTCCCACTTTTCTAACTCTTTTTTTTTTCCAGATGGAGTCTCGCTTTGTTCCCCAGGCTGGAGTGCAGTGGTGTGATCTCTGCTCACTGCAAGCTCTGCCTCCCAGGTTCATGCCATTCTCCAGCCTCAGCCTCCCGAGCAGCTGGGACTACAGGCACCCACCACCATGCCCAGCTAGTTTTTTCTTTTTTCTTTTTCCTTCTTTGTATTTTTAGTAGAGACAGGGTTTCACTTTGTTAGCCAGGATGGTCTCAACCTCCTGACCTCCCACCAGGTCCCTCCCAGAACAAGTGGGAATTATGAGAACTACAAGATGAGATTTGGGTGGGGACACAGAGCCAAACCATATCACATGGCATGCTATTAGAATGACAATTGCTGTCCATACTGAGCTGTCTTGGAAATATAGGCTTACACAAGTCTGGCAGTCATGACCCTCTATATTCAGTGGCTTGTTATGCCCTAGGGCATAAAAGCAGCACCTCAAGAGCTCAGCATGGCCACTGAGGTCTTCTGCTACAGAATAGAGCCAAACATGGGCTCCTGACATATTTCACTTGCAGGAGGGGTATTCAGTCCTTTGCCAGATGCTATATTGCTAAGGGATGTTAACTCCCTTCCCAGATCCTTTGACTTTGTGAAGCTCTTTGAAATCAATTGAATAAACAGCAGCAGGAGTTTGTGAACTTTACAGATAGCCTCAACACCTCACACATGAAGCTGCTGCTTTTCAGTCCTTAACCAAAATATCCTAGATAAAGTATAGAACTCAAGGCTCAGCATAATTGGCCGAACTTTAGAAAGCTATATTAGCATTGGATGACTTGGTCAACAACTGGTCCCATCTGCAAATTTTTACATACTCGGGTCATTGCCAATTGTCTGGCTGTCTGGTACACTGAATGACAACAATAATTTCTTATCTAGAGTAAAGAACTCTGGGTATCTCTTGCCCAACAGATATACGAAATATAAATCAAGGTTAACCCCAAGGGGTTAACAAGTATATTGATGAATCCTTGTTGTGTGGATTTAATAGGTATACATACATGTTTTAGACATCATTAATACTGACCAAGCACATATTCACATCTCAGAATACATAAGACTGAGCTTTTGGCCTAGGCATTTAATAGAAATTTTACCTCTCTTACCTGCCTCAAGCTACAGGCCTCATAGAGTGTCATATGGTGTACTTAAACGAATTCAAACTCAATTCAGTTTAAAAAATGGCACATTTTAGTCACAAACATCAGGTATGAGTTCTAATATCATTTTTTAATGTTTGTTTACTGACAGCTTTTAAGTTTTACCATTCCCTCTTCCCCTCCTGCCCCATATCTCAGCAAGATGATAAGAAAGCTCAGTTGCTCCCTCTTTTGGCATTAGTGGGAACTTTGAACCAATCTTATGTGGAAACCTTTACTCTGATCTCACTTCCTAACTTAGATAAAAACCCAAGCCAATCTCCTTTCCTTACTCTCTCAAGATGTTTTAAAGCCTTCTGAAAGTTACCTCCTCTCCCCTTAGAAAGTCTCATGTCTGCAACAGATATTTTTATAGTTTCTTGGTGTGCATGAGTCATCACTGTCAACATCTGAACCAAATTTTGGGTAACCTCCATCTTGCTTCTGAGGGAAAGGAATGGCACCAACTCTCCATGCTAGACCTGTGATTCCTGCCAAAAGTGAACCCAGTTTTCTCTGTTTGATGAAAGCCACATTGCAGGAGGGCATTGTTCCCAGCAGCTCTTGAAAAAGTAACTGCATTGTAACTTTAACCTTTTTTCATGCCCATCTTCTGTGTCTTTCTGAGGCAGACTCTTTGAGGTTAGAATTGCTGTTCTAGTTCTAATGGTTGACTCCAGTCACAGCATGTGGCTTGGAACCCTTGAAAATAAACTGCCATATTTTTGGCTTTTTAGATCATCTATAGTCTATAATTGTGTGACTTTTGTTGCAAGGCCATCCAACAATGGTCGAAGAGTTAAGATATTCAAACAGCATTCTATATTCCCTACCATTTACAGGCACTTGTTATGGATCAATGAAATAGCCACCTCAAAAATTAATGCAAATATATTACTAACTTTATCTTTTATATTCTCATGGTCCCCATTCCATATTAAGGCAGTTTTGCCACTGAATGCAGCTATCCCCTGAAATAGTTTGTCCCCTGGATAATGGCAAGGATGAAAGATGTAGAAGGTATGTAGAACTAATTTGAAAGTTCTTGTTTCCAATCCTGACATTTTTCTTTCTCTTAACATGTGATACATTTTTCTTTCTCTTAACCACAGGTGAGCCTGCCACCCCACATCTCTGGGTGGAGGCCTGGCCAGAAGGAGGTCTAAAAAACTCAAAATTCATTTTGGTTAAGCCATCTGGATTTGCTTTTTCAATTTACATGACTAAAATCATGAAGACACTGACTACATCACTGAGCACACTGCTCCCTAAGTTCTCCTATGGTTGTCCTCTTGTGCCAAAGTGAGTACTATAATGGGTTCTACATATCTTATGAAATCAATCTTGCCCTACTTGCAACTGACTCCCCTGAACAAAAGGTTCAGGCGTTTGAGTAGAGAGTGATTAGAGAAAAGGTGAGTTTATAATGCTGGGATAGAGCACACCAAAGTTGTGGTTACAAAAGGAGAGGAACTCTAGCACCTGATGAGGCTATCAAACTCCAAAGGTTGCAAAGAAGGAAGAATGATTAATGATGTCTTTGTCCTCTAGATACGACACTGCAATGCGTCAAAACAATCAGATGGTCTGCCTGAGTAAAGGAGCATTTGCCATTGGTAATCTGACCCTTTGCTGAGAAAACAGAAAAAGTTATGTGTACCTGGCCAGCCCTGAACTATTTTGTTGTTCTCGATGCTATCAATAGCCTTGATGTCTAACTGCCCTTGAGTTATATCATATATAATGATTGAGGCTGCAATTTCTAGGTAACCCTGCCTGTGTGTATTCACCAAATCAAGGTAATGATGATCCCAAATAGGTTCAAAACATATGCAGACAAGAATAACCTGTGTACATTCAGATTTTATGTTTGTATGTGGGAGATCATGGACCAAAATATTTCTCTCAATGGGGGTAGGGACTGCTTTCTGGCCCATGTATTACTCCCTTTTACTTATTGGCAATGACACTAAAACAGCAAGAGATTAGTTGCAAATCTCTTGTATGGGTCACAATGAATAAAAGACTTGGCCTCAGACTGCAACCTGGCTGTGTAAAATATGACTTACTGATCCTGCTAAAACATATTCATTATTGACTGATTTTGGGATTCTGGGGATATAGTTGAGGCCAATACTGTGGGTTGGAATCCTACTGTTTGACAGATTGTTAATTAAATGCTTTGTAAAAATTGAATGGGCTTGGTTGCAGCCTCTGCCAGTCAGATTAATCAGAGTGACCAATGTAGTACATTAAAAAATTTTCTAGAAGCCAAGTCATATTAGGACCAAATCGAGGAAATGGTTGGGAGATATTCCTGGGTCTTCTGCATTCCTTGACTTGCTGGATGTGCCAAGTAGACCCTGTCTGCTCTTTATGTGGGCCATTTTTCAGGGTTGTATTACTAAAGAGATTATATAGTTAACACACAAAAAAGTGTTTTTCAGGTTTTTTCTCAGGAGTATTTGAGTTGCGTCCTTAAGGGTGTCATTGAGGGATGAGGTAACATCTACCAAAGGCACAAAGTTAAGGCTTGCTCACTGATTGCTATAAAAGTGGTGGATGCTACCCAGCTCAGAATTTCTCTCCTGTGCTATTAGGTTTGTGCAAAAATAATGGCAAAGATTGCCATTCCTTTTGATGAAAAAATCCACAGTTACTTTTGCACCAACCTAATACATTCCATCCTGTGTGCAGATATTTTCTGGAACTTCATGTCACCTCCACTCCTACCCATGACTGTTGGAATTAGGGACAAAGAAAACTGATACAAAATGCTGATGCTCGTGTGGTCTACTGTGCCTTAAATAATAACCTGTGTCTGACCCAAGAGTGTTGTTTCTTCTGGCAGCATCCATGCAATAGTAACAGGCTAAATAATGAGCTTGTAAGTATACAGTAAATTCAAGTCCTAGACTCAACATGTAATACTAGGCATGTTCTATAAAGCTGGTTCTTTCCAATTCATCCATTAGTTGGTATGCATATTAGATTCAATTCCTCCTTTAATTACTAGCATACAAGAAGGGGACTAGGGTAATCAGTTCTTTGCTGATATTTTGAGAAGAGTATAAAGAAATACCTTAGTTTGAGATTGGTTGTTAAACTACAAATACTAGAAGCAGGTCCGGGTGGTTACTAGGAGTTAAGATTTATACCACCCAGAGAACTCAGTCTAGGGAAATAATGCATACCCATGTTTTTTGTTTGTTTTGTAAACTACATTTCAAGTTTCTTTTTAGGCTACAAATCAGGTTTGTTTCCTTGGTTACAAAGGCCAATTTACTTGGACAATGGGTAAGGTAACTATCTTGACTCAGACTTTTAAAAGAGAAAAAAAAAAAATTTACATGTGCATGTGTTATTTAATAAGCTTCTGAAACAGCTCTTGAATGTTAAGGTGACTTTTGAAATAATGCACGTTTTCCTTAAAATGGGATTAAATATCACCAATAATATTGTCATTATTTGAATGTTTAAAACAGGAATAACATGTGTTACCCATATATATTATTTCACTCATTCTGTTAAAAGAATCCTACTAGATGGAAGCTATTACTTCCATATTTCAGAATATAAAATTGAAACTAGAAGGTTTATACAATGTTGCGGGAAGTCAGGGACGCCAAACTGAGGGAACAACTGGAGCCCCAGTAGAGGTACATAAATTGTGAAGATTTCATGAACATTTATCAGTTCCCAAATAATAGTTTTATAATTTCTTATGCCTGTCTTCAATCTCTTAATCCTGTTATCTTTGTAAACTGAGGATATACGTCACCTCAGGACCACTGTGATAATTGTGTTAACTGTACAAACTTATAGTAAAACATGTGTGTTTGAACACTATGAAATCAGTGCACCTTGAAAAAGAACAGAATAACAGCAATTTTTAGGGAACAAGGGACGACAACCATAAGGTCTTACTGCCTATGGGGTTGAGCAAAAAGAACCATATTTTTATTCTTGCAGGGAGATTATAAATGGACGTGCAAGTAGGAGAGATATCGCTAAATTCTTTTCCTAGCAAGGAATATTAATATCAATATCCTGGGAAAGGAATGCATTCCTGGGGGGAGGTCTATAAATGGCCACTCTGGGAGTGTCTGTCTTATGCAGTTGAGATAAGGACTAAGATATGCCCTTGTCTCTTTCAGTACCCTCAGGTATATTAGGGTGGGGAAAAACTTGTCCTGGCAAATTTGTGGTCAGACTGGTTCTCTGCTCTTGAACCCTGTTTTCTGTTGTTTGTTTATTGAAACAATACGTGCACCACTGGACATAGACCCTTAACAGTCGTTCCGCTTTTGCCCTTTACCTTGTGATCTTTATTTGACCCTTATCAGTAGTTCTGCTTTTTCCTTTTGTCCTGTTCCCTCAGAAGCATATGATCTTTGTTCTGCTTTTTGCCCTTTGAAGCATGTGATCTTTGTACCTACTCCCCGTTTTACACCCCCTCCCCTTTTGAAACCCTTAATAAAAAACTTGGTGGTTTGAGGCTCAGGTGGGCATCATGGTCCTACCGATATGTGATGTCACCCCTGGTGGCCCAGCTGTAAAATTCCTTTCTTTGTACTCTTTATTTCTAAGCCGGCCAACACTTATGGAAAACAGAAAGAACCTAAGTTGAAATATTAGGGGCAGGTACCCCCAATAATGCAATTTGATGATAGTTCAGGGATAACATGTAGAAGATTTGTATTTAAAATGAAATATTTCTGATACTAGGACCTTTTTCCTTTAATTTTTACTATATAGCTACTGATTTACTGAGGAATAAGTTATACAAAGCATGTACAGAACATAAAAAAATGTTAGAATAGGGCAAGAAATTCTTACCACTCTTTCCTTCTTCCTCAAGTTGTCAACTCTAAAAGAGAGAAAAAAAGAGAAAGAAGATGAGGAGAGCCAGATAGAAACAGAAAAGGGAGGAACTAAATGTGGGATGAAAAAGTTAAGCTCTATAAAATGTTACTTTTATTGCTTGAATGACAAGACAGTATGATTCACTTAATCAATCATTGATTTAATGTGTAGTTCCCTTTTATCACCTTTAATAAAATAGGCAGTTTGAAAAATCATCATGTCAGAACACATCTGGAGAGCTGAGAAGTGATACATAATTTTTTACCCTTGAAGACTTCCTCAGAATGTGAAAAATATAATAAAGATTTTCAATAGATTTTAAAAATGAGAAAAATCACTTGACAGATAAAATTTTAAATGTCAAAAAGACAGAATTCCAAAAAAAGTACAGGAAGGACTGAAACCGTCAAATTGTTCAACTTAGCATCAGGTTATGAACATAGGACCAAATCTTTTATCATCAAAGACATATTACTGAAACATGATACGTTTTCAATAATCTGTTACTACAGATAATGGAGACCCTTTCAAAAATATAGCTAAAGGGGCTGGGCAGAATGGCTCATGCCTGTAATCACAGCACTGTGGGAGGCCTAGGTGGGAAGATCCCTTGAGTCCAGGAGTTCAAGGCTGCAGTGAGCTATGATCACACCAGTGCCTTCCAGCCTGAGTGACAGAGCAAGACACTGTCTCCAAAAATAAAAAGTAAAAAAGATTAAATATATATATGTAAACAGTGTGTGAAGAGATGTGTGTGTGTGTGTGTATCAATAAAGTCATTCTCAGGAAAGAGAAGCATTTTTAGATATTTTAACAGATAATCTAAAGAAATGTTAACTAAGTACAAAGTTGTTTTCTAGTTACTGAAAAGGCCTAACAATGATAGAAGTAGCAACGGCAGAAAGCAGTTCCCATTGTTTGAAAGACATTTGAATTACTAAATCTTGAGAGCTGGTGAAGGGGCAGTGTGGAACAGAAATTCAATATATCTGAAGACAGGGCACATCTGACTGGAGCTGATACCAATGAGGTACATAAACTGACTGGCCCTGCAAGTGTTGAAAAAAAATCATAAAATGGACTTGATATTTTATGAAGTAACTGCTGGTCAGAGTGAAGAAGAATTGCTAGGTTATGCTCACAGGAACAGAGAACAGTGTCAGGAAGCAGCAGGAAGTGAGAGTAAGGAAGATGTCCCCTCTTTTTCTTCCAGTTTTGCAATCTCCTCCATGTGTGCCTTATGAGCAGAGTCTAACAGGGAGCCAGCCAACAAAGCAGAAATCTTTCCAGAGTCTTAGCTGCAGCGTCACCAAGTAGATGCTGAGACAGTAGTAGCTGATATTGGACACAGTTCACCTCTTTAGCAACAGTGCATGCATCCTCACACTTTCTATTCATATTTACGTTTCCATACAACAACCATAATACCATATGTTTCTGCCTAACAAGATGCAACTATTATTCACAGCCCAAAGACATTCTCCAAGATGAAGAGTCTCAAAATCCCAAGAATCATATTCATTTCTGATAAACATTCACATTATCCGTCTCTGAGCTGTGTCAATTGTTTTAAAACTAAAGTAAAAATTCCATTTGTAGTAAACCCTGTGGGCTGGATTAGAGTAAGATATATTAGAATAAACTCATGTTAATTTTAATATGGCTACATATAGAAGTATAAATAGAAAGATAATTATGGATATATATGTATGTAAGGGTATATATCTATAGGTATCTAGACAGATATCTATATATCTATGTAGATTATATCTATAGATAGATATCTATGTATCTATATATCTATATATATCATATAGATTATATCTATAATCTATATCTATCTATAATCTATAATACAGTATAGCTATCTATAGCTATAGATATTAGTATTAGAATTAGAATACTGTATTAGTCCATTTTCACACTGCTGTAAAGATACTCCTGGGATGGGCAATTTTTAAACAAGGAGGTTTAACTGACTCAGTTCCACATGGCTGGGAAGGCCTGAGGAAACTTTATGGCAGGGGGCAAAGAGGAAGCAAGGCACATCTTCACAAGGCAGCAGGAGAGAAAGAGAGTAAAAGAGGAACTCCCAAACATTTTAAAACCATCAGTTCTGGTGAGAACTCACTTGCTATCATGAGAATAGTGTGTGGGAAACTGTCCCCATGATCCAGTCACCTCCCACCATGTCCCCCTCTTTACACATGGGGATTACAACTTGAGATGAGATTTGGGTGGGGACACACAGCCAAACTGTGTCATATACCTTTACAAAAATGTTGTACATATATTTTATATGTTTATATATTTCACATATGTGTATTTTATATATTTAGTATAAATATAAAGGTACGTGAATATATAAAACATCTAAATATTTTAGTATATATAAATACTAGTATAAATATATAAGTATATAAAATATACACATGTAAAAAATCCAGTTACATAGGGCAATGAAACCTCAGTAGCAATGAGCTGACTCAGACACCAGATATCGGTTTCTAAATTGTATTCTTCAATGAGGAAATGGTGTTCCTTGGAGAAACGGTTGATTTGGGTGGGACCGAGGGAGGAAAAACAGAAGATGATTCTGGAGCATCTTGCAGTGCCACAAAATAAGGGAGTACTAAAAAAAAAAAAATCTATAAAAGATGAGACATATCAAAAGGACACAGGAGCCAACAAGAAAGAGTTCCTAATGACCAAAGACAGAACAATGGAAGCAACAATAATTTTACTATTGGACTAAAACCTAAAGAATAAAATAAATATTCATGAGTCAGAAAAGATATAAATAAATTATTGAATAAAATAGAACAAAAGGGATAAACCTTTGTTTTAGAACACTTCCAAGTAATGTAATATACACCTTTGCCTTTGTTGTGGGAAGTCAGCGACCCTGAATGGAGGGACTGGCTGAAACCGTGGCAGAAGAACATAAACTGTGAATATTTTGTGGACATTTATTAGTTCCCCAAATTAATACTTTTATAATTTCTTACACCTGTCTTTACTGTAATCTCTGAACATAAATTGTGATGATTTCATGGACACTTATCACTTCCCCAATGAATATCCTTCTGATTTCCTATGCCTGTCTTTACTTTAATCTCTTAATCCTGTCAACTTCTTTGTAAGCTGAGGAGGATGATTGTCGCCTCAGGACCCTGTGATTGTATCAACTACAAGTTGTTTGTAGAGCATGTGTGTTTGAACAATATGAAATCTGGGCATCTTAGAAAAAGAACAGGATAACAGAGATGTTCAGGGAACAAGAGAGGTAACTTTGAACTGGCCGCTGGTGAGCTGGATGGAACAGAACTATATTCCTCCTCTTTCATAAGCAAATAGAAGAAATATCACTGAATTCTTTTTCTCAGCAAGGAACATCCCTGAGAAAGAGAATGCGCCCTGAAGATAGGCTTATAGACAGCCCCTTTTTAAGGCATCCCGTCTTTTATGGTTGAAGCCAAAGGGATGAAATAAGCCCCGGTCTCCTGTAGCGCTCCCAGGCTTATCAGGTGGACAAAAATTCCCACCTAATAAATTTTGGTCAGACAGGTTATCTGCTCTCAAACCCTGTTTCCTGATAAGATGTTATCAATGACAATGCTTGCCTGAAACTTCATTAGCAATTTTAATTTCACCTCATCTGGTGGTCCTGTGACCTTGCCCTGCCTCCATTTGCTTTGTGATATTTTATTACCTTGTGAAGTATGTGATCTCTGTGACCCACATCCTATTCATGCACTCCCTCCCCTTTTGAAAATCGCTAATAAAAACTTGCTGGCTTTACGGCTCAGGGAACATCACGGATCCTGCCAACATGTGATGTCTCCCCTGGACACTCAGCTTTAAATTTCTCTCTCTTGTGCTCTTTCCCTTTATTTCTCAACCCAGCCGAGATACTTAGGAAATAGAAAAGAACCCACGTTAAACATCGGGAGCGGGTTCTCTCCATAGCCTTCAGGATATAAGTTTAATTTCTTTCCCTTGACTTCAGGCTGGATTTGGGGATTCACTTGCAAAGAAAAGAGTAGAGAAAGAGGACCACAAATAACTTTACAGTAGAAAAAAGGGCAGATCCACCAAGAGGATCAAGGTTGACATCACAGGTGATAATTCATGTTGCTACCAAGTACCCCAGGTATCTGATGTGATGAGAAAACACATAATTTCTTCAGTGTTCTTCTCAAATATTTAAATCCCCATTTTAATTATAAGACAACATCAGACAGATTTAACAGGAGAAACATACAAAATACCTGAAGGTTACTCCTGAGCACCAAGACCTCCAAATTGTCAAAGCTCAAAGTTATAGGCATAGAAGCAAAAGGTCAGAATATAATATTAGAAGTAATTGTGACAGGAGCCATTCCTAGTTTCACCTCTTGACTGTTCGATATAAGGGCTAACCTATCCTTAAGAAACAGAGACTTGGCCGGGCGCGGTGGCTCAAGCCTGTAATCCCAGCACTTTGGGAGGCCGAGACGGGCGGATCATGAGGTCAGGAGATCGAGACCATCCTGGCTAATACGGTGAAACCCCGTCTCTACTAAAAAATACAAAAAACTAGCCGGGCGACGAGGCGGGCGCCTGTAGTCCCAGCTACTCGGGAGGCTGAGACAGGAGAATGGCGTGAACCCGGGAGGCGGAGCTTGCAGTGAGCTGAGAGCCGGCCATTGCACTCCAGCCTGGGCGGCAGAGCAAGACTCCGTCTCAAAAAAAAAAAAAAAAAAAAAGAAACAGAGACTTATTTGACAGATGACTTTAACTTAAAGATTCTCCAATGGTCTTATCATGCCTATCTTAGAATTTCAATGTAGTCTAAATGCATCCTTCCAAACTACCTTCCTTCCCCGTCTCCTGCATACAGGCTCAGACCTACATCACGGTCTGACGGCTCTGCCAGCATCTCCCGGCTTCCTTCCCATTTGCTATCACAAGTATTTTCCCCTAATAAATTTATGATACATCTAATTATGACTTGTTAACTGCTTCTCCCAGAATCTAGATTACCATAAAATAAAGAGATTTATATAATTAAAACTTAGATGCTATTAGGAGAGGCCACATGGAGTTGGAATTCAGACCTCTAAGGAAGAGATCTTGCTCAGCGTGAGATGGTGGCTCTGAGCTGGGAGGAGTAACCCCATGATGCTTCAACCTATATCTCTAAGCAGGAGCAGAAACACACAGGGAGTGGTATCTCAGGGGGCTTATTGAGGTGGGTTCTGCAAGTATGTGAAGAACTATGAACATGGATTTCACTGATGCTATGGCATGAATTTTCACTGCCAGGGTGAAGAATTATTGCTAGAGTGATATTCACAGAAAGAGAAAGGTGACAATAAGCCACCAGAAGGAAACATCATGAAGCTAGACCTTGCTCTCTCCTCTAGCACTTGATATTGACACAGCCTAACAAAGACCAGCTGGCAAAGCAGAAATATAGTTTGTAGAGTCCCTGTCCTCACACTTATAAAGCAGAGTATAGAAGGTTGAACTTGCAGTTGAGAAACAATAACTTAATAACAGGCACATGCACCCACATATCAAATGGATATGCTAGAGTAATTTGGATATGCCATCCATGTTGGAGTTGATGTGTTCAGCATTTTTTTTTTTTTTTTTTGATACAGGGCCTCACTCCATTGCCCAGGTTGGAGTACAGTGGCATAATCTCGGCTCACTGCAACCTCTGCTCCCAGGTTCAAGCAGTCCTCATGATTCTCCTGCCTCAGCCTCCTGAGTAGCTGGGATTACAAACATGTGCCACCACACCCTCCTACTTTTTGTAGTTTCAGTGGAGATGGGGTTTCACCATGTTGGCCTGCCTGGTCCTGAACTCCTGACCTCAAGCCATCCACCCACCTCAGCCTTCCAAAGTGCTGGGTTTACAGGCATGAGCCACCACACCCAGTCTGTGTTCAGCCTTATATACTCATGTAAATGCTAGTCTTTATTTTTTATTTATCTACACTCCTGTATAAATATAGCATATTATATCATTTAGTACTAAAAAATTTCTGCCTCCTAAGGCATCATATAATTAAGCTTTTTCTATTTCCAGAATTTAGATTCCTTTTTTTTTAAGAAACAGAAGCATTTTTTTTTCCCCTGGGAAGTATATCTCGAATACAATGGCAATTCTAGAGAATAGTCACATTTTGCTTTTTTTAAGAGGTTGATGTTTTAAAATAATATTAAACACAATGCCTGAAACATATTATGGGATTAATAAATGCATGCTATATAGATTAATACTATTATACACATCCTATTTTGGAATGTAGCACAATAATAATTCAAAATTACTAATATTTCTTAATTTTTACTATGCTCCACACACTGCACAATGCATGACTTACTCTTTTATTTCATGTTGATTACATAATTCAGTTTATTCACTGCATATGCCACTGTGTTAGAGCAGATAATATAGCAGACATGGTCTTTTGCCATTTTATAGCATATAGTTTCCAAGGAAAGAAATCCATTAAACAACTGCTCTAAGATTAAGTTGAAATATTTTCATTGAAGGAATGATGGAGCCAAAAGGAAAACTGTGGAATATTACTCAATTTGGAATGTATGAGGATATTATTTGAGGAGACTGAAATTTACTCTGGGACCTGAAGGGGGAGTAGTTTTGGTTAGGGAAAGGAGAAGAAATGAAGATAAAGATATTGCCAAAGAAATGGAGCAGTGTGGGTCAATGCTTCCTGGCAAGAATGAGCAGGGAGCATTGTGGTAGAAGCACCTCACCCACATCACGTTGCTTCCATACCACTATCTGAAGCAGGCATATTTATTTGTTAATTATTTCCCTTTTTAGAAGACTCATAGAGGACAAAAGACTTAGTAAGTTGCATAAGGCCATGGAATGATAGCACATTGTGGCTGAATTTGAATGGAGGAATAAAAAGCCCACATTTTTAACTATTGAGAAGAGAGTTCCTCCTTCTGTTGTAACACATTTTAGAGGGTGGTTCAGTGAGCAGAACACAGGATGCATTGCCTTCCAAACCAAATCAACAGTTAATAAATACTTGAAACTCATGTTTGTGATTCTTGTGCAGTAAGTTTGTAACCAAATATTCATAAAATTTTAATTTGCTCTTGATCCAATAAAAATTTGAAGAAGGACAAACCTGTATTTGTGTGGAAGATGCAGCATACTATAAATTACTATTAAAAGCTTTCAGATGCAAAAATCTGAAGTTTGCAAATGAGTGTTTTCCTTACAAAAGCACTGTTTAATTTTTAGTAAAACTGGCATTTCCTACATAATTTAATATTTTTTTCTGATATATTAGAAAGAAGCTCAACAAAATATCTAAATTTTTAACAATTCTCCAGATTGGAAATCTAGAGATTATTTTTAATAGCTCATTAATTAGGTTTTTGATTCTTGGCACCATCACAAAAAGGTGTTTTTTCTATCTACAGTAACAATGACATTTTGTTTTCCTCATCTGGAAAACTGAGGTAATACCAACTTTATAAGCTATTTAGAGGATTAGGGAATATATATGTGCATGGAAACTACTATTCAAGAAAGAACAAGAGTAGGACAGCAGAAGAGGTGGATAGAATATCACTCATGAAGCTCAGATGTAAGAAAGATTCCAGGGCTCTTAAAAAAACACATTTCACAATTAACATTTTACAACAGTCATCAATGCTTTTGTCAGAGGCGCGTGAACCAGAGCAACTCCATTTTAAACAGAAGCTGGGTAAAATGAGGCTGAAACCTACGGGGCTGCATTCCCAAACGGTTAAGGCATTCTAAGTCACAGGATGAGATAGGAGGTCAGCACAAAATACAGGTCATAAAGACCTTGCTGATAAACCAGTTTGCAGTAAAGGAGCTGGCCAAAACCCACCTAAACCAAAATGGCCATAGGAGTACCTCTGGTTGTCCTCACTGCTGCACTCCCACCAGCGCCATGACAGTTTAGAGATTCCATAGCAATGTACAGAAGTTACCCAATACGTTCTAAAAGGAGGAGGCATGAATAATCTACCCCTTGTTGAGCATATCATCAAGAAATAACCATAAAAAATGGGCAACCAGCAGCCCTTGGGGCTGCTCTATGGAGTAGTCATTCTTTTATTCCTTTACTGTCTTAATAAAACTTGCTTTTACTTTGCACTGTGGACTCCCCCTGAATTCTTTCTTCCACAAGATCCAAGAACCCTCCCTTGGGATCTGGATCGGGACCCCTTTTCTGTAACCCTTTGAAGGAGAAATAGTGTTAAAGGTCAAGTAAAAGTCCTCTCTTTGGTGCCTTCCTGAGGAGGCTGTTTTAATGAGGAATGAAAGTGGAATCAGAATTCATTCAATTGCACAGTGCTTTAGTGGAAGAAATGTAATAATTATTCTAAATATGCAGTAAGTGAAATGGCCAGGAAGCATGGAGCTGTGGTAGCAATAGAATTCAGCACTGGTTAAAGGAGGGATTTTTTGTTGTTGTTTATTTCATATGTTTTTAAATATAAAAATGTATTCAAGTTATACAATTGAGTATGTTTATATTGTAACGGGAAGGATTGGATTATCAATAGACTAAGCTAGGTTTGGAAGTAAGAGTAGGTAGAAACTACAACGCAAAACACAGATAAAATGAGTCAGAATATTAAATTGCCAAGACAGCACATTCTTTGCAAATGGGATGGACTAGAAATCAAATTCATTTGCATTAGCCTAAATAGTGTTCTTTTGTAATTATACACTGAATCCTTTTTTTTTTCTGAAGACCCTGGAGGTCAAATCAAAGCAAAGATTACAGGGTCAAACTGCTTTCACAGCTCGTTCCCATTTATACTTCTGAGTCATTCAGGAATGTGTTATCATGCAGCATTTGTGTGACTGAATCGGTGTAAATTCCAAGCTACACATAGTTGACATTATGTCAAAGATGTGTCAAAAATTCTAATCAAGAAGTATTTTCAGCCTTAGTTATAATCTTTTTTTGTTTTGCATTTTTGTACTTTACATCAAGTGTGAACATCAGTTGACTCTGCCTTTGAAATCTTCAGATACTCACCCACATAGGCAGAATTTTATTTTCAAAAAAGTCCACTGATTGATGTGCACTTAATCAGTAATTGTAGTGGTACTTTAGTCACTGGATAGGAGTCTTCATGAATTTAGTTCTTTACCATCCAATAATGGGTCAATCCTTTGTTTTCACTAGAGAAGAATTTTTCTGGGTTATCCAGTATCACAGCTAATCCCTCTTACAATAAGGATCTGATGTTCTCTTCTTGGCCGTAGGACTTATTCATTCTCACAGTCCGGCCTGGACTTGTCAACCCTAGCGGCTTAATGTGATTAATTAAGGATAGTTAAGATCATTACCTGTATTAGTCATGGTTCCCAAGAGAAACAGAACCAATAAGATACTATATGCAGGCATACCCTATTTCATTATCCTTTGCTTTACTGCGCTTTGCAGATACCGTGTTTTTTGCAAATTGAAGGTTTGTGGCAACCCTCCATCAAGCAAGTCTATCAGCACCATTTTTCCAACAGCATGTGTTCAATTCATGTCTCGGTGTTGTCATTTTGGTAATATTCACAATATTTCTTTGTTTTTCATTATGATATTCATTATGGTTATCTGTGATCAGTGATATTTGCTGTGACTATTTTGTTTTGTGGTGCCACAAACCATGCCCTTGTAAGACAGTGAACATAATTAATAAATGTTTGTGTTCTGACTGCTTCACTGGGTGGCAGTTTCCCTGTTCTTCTCCCTCATCTTGGAACTCCTTATTTCCTGAAACACAAGAATATTGCAATTGGTCAATTAATAACTCTGTTGATGGCCTTTAGGTGTTCAAGTGAAAGGAAGAGTCCCACATCTTTCATTTGAAAGAAGTGATTAAACAAAGTAAGAAAGGCATGTCAAAAGCTGAGACAGGCAAAAAGATAGGCGTCTTCTACAAACAGCCATTCTCTTATGCCAAAATCTAAGCCAGAGCATGGCCCTAACTCGCTTCCATTTTATAAAGGCTGAGAGGGGTGAGGAAGTTCCAGAAAAATGTTGGAAGCTAGCAGAGGTTGATTCATGAGGTTTGAGGAAAGAAACCATCTCTATAACCTAAAATTGCATGGTGAAGCAGCAAGTGCTGATGGAAAAGCTGCAGCAAGTTATCAAGAAAATCTAGCTAAGATCATTGAAGATGGTTATGCTAAACAACAGATTTTGAATATAGTTGAAATGGCCTTCTATTAGAAGAACATACCATCTAGGACTTTTATAGCTGGAGAGGAAAAATCAACGCTTGGCTTCAAAGCTTCAAAGGACAGGTTGGCTCTCTTGACAGGGGCTAATGCAGCTGGTGTTTATGTTGAAACCAATGCTCATTTATCATTTGGATAATCCAAGAACCCTTAAGAATTATGCTAAATCTATTCTGCCCGTGCTCTATAAATGGAAAAACAAAGCCTGGGGAACAGCACATTTGTTTACGTCGTGGTTGACTAAATATTTTAAGTGTCCTGTTGAGACATATTGCTCAAAAAATGAAAGATCTCCTTTTAAAATATGACAGCTCATTGATGACGCATCTGTCAGTCAAGAACTCTGATGGAGATGTATGAGGAGCTTAATGTTGTTTTCATGCCTTCTAACACAGAATCCATTCTTCAGCCTTTGGATCAAGGAGTAATACAAGTGTGTGCGTTCTTCCCCTTTAAGATGTTTCACAGGGGCAGCCTTCCCTAAAAGTAAGGAATTTTCAGGCAAGTGACTGTGAGCTGAACTCTCATTTTACTATTTTCAAACTGAATGAGAGTAAGTCAGCAATTCGGGGTTTTTTTCATTAAGACAACAGAAATAATATTACCTTTACAAAAGCTGGTTATGTTTAATTACATATCATGTGTAAAGAAATTGTCAGGTAGCAAACTCTTATTTACTGTCTTAACCCTCATATAAAGGAAAAACAAAACTATCCTTCTCTAATCATTTTAGTACCTCAGAATGTCTGGAATACATTGTTCTTGATTTTGCATGGATGATTTATATTGCCATGATTTGTTTTGGATGGTTTTCTGGCAGCAGAGCTAGACCAAAACAGCACAATGGCCACAATGGTATAATTTATCTTGCAGAACATATCAAGCACATCTAGAGAAAACCGAGATAAGAAAAATGGATCCTTTTTTTTGCAACATGAATTCTATGTAAATTAGGGTAAAAAATGGACACATTTTAAAATGCTGAATTAAATGAGCTAGATGGCAGGATCTTTAGATAACAGTTAAAAGAAAGAGTAACAATTTATATATATTCTATAAATAGCAATAGCAACATGATGTGGCACATAACATCAGATAATTTTGGATGATGAATTGACTTTTCTTTATCACACACTAACTGGAAAAAGCAAATAATCTTTTGACAGAAACTAAGAAGAGAATTCTTGTCAAAGAAGTTTGGCCCCGCAGCTGTTAAAGCCAAGTTGGAATAGATGTAGCTGTACAAATATAAATAAATGAGTAAAAGTTAAAAGCCTCTAGAATGCCTTTTACATAGGAATAAGGACATCATGTGCTGGGAAGCCACATATTTTAGCAATATAAACCTTTATTATGAAATGTGCAGAGTATGAACTAAGATCTGTCACTATTTTATTAAAACTGATTCCAAGTAAATCAAGGGAAACCAAAAACTTATATAGGGATATTTTTAAATTAGGAAATTTGTACAGTTAGCAAACATTACGTTTTTATGGGCATTTTGTTTTTGTTTTTGTTTTGTTTTTTAATTTTAGCATTGACTGTGGCCTTTTTCGTTTCAAAAAAACTAAACTTTTTAAGGAACTCAAATATTGTTTAGCAACAGCATCATCAATAATAGGATTCCAAGAAAACATGTAAAACATGTATAAAGTGGTGGATTTATCTACTAATTTAAATTTTTCAGTTCTATACTTTTCACCTAAATTTTTATGGAAGAAAAATACTCCAGTTAGATATTTAAATGGTGGAATAGCATAACATGAAATATGAGGCAATTGCAAGGAATACACTTTTGTATCTCATAATGAAAAGTGGCAAAATTAATAATTTTGCTTAAAACATTGATTTTATTAGAAGATTAATTTATTGGGATAAAACAAAAAATGGGATAAAAGTTACCTAAACTTGTATTAATATTTTATTTATTTTTTTAAAGATGGAGTCTCACTCTATCAACCAGGATGAAGTGCAGTGGCACAATCTGCAACCTTTGTCTCCCGAGTTTAAGCAAGTCTCCCTGCCTCAGCCTCCTGAGTAGCTGAGATTACAGGTGCCCTCCACCACGCCTGGCTATTTTTTATATTTTTTAGTAGAGATAGGGTTTCACCATGTTGGTTAGCCTGGTCTCAAACTCCAGACTTCAGGTGATCCACCCACCTCAGCCTCCCAAAGTGCTGGGATTACCAGCATGAGCCACCGCACCCAGCCACATTAATTTCTTAAATGCTAAAATGTCTCTAAAACTGCACAAAGATGTACATTTTAGGGAAAAATTTGGAGGTTCCAAGATGGCCAAATAGGAACAGCTCCAGTCTGCAGCTCCCAGTGTGAGCGATGCAGAAGACGGGTGATTTCTCCATTTTCAACTGTGGTACCGGGTTCATCTCACCGGTGTTGTCAGACAGCTGGCGCAGCCCACGGGGCAGGGCAGGGCATTGCCTCACCTGGGAAGTGCAAGGGGGTCAGGGAATTCCCTTTCCTAGCAAAGTGAAGCCATGACAGATGGCACCTGGAAAATTGGGATACTCCCACCCTAACACTGCACTTTTCCAATGGCCTTAGCAAATGGCACATCAGGAGATTATATCCTGTGCCTGGCTCGGAGGGTCACACACCCACAGAGCCTCGCTCACCACTAGCAGAGCAGTCTAAAATGGAACTGCAAGGTGGCAGCAAGGCTGGGGGAGGGGCATCCACCATTGCTGAAGCTTGAGAAGGTAAACAACACAGCCAGGAAACTCGAACTGGGTGGAGCCCACCACAGCTCAAGGAGGCCTGCCTGCCTTTCTAGACTCCACCTCTGGGGGCAGGGCGTAGCCGAACAAAAGGCAGCAGAAACCTCTGCAGAATTAAAAGTCCCTGTCTGACGGCTTTGAAGAGAGTAGTGGTACTCCCAGCACAGAGTTTGAGATCTGAGAATGGACAGACTCTCTCCTCAAGTGAATCCCTGACCCCCAAGTAGCCTAACAGGGAGACACCTTCCAGTAAGGGCCAGCTGACACCTCATACAGTCAGGTGGCCCTCTGAGACAAAGCTTCCAGAGGAAGGATCAGGCAGCGATATCTGCTGTTCTGCAATATTTGCTATTCTGCACCTTCTGCTGGTGATACCCAGGCAAACAGGGTCTGGAGTGGACCTCTAGCCAACTCCAACAGACCTGCAGCTGAGGGTTCTGACTGTTAGAAGGAATACTAACAAACAGAAAGGACATCCACACCAAAACCCCATCTTTATGTCACCATCATCAAAGACCAAAGGTAGATAAAACCACAAAGACAGGGAGAAACCAGAGCAGAAAAGCTGAAAATTCTAAAAATCAGAGCACATCTTCTCCTTCAAAGGAATACAGCTCCTCGCCAGCAACGGAACAAAGCTGGATGGAAAATGACTTTGACGAGTTGAGAGAAGAAGGCTTCAGACGATCAAACTTCTCCAAGCTAAAGGAGGAAGTTCGAACCCATTGTAAAGAAGCTAAAAACCTTGAAAAAATATTAGACAAATGGCTAACTAGAATAACCAATGTAGTGAAGTCCTTAAATGACCTGATAGATCTGAAAACTATGGCACAAGAACTATGTGACAAATGCACAATCTTCAGTAACTGATTCGATCACTGGGTATCAGTGATTGAAGACCAAATGAGTGAAATGAAGCGAGAAGAGAATTTTAGAGAAAAAAGAGTAAAAGGAAAAGGAAACGAACAAAGCCTCCAAGAAATATGGAACTATGTGAAAAGATCAAATCTACGTCTGACTGGTGTACCTGAAAGTGACGGGGAGAATGCAACCAAGTTGGAAAACACTCTGCAGGATATTATCCAGGAGAACTTCCCCAACCTAGCAATGCAGGCCAACATTCAAATTCAGGAAATACAGAGAATGCCACAAAGATACTCCTCGAGAAGAGCAACTCCAAGTATATAATTGTCAGATTCACCAAAGTTGAAATGAAGGAAAAAATGTTAAGGGCAGCCAGAGAGTAAGGTCGGGTTAGGCACAAAGGGAAACCCATCAGACTAACAGCAGATCTCTCTGCAGAAACTCTACAAGTCAGAAGAGAGTGGGGGTCAATATTCAACATTCTTAAGGAAAAATTTGGTTTTAAGTATTAGCATAAAGTATATAAATCTTAAATGTACAACTCAAAGAATTTTTGGAGATAATTTTATCCTAGTAACCTACACTCTGATAAAAAAAAAAATATATACACTACAAAACTATTTGTGCTCTCCTCCAGTTATCACCCTCAAAAATAACCTCCATTCTGACTTTTATAATCATAATTTGGTTTTGTCTTCCATGTAAATGGAATTTGGTAGACTTATTTTCTATTGTATCTGGTTTATTTTTCTTAACACTGTGTCTGTGAGATTCATGCATTACATTGTGAGTAGTAGTTCATTTCTATTGATGCATAGTTGATATAGTTGGGATAATTTTCTCTTCAATCTCAAGTTGAAACATGGTCTCCAGTGTTGGAGGTGGGGCCTGGTGGGAGGTAATTGAAACATTGGGGAGGAATTCTCATAAGTTGGTTCTGTCTTCGTGACAGTGTGCTCTCATGAGATCTAGGTGTTTAAAAGTGGGTGACACCTTTTTCCCACTCTTTCAATTCCACTTTCACATTGACATGTCTGCTTCTGTTTCTCTTTTCATCACAAATAAAGGCTCCCTGGAGCCTTCCCAGAAACCAAGCAATTGCTGGCACTATGCTTCTTATAAAACCAGCAGAACAGTGAGCCAATTAAACCTCTTTTCTTTGTAGATTATCCAGCCTCAGGTATTTCTTTATAGCAATGCAAAAAATGACCTAATATTTTGTTGTACAGCAGGTCCCCAAATGTCATTTGGTCAACATCATTTTGTTATAACATTGATGAGGAAAAAAAAACATTCCTGGTGAGGCCACTGTCTGTGTGTTAGCAAATTCTTTCCATATCTGCCTGGGCTTTCTCTGGGTACTCCAGTTTCACAAAGCTGTACACATTAGGTGACTTGGTGTGTCTCTGGGGTCCTAGTGAGAGTGTGTGTATGTGTGTGTGTGCCCTGTGATGGGGTGGTGCCCATTGCAAATATCTAGGAATTAACCAAAGAAGTGAACGATCTCTACAATAAAAACTACAAAACATCGATGCAAGAAATTGAAGAATACACCAAAAAAATGGAAAGATAGTCCATGTTCATGGAATGTAAAAATTAATATTATTAAAATACCCATACTACCCAAAGCAATCTATAGATTCAATGCAATCTCTATCAAATTACCAATGATATTCTTCACAGAAATAGAAAGAAAATCCTAAAGTTTATAGGGATCCACCAAAGACCCAGAATAGGCAAAGCTATCCTGAGCAAAAAGAACAAACCTGGAAGAATCACATTCCCTGACTTAAAATTATACTACAGAGCTATAGTAACCAAAACAGCATGGTCCAGGCATAAAAACAGACACATAGACCAATGGAACAGAATGGAGAACTCCAAAAAAGATCCCCACACCTGCAGTGAACTCACTTTTGACAAAGGTGCCAAGAACATACAGTGGAGAAAACATAGTTTCTTCATGGATGTTGCTGGGAGAACTGGATATCTATATGCAAAATAATGGAACTAGGCCCCTATCTCTTACCATATACAAAAATTAAATCAAAATGGATTAAAGACATAAAGACCTCCAACTATGAAAATACTATAAGGAAGCATTGGAGAAGCTCCATAGAACATTGGTTGGGCAAAACTTTCTTGAGTAATACCCCACAAGCACAGGTAACCAAAGAGCAAATGGACAAATGAAACACATCAATTTGAAAAGCTTCTGCACAGCAAAGGATATAATTCACAAAGTGAAGAGATAATCCCCAGAATTGGAGAAAATATTTGCAAACTACCCATCTGACAAGGGATTGATAACCAGAATATATTAAGAGCTCAAACAACTCTTCAGGAAAAGAAAAAATCTAACAATCTGAATTTAAAATGGGCAAAAGATTTCAATAAGCATTTCTCAAAAGAAGACATGCAAATGACAAACAGAGACATGAAAAGGTGCTCAATATCACTGATCATCAGAGAAATGCAAATCAAAATTATAATGAGATATCTCACCCCAGTTAAAGCGGCTTTTATCCAAAACTCAGGTAATAATAAAGACAAGTGAGGACGTGGAGCAAAGGGAACGCTTGTACACTGTTGATGAGAATGTAAACTACACAGTCACTATGGAGCACAATATAGAGTCTCCTCAAAAAACCAAAACTAGAGCTATTATACAATCCAGCAATTCCAGTCCTAGGTATGTACCCAAAAGAAAGAAAATCAGTTTACAGAGATACCTGCACTCTCATGTTTGTTGCAGCATTATTCACAATAGCTAAGATTTGTAAGCATCGTACGTGTCTATCAACAGATGAATGGATTGAATGGATAAAGACAATGTGGTACATATGCACAATCAGGTATAAAAAAGAATGAGATCCTGTCATTTGCAACAATATGGATGGAACTGGAGGTCATTATGTTAAGTGAAATAAGTCAGGCACAAGAAGACAAACATTGTATGTTCTCACTTATTTGTGGAATGTAAAAAATTAAAACAATTGAACTCATGGAGATAAAGAATAGAAGGATGGTTACCAGAGGCTAGGAAGGATAGTGGGTGGGTTGAGGGGAGGTGAGGATGGTTAATGTGCACACACACACAAAAAATAGATTAAGACCCCCTAGCACAACAGGGGGACCTATAGTCAGTAATAATTTAATTGCACATTTAAAAATAACTAAAAGTATTATTGGATTGTTTGTAACACTAAGGATAAATGCTTGAGGAGATGGATACCCAATTTTTCATCATGTGATTATTTCACATTACATGCCTGTACCAAAATAGCATGTGCATTCCATAAACATATACACCTACCATGTACCAAAAAATTAAAAGTAGAAAAATTTAAAAATTAAAAATAAAAGTGACTTTTATGAAATATTCTTAATTTCAATGTAGGACATTTGCTCAATATTTTCCTTTATTCTTAGTTTTTTTAATCTGCTAAAGAATTATTTTACTCCATAGATCTGTTCTGCTATGTTATTTTCTAGACACTCAAGCTTTTGAATCTTCCATATTTGGGTATAAAATTCATCAAGAATTCAGTTTTGTTTATATTATGACATATGAATCAAGATTTATTTTTCTCTGTGGATATGTATTTGATTCTGTTAACCAATGCTTTATAGTCTCTAACACTGGAGATTAGTTGTGCATACTCAATAATTTTTTATAAATAAAGCATAAAATACACTATTTTGTGCCTGGCTTTCTATACTCAGTAGTTTTTGAAATGCATCCATGTTATTGCATAATCAGTAGTTCATTTACTGATGCTATTGTTGGGTAAAATTCTATCGTGCTACTATACTACAGTTTATTTACATTTTCACCGGTTAGTAGATATTTAGAGTTTGGCTATTAGCAACAAAGCTGTCATGAACATTTATGTGCAAGCCTTTTTGAGGACACCTGTCTTTATTTTTCTTGGGTCCATACTCAAGAGTAAATGTTCTGAATCCCACAGTAAAAGTACATTTAACTTTATTGAGAGTATAAAACTGTACTATTTTACACACCTAATACCAATGTGATAGTGTCTTATATTCTCCATATGTCAGCAACACTTGGTATTTTTCAAGTCTAATTTATTGTATTTTTAATTTTGTGGTTAGGGATTTTGTGTCATGACAGGGAAGATTTGTCCATCCCCATCTACTCTGTTATTCTTGACAAAATAAGTCAAGAATATTGTATCCTAGAATGTTATGTTTTTTTCTTTCCTGTTTTCTACCTGTAAACTATTTTGCATTAATCATTGGGTATGATATGAAGTAACAATTGAGGTTGAAATTCTGTCCTTTGTTGTTCTTGTCATTTATGTTAAAAAATGACAACATGTTTATGGATCTCTTTCTGGACCCTTCATTCTGTTCCATTTATATACTTATTTTAATGCTAATAGGACATTGTCTTGATTATTACCAAGTCATAATAAATCTTGATATCAGGTAGTCTAACTTCTACAAATTTCTTTTTTTTTTTTTTTCATTTTCTTTTTTTTTTTTTTTTTTAATTATACTTTAAGTTCTAGGGTACATGTGCATAATGTGCAGGTTTGTTACATGTGTATACTTATGCCATGTTGGTGTGCTGCACCCATCAACTCGTCAGCAACCATCAATTCATCATTTATATCATGTATAACTCCCCAATGCAATCCCTCCCTCCTCCCCCCTCCCCATGATAGGCCCCAGTGTGTGATGTTCCCCTTCCTGAGTCCAAGTGATCTCATTGTTCAGTTCCCACCTATGAGTGAGAACATGCGGTGTTTGGTTTTCTCTTCTTGTGATAGTTTGCTAAGAATGATGGTTTCCAGCTGCATCCATGTCCCTACGAAGGACGCAAACTCATCCTTTTTTATGGCTGCATAGTATTCCATGGTGTATATGTGCCACATTTTCTTAATCCAGTCTGTCACAGATGGACATTTGGGTTGATTCCAAGTCTTTGCTATTGTGAATAGTGCCGCAATAAACATACGTGTGCATGTGTCTTTGTAGTAGAATAATTTATAATCCTTTGGGTATATACCCAGTAGTGGGATGGCTGGGTCATATGGTACATCTAGTTCTAGATCCTTGAGGAATTGCCATACTGTTTTCCATAATGGTTGAACTAGTTTACAATCCCACCAACAGTGTAAAAGTGTTCCTATTTCTCCACATCCTCTCCAACACCTGTTGTTTCCTGACTTCTTAATGATTGCCATTCTAACTGGTGTGAGATGGTATCTCATTGTGGTTTTGATTTGCATTTCTCTGATGGCCAGTGAGGATGAGCATTTTTTCATGTGTCTGTTGGCTGTATGAATGTCTTCTTTTGAGAAATGTCTGTTCATATCCTTTGTCCACTTTTTGATGGGGTTGTTTTTTTCTTGTAAATTTGTTTGAGTTCTTTGTAGATTCTGGATATTAGCCCTTTGTCAGATGAGTAGATTGCAAAAATTTTCTCCCATTCTGTAGGTTGCCTGTTCACTCTGATGGTAGTTTCTTTTGCTGTGCAAAAGCTCTTTAGTTTAATTAGATCCCATTTGTCAATTTTGGCTTTTGCTGCCGTTGCTTTTGGTGTTTTAGACATGAAGTCCTTGCCCATGCCTATGTCCTGAATGGTACTACCTAGATTTTCTTCTAGGGTTTTTATGGTATTAGGTCTAACATTTAAGTCTCTAATCCATCTTGAATTAATCTTCATATAAGGGGTAGGGAAAGGATCCAGTTTCAGCTTTCTACTTATGGCTAGCCAATTTTCCCAGCACCATTTATTAAATAGGGAATCCTTTCCCCATTTCTTGTTTCTCTCAGGTTTGTCAAAGATCAGATGGCTGTAGATGTGCGGTATTATTTCTGAGGACTCTGTTCTGTTCCATTGGTCTATAGCTCTGTTTTGGTACCAGTACCATGGTGTTTTGGTTACTGTAGCCTTGTAGTATAGTTTGAAGTCAGGTAGCGTGACGCCTCGAGCTTTGTCCTTTTGACTTAGGATTGTCTTGGCAATGCGGGCTCTTTTTTGGTTCCATATGAACTTTAAAGCAGTTTTTTCCAACTCTGTGAAGAAACTCATTGGTAGCTTGATGGGGATGGCATTGAATCTATAAATAACCTTGGGCAATATGGCCATTTTCACGATATTGATTCTTCCTATCCATGAGCATGGCATGTTCTTCCATTTGTTTGTGTCCTCTTTGATTTCACTGAGCAGTGGTTTGTAGTTCTCCTTGAAGAGGTCCTTTACATCCCTTGTAAGCTGGATTCCTAGGTATTTTATTCTCTTTGAAGCAATTGTGAATGGAAGTTCATTCCTGATTTGGCTCTCTGCTTGTCTGTTACTGGTGTATAAGAATGCTTGTGATTTTTGCACATTAATTTTGTATCCTGAGACTTTGCTGAAGTTGCTTATCAGCTTAAGGAGATTTTGGGCTGAGACGATGGGGTTTTCTAAATATACAATCATGTCATCTGCAAACAGGGACAATTTGACTTCTTCTTTTCCTAACTGGATACCCTTGATTTCTTTCTCTTGCCTCATTGCCCTAGCCAGAACTTCCAACACTATGTTGAATAGGAGTGGTGAGAGAGGGCATCCCTGTCTTGTGCCAGTTTTCAAAGGGAATTTTTCCAGTTTTTGCCCATTCAGTATGATATTAGCTGTGGGTTTGTCATAAATAGCTCTTATTATTTTGAGGTACATTCCATCGATACCGAATTTATTGAGTGTTTTTAGCATGAAGGGCTGTTGAATTTTGTCAAAAGTCTTTTCTGCATCTATTGAGACAATCATGTGGTTCTTGTCTTTGGTTCTGTTTATATGCTGGATTACATTTATTGATTTGTGAATGTTGAACCAGCCTTGCATCCCAGGGATGAAGCCCACTTGATCATGGTGGATAAGCTTTTTGATGTGCTGCTGAATCCGGTTTGCCAGTATTTTATTGAGAATTTTTGCATCGATGTTCATCAGGGATATTGGTCTAAAATTCTCTTTTTTTGTTGTGTCTGTGCCAGGCTTTGGTATCAGGATGATGTTGGCCTCATAAAATGAGTTAGGGAGGATTCCCTCTTTTTCTATTGATTGGAATAGTTTCAGAAGGAATGGTACCAGCTCCTCCTTGTACCTCTGGTAGAATTCAGCTGTGAATCCATCTGGTCCTGGACTTTTTTTGGTGGGTAGGCTATTAATTGTTGCCTCAATTTCAGAGCCTGCTATTGGTCTATTCAGGGATTCCACTTCTTCCTGGTTTAGTCTTGGGAGAGTGTAAGTGTCCAGGAAATTATCCATTTCTTCTAGATTTTCTAGTTGATTTGCATAGAGGCGTTTATAGTATTCTCTGATGGTTGTTTGTATTTCTGTGGGGTCAGTGGTGATATCCCCTTTATCATTTTTTATTGCGTCTATTTGTTTCCTCTCTCTTTTCTTCTTTATTAGCCTTGCTAGCGGTCTGTCAATTTTGTTGATCTTTTCAAAAAACCAACTCCTGGATTCATTGATTTTTTGGAGGGTTTTTTGTGTCTCTATTTCCTTCAGTTCGGCTCTGATCTTAGTTATTTCTTGCCTTCTGCTAGCTTTTGAATGTGTTTGCTTTTCAAACACATTCAAAAAAAATTTCTTTTTCAAAATTAACTTTGCTATTCTAGATTCTAGATCCTTTGCATTTCCACATACATTTTAGAATCAGCTTGTCAATTCAAACACAATTCAAACACAAAAATTTGGTGTATGGAATAGTGACTGGAATTGCATTTAAAGACATAGAGAACATTGCAAAGGATGTACATATTAACATTACTATATTCTTCAATCTGGAAAAATGGTATATTTTTCCATTTATTTAGGTCTTCTCTTTTAGTTCAAAACCTGAGAGAAGGTGTCTTCTTCAACTACAAGTTTTGAGTTAAAACATGCTTTTTTTTTTTTTTTTTTTTTTTTTTTTTTTTTTTTTTTTTTTAAATTACACTTAAGTTCCGGGATACATGGGCAGAATGTGCAGGTCTGTTACATAGGTATACATGTATCATGGTGGTTTGCTGTACCCAACAACCCGTCATCTACATTAGGTATTTCTCCTGATGTTATCCCTCCCCTTGTCCCCTACCTACCGACAGGCCTCCTGTGTGATGTTCCCATCCCTGTGCCCATATGTTCTCATTGTTAAACTTCCCCTTATGAGAGAGAACACAAACATGCATCTTTTTTTGTCTGGTAACCCATGTGTGGAGTTTTCTAAGGTCATGCTACTGCAGGCCATCACAGGGAGGTTAGGGTTCTGTAGTTGGCTTCTGACTCTTCCAGGGCTAATGTCCTAAATACCCTCCCCTATCAGGACATTAGCTTGTGATAACAATTATATATACATTACACACAGGAGGATGGGGTTTGTTAGAATCAAAAGGAATCCTATGTTATCATAAGTACTCATATTATCATTATGTATACTTATTTTGAAAGCCGATTTAAGGAAATATTAATGTACAAACTCACCAGGTTTCACTGGACACATGGTAATTGGATTCTCAGGAAACCATATACAGCAAACTTGGTCATTGCAAAATAATAGTGCTATTTAGAAAAGAAAACACACCACACACACAGAGATAGAGCAGATACTACTAAAAAAAGACAACTATTAAAATTGGACAGAAGAAAATTTTAAAAATTATATTTATTCTCTTAATAAAAGTTGGAAAAAGTTTATTACTAGAAGGACTTCATTTAGGAAACATTTCTCTTTATTTTATTGGGTATGTAAACTTTGGGATCAGTTAAGTTTCATTGAGTTACTGGAGTTTAAAAACTAGATAGCTAAAAAATATCTTCACATCATCCCTTATTACATAGTGTCTTTTCTAAATTTGTTCAGAAGCTGAATATGTAAATCACAAACACCAAGAAAATAAATGGTCTATGTTTTCATAGAAATGAAGTTTTATCTAGTTGGTCACTAGTAAGTAACATAAGTAAAAATATTAGGGATAATATAACACAGTCAAAAGGAAGCATCCTTTTGTAATAGTTTGAAACAGAGCATACTGATATAATGATACTCATTGGGGATTGATGTGCCTTAGTGCTTCCGTGTTCCCAATAAAACATATAGGTGAATATAAGAAAAGAATAGATCACTTGAATAGTTGTTGCTATTCTGAATAGAAGAAGATGATCTCCAAAGACAACTTGGGAGCCAAGTAAAATAGGGAGATGTACTGAGATTGTTACATGTTTGCACAGGGCAAATTTACGGACCCAATGTCCTTCTCTGATCTAACACATGTTGTGTTAACTCTATTGTGTGGTTGTTCAAGAATCGAAATTTACTTGACCATATTTTTAAAAAAGTTCTTACTTTTCTATTTCCATATGAATAAGGGCTGACTTTCCATCTGGGCAAAAAGCAGTACTCATGCTTTACAATTTTTATAATCGATTTCCACCTTTATCCCTGGCTATTTGACCTTGAAATAATATAAACCAGCCTTCCTTAAGTCATATATCATAATATCAGGCAATTTAAAAAAGATGAACATCATGATATTTAGAGAAGATAGTTAAGACATATTTTTGGTTGCAAAAGAGTTGACAAGAGGAGCATAGGCTAGGACCACTTAGCTAGCACGGACCTTATATTTAATTTAAGAACTTCAGATTTAAAACTGTATTTTCTGTCACTGAAGTTACACTTTAAATCATGAAGTTTTTCTTTTTTCTTTTTGGAAACAATTTTTAATATAAGTATTTAGATCATTTTATAACTTTATTTTGGAATTTTTAATTTTTAATGCACAAGTAAAAAAAAAAAAAGTCCTAATTTTCTCTTGACACATAGCTAAATCTTGGCTAGATCCCTGGAAGTTAAATTATATTGGCTGAATTCCTCAGACAGTATATTTCATTGGTTGTAATGCTATTGTCTTTCATAACACATCACTGCAACAGATCCTGTTCTGTATTTGTTATAAGCAAGTTGAAAAGAGTAAAAAAAAAAAGCTGTATAAAAATGGCAGTGCAATTTGAAATGTGAGCTCCTAAGTCAAAGACAGAATTGGCCTAATATTGTTACAGGTATATGTGCAAATTATGTATCTTTTCTAAGTTTGGTTTCTTCATTCTTAAAGTAGGGATTTAATTGTTCATGTTAGGATTAAATAAAATACTGTAGCACCACACAAAATTCCAAGCCCATAATAAGTATACAATAAGTGTTAGCTTATATCACCATTATTTATAATATCATCTATAATTCAGTTGGATTCTCTCTATATAAATCTCCCTACATAAGAAATTTTGTTTAGAATTTATTGCCAGGAAAAAAAATATTCTCTCCAAGAAAGAATTGCTATGCTTTCCTCTTCTAGATAACAGAGCAATATAAGTTATCTTTATCCTCTTATTCTCACTGCCAAGAAGTTTTGTGTCAAATTTAAAACCCATTTAGAAAATGTATTTACCTTTATTCTTGATTTATCTACATTCTTTTTCTTTCCTTGGTCTGACTTTGCCTTTTTTAATGCACAAATGGTATACGATTTTAATAGTGACACATTTCTAATGCTTTCTCTTAAAGGCAAACATTGCTAGAACTGTAAAACAATATAGATGGGGTCTAAGCGTGATATATGAGCATAGTTTCACAATTGGTGAACTATTAATAAATTTTCCTAGAGCCTTTTGTAATGAGAAAGAACATATTTCAAAGAAAGAGAAAACTTAGATTTGTAATTTAGGTTAAATAAAATAGGCCATATTCAATGTATAAACATAAATGAAATAATTCTTAGAAGTATTAAATTCAACAGTATCTTTAACAATCATAATCAATGAGTTTGTTACACAAATGTAAGAAACTTTTGGCATTAGAAAATCTATCAAAATAATTCACTATATTATCAAATGAAAAGAATCAATTGACTCACAAAATACCTTTTGATTAAGTTCACCTTCTATTTTTATTTTAAAATTTATACTAGCAAACTGAGAATAAAAAGGAAATTTTCTTTAATTGATATAGGGCATTTTTCAAGTTATAGCAAATGTTATTCTTAATTGAGAAAATTTAGATTCATTCAATTTAGGAAAAAAATACTCAGGATACTACTAAGGTTTAACATAATACTGGAAGTACTCGCCAAAGCTATAAAGAATTTAAAAAGTAAAAGTGAAGATACAAGGATTGGAACAAAATGACAAAACTCCTATTATACATGATTTGATTATACACCTGTAAAACTAAATGTTGATTAGAAAAAAAAAAAAAAAAAGCTGTTAATTTTAAAATTTAGTAAAAAATAGGCTGGGCATGGTGGCTCACACCTGTAATCCCAGTCCTTTGGGAGGTCAAGGAGGGTGGATCAATTCAGGCCGGGAGTTCGAGACCAGCCTGGCCAACATGGTGAAACCCCATCTCTACTAAAAATATAAAAATTAGCTGGACATGGTGGTAAACACCTGTAATCCCAGCTACCTGGGAGGCTGAGGCAGGAGAATCGCTTGAACTCAGGAGGTGGAGATTGCAGTGAGCTGAGATTGATCCACTCAGAGCAAGACTCCATCTCAAAAAAAAAAAAAAAAAAAAAAAAAAAGTTAAGCAAAAAATATATAAAATATAGCATTTCTTTATTCTAATACTCTCCAATTAGAGAATAAAACTGAAAAATGTTCCTATCAGCAGCAATGACTACAAAATACCTAAAAGTTAACTTTAAATTAAAAACCACATGTATACATGTGATCTCTATGGAGAAAATTTAGATCTGATTTTATTGAAGGTCTTCCACAATATTTTCTGGAATGAATGAATATTATAAAGACGTAAATATTCTCCAAATTTAATGCTCAAAATTCAAGGGCACTCTTATTTTGAGGTTAGTAAATTTTGCCTAAAATTAAGCTGGAAGCTAAAGGCCTGTGTATAACATCTAATTTTGGCCATGACAGAGTGGCCTGCAAAAAAGAATGCGTCCTCTGAAAACAGTCATGTAAATTGAATAAAATATACACAATTACTGTTTAAAGGTATTGGATGGCTGTCAAAGAAGCGTGACTTAAGGGGCTATGATCCCTGAATGACGGGGCACATACAAGGTGAGCTATATGTTCACCTAAGCTCTATTCTTAGGAGGATTATACAAGCAAAAGTCCAGGTAGGAGAGAGCACAAAGAGAGAGCAGCAGGCTCACAGTACCACAGGAAAAACCGCTGGCGCTCTGGGCTGCCAGAGACTGGATCCTGAATGGTAAAATTCTAGAAAGGAGAGAACTGCAAACTGATTCCCCCAATCTTTAAGCCATACTTCTATCCCTAAACTGGAAACGTACAGAGGAAGACTCCAAGAACTCCATCAGCAGAAGCAGCTAGGAAGTTAAAGAGCTGAGGAGGTGTATGTCAAAAGCGTGGTGCTGGGAAGAGACTGTAGTTCAAATGCTGCCAAGAAGTGGCAGCCTTGGTAAACACCCCAGTATTCGGGTTGAGAACACAGACGATCCTTGTTTTAAGAATAAAGGCTAGCTCTTGGAGTAAGAACAACATCCTCCCATAAAAGTTATGCCTTAGGAGTAAGGGCAATGCTGAAATAGACCAAGCCCTCAAGAGTTTTAAAAAAATCAAACCATAGAGGAAAGAGATACAATATGTCATTCCATTAGAAACATGTAACTTGGAAAGTCACATTCCAGAATGCTATTTTGGCTTGCATACTTCGAACAAATCTAATAGACTTCTAGTACAAAAATATGCTGAATATTTTTAATGGATTCCCTCTAACTCTATTGCAAACTCCATGAAAAATTCAATGTTATTAATCTCTGTATCAATAGTAAGCCATACATCACTATTCTATGTGTTCAATAAATGCTAGTTAAATAACTAAAAATAATTTTAAATAACTAATGTATTTTTGAGATCTTAGTCCCATATCTGCTTTAACCTTGTCCATTTGTTACTAATGATTAATATTTTAAATCAAATGATTATAACCGTAAACACAACAATAAGCAACTTTAAAGCTACAGTAGTGGCATATATAAAATAGAAATTGTCATCTTTTTGGACAGCATTTTAAGAAATTCATGATTAGGGCCGGGCGCTGTGGCTCACGCCTGTAGTCCCAGCACTTTGGGAGGCTGAGACGGGCGGATCATGAGGTCAAGAGATCGAGACCATCTGGCTAACAGGGTGAAACCCCGTCTCTACTAAAAGTACAAAAATTAGCCAGGCGTGGTGGCGGGCGCCTATAGTCCCAGCTACTCGGGAGGCGGAGCTTGCAGTGAGCTGAGATCCGGCCACTGCACTCCAGCCTGGGCGACAGAGCGAGACTCCGTCTCAAAAAAAAAAAAAAGAAAAAAAGAAAAAAAAAGAAAGAAATTCATGATTAGTAGTTTGGTGCATTGAATTATCTTTTGATATTATTAGGTGCCGAAGATACATTTATAAACCCACATTTGCAATTTCTCACTATTATTATTTGTGTGTTACTTGAATCTTTATGAGAGGCACTATACTGGCTGAGGTGTTCTCATTTATTATAGATTAGAGGTCAATTATTTCTCTGAGAAGAAAGGCGTACATTATTATGTATGTAAAATATATAAGGAAAATATATATTGACATTAGGAAAACGTATAATATATTGAAAAGTTGGATAAGAAAGTAGAAATGAAGCCTGTTGTCCTCAAAATGAAGCTCAGCAATTTTATTACACTAAACACTATTAATGACTAAGTCTCTACACAGTCAGTGTAAGCAATTCAATTCTATTTTCTTTTTCTGAAACAGTTATAATTCCTCTATTCTACCTCGATGTTATATGTCAGTATAATAAATTTTCTCAAAGTAAAATATTTTTAGATAAAATATGAGTAATATATATGAGCTTTAAAAATGTCAATTTAGCCTTTCTATTTGGCCAATTAACTTGTATATTCTCTTTTATTCCCCTTCGAAAAAGAGATTCCACTTGAACTAAAGAAAAAATTTCAGGATATGAGACACAACCACACATGTGAATATTTTTTTCTTGTATAATAAATTGACTTTACAAAGCTATAAACTATTTTGAGTTTATGGTCTTTTGGAAATAATGACCTCCATTAGAGTTTGCAATGCATTCTGGGCAATATCATAAAAAATGTGTCAGCCGAGTAATTTCATCCTCAAAATGATCACCTTCTGTGAGTAATAAATTGCGTGCGTATATTCATAGAAGACTCTCTGTGGAATATTTCCAAATTCATATGTACATACCGTCACTTTGAAATTTTATAAGAAATGAATGAGTTAGTATGTTTACGACCAGATTTCAGTTACCACCAAAAAGAGTATCTCTTACTTCGAAAAGTGTGCTTTTCTTGTATAGAATTCTACAAGCAATTTTTAGTATTTATTAGTCTTATGTCTATCAACTTATCAGAAAGCTATCCCTTAAATATTTATAAATTCAATTATTTGAATACACACGTTATCTAGTCTTTCCACTAATCTCTTATTCTTATATAATAAATATTATACTTTCATATGTTCTTATTTCTTATTAGGATAACTGACCTTTTATTCTATGACAGAAGATGAAGTTATATTTCCTAGCAGTAATAGCAATGAATAGTAGAAGTATTATGGTCATTTTTTGAATAGCCTTTTAATTATGAGTATAAGTAATCCTATTAAATGATGTAAAAATCTTAAAAATGTGTATTAAAGACATAATGACATAAAATTGAGCTGTTCTGTAATATTTTTATGATTTAAGCATAATCACTCATTGCAAATATTATAAACTGAGTGAGAATATATCTTTTACAAAATTGTCTAAGGAACCTACAAAAATATACAGGATAGAAACACCAAAGATTAATGCACTAAATGAATTCTGACATTTAAACATCACTGAGGCATACTTTTGCCTCAATGGAAATATGGAGAAATCATACATATATATAAAATATATAAGAAATTAATTGTAATGTATATTTCATTTTACCATCTATGATACAAAATCTTTATAGACAGAATTTTGCTTGTTTGACCTCTGCATCTTCCTCAACCACTAACATGATAGTTTTCACAAAACAAAGTTTTGCCAAGTTTTAAAAAATCAATGATTATATATTTTATTTTACATTTTTATTAAAGGTTAGATAAATATTGTAACTAATATTTACTGGGTGCTTTCTATATAGCAGACATTGCTTTAAGATTATTTCATTTATTCTGCATGAAACACATAAGAATAAGAATGAAAGTGTTAATAAAGAGTCTATGTGAGTTATCAATTCCTCATAATGTTGTAACACTTTTAATTTTATTTTTATTTAGATAATTTAAATAGATAATTTGAGACAAAATATTCAAAGAAATACAATATGAATTTCTAAAAAAGAAACATTTATTATTAAAAAGAGTAAGTGGTAGAAAATGATTAATATCAACTTCTTCAAAGTTTGAATTATCTTGGGAATAAAGTTGACCAAATTTAAGCAAGTAAAATTGAAATTGTTTTCAACACTTCTAGCACTTAAAACTGGCTAGCAATACACTCTCCTGGATTTGTACCCTGGGACCAATTCAGCATCACTGTGAGATAAATGCAGTGTTTTGTTAAATTTACTTAGTATCAATCATATATCCTGATCCTATTATCATCTCATTCTGCAAAACATGGAACTATCAAAAATATCTCCAGCCTCTTACATTATGGAAATAGTTACTTTCTTGAAAATGTATTCATTTTACGTTAGAAAACAAGCTTGGAGGAGTTTAACTTTTTATAGATTAATTGATACCATTCTCTTAATTTAATCTAGTTTTTAATATGTGTCATTTTTATCCAAGTAAAAATGGTATATAATCTACCCCTGACTTTGCAAAGTATCCTGATTCTATAAAGAACTGGGATTTAATGAGCACATCCTTCTCTTGATTTTGAGACATAAATTATCTAAAGCCAAGATTCTGTGAAAATCAATAACTCATTAGATTCTAAGAGGCAAATTAATGTCTGTTTAAATGCTTTATTTTGGAGCATATGGGAGTGCCAAAGCAGAAGCTGAGGAAGAGACTTAAAAACAAAAACATGGTCTCAAGACTTAATGAAGGCATTTAAGAAAGAAAAGAAAAACTGTTCTTAGTGTACTTGTCAGGAGGACAGTGATGTTGTCAATACAGAGATTATTTGTTCTTTACAAGTAAAAATGGACAAGAATAAAAAAACCTCCAATGTGGTCCTTGTGAATGGTTGCTTTTATTGGGGACATGCTGCAATGACATATGTGTCCATTTAAAAGCTATGGCTTTTACTTTAAATGTGATTATTTCCCTCTGTGACTGTAAATTAGGGAGAGCTACTATTACATTTAATTACTTTCTGTAGCAGCATGCAGCTGGGGAAAATTTAGCTCTCAAAATGGGTGATTACAAAGGAAAGACACTTCTAAACAAAGATCATGCTCCCTTGTTTATGTTCATTCACATATCAAAGATTGAGAAACTGAGCCATACTAAACAAACAGGAATTCGGTTAAAGAAAATAGAGGCCAAATTACATGCAATGCCATGACAGAACTATAGTTAGAAAATCTAAATACTCTTTTATGGGAATATATTTTGTACAATGAGCATCAATGATTTTCATTGCTCATCTACTGATTTGGAAAACAAATGATAGGATCTGTTTCAGTAAGAACTATCATCTAACAAATGTTGCTGGCTTTACACACATTATGTTTTTCAGTATTTATGCTAAAAAAGCCTTGAGATTAGTCAAAATGACCATGAGTAATATTCATAATGCTCTTAAAGCAATGAGGCCTTCTTCGTACCTATGTTATAAAAATGAGAAAATGCATATGATGCTTTGAAATGTTTACTTCACAGTGATATAGTTATGTCAAGATAAGAACCAAATTAATAGTGGTTTCTACAACAGCAAGCATCATTAATGGTCTTGCTCATAAAATTATGCTTAGTTTAACTCACTTGTACTAAGTGTGAGGAAAGTTTATTGAGAAGTGATTATCTTCTCTTAGTCTATTCAAAATCACCTAATTTGCATCTACCCATCCTATACCAGATAAAACAAACCTCTCTTTCATATCAAGTTACACAATTTACCATTTTTAAACAATATATGTGGAAAGGCAAAGACAAATTATGTTTACTATATTACGATATATATATTTACATGTGTTGTACACATGAATGTGAAAGTTATGGAGGTTTTTTTCCTTGTGCATTTAATAGAAGATAGAAAATTGAACCTTTTAAAAACAGCTCAGATTCAACTGAGCAAGAGAATCTCTGTGGGTAAGAGGAAAAATGAATGGCAAAATAATAACAATACTTAATACAATTTTCTTATAGGAAGGATAGCGAAAATAGAGAAGATAGAAAAGAGCAAAACGTTTTGCCTTTTTCTTCTGAGAAAGTAATGGATATTTCTGCTCATGTATCAGAATTTCCAAGTAATCCAGACAGTGAGCCTCCACTGAGAACAAGGAAGATCTTCAAAGCCACCAGATAGCCAAAGGAGTCAGAAGCGCGACCCTCTCAGTAAGATGCCAGGACTTCTGGAGAGAACTCCTACTAGAATTCCTCAGAATCAGCACAGCAATGTTTTGCCCAGACCCTCTTCCATGCCCTGGTGAGATTGGAGTTGCCCTGGCCATTAAATTGGAGATGAAATGTCTTTGCATAGCCGATACCGGTTAGCCTGATGGAAGAACTTCTTGTATTATTAGTTTTTTTTTTTTTTTTTTCTAATTTAGTTTTATATTCGTTTTTTTTTTTTTTTCTAATTTAGTTTTATATTCGTTTTTTTTTTTTTTTTTTTTTTTTTTCTAATTTACCTTAATCAGAAGTCAAAGATGCATAAGAGTACTGTCTTCAAAATTGTCACACTGGTAAGTTATGTAGATTTTTAAAAACATACTGTCACTTATCAAGGCACTTGGAGAGTATGTCTTTTAGAATTGTATTCCAAGTCCTTTCAAAGCAAATTCATTCCTTAGCTTATTCTCAAAACAAATTGGAGAGGATAGGCTTACAGCACAACCTCCTAGAAAAGGCAAAGACACCTACAGATACTTATTAAGCTACCTTTTGTCTTTCCAAACTCGTTCACAATTAGAAAGTAAGTCTATTCAATTTTATGTGTAAGAATTGTAACAATCTAATCACCTCCATTCTTTGGATACCAATGACTTTGGGATATTTCCAAAACCAAATGTACTTTCAAAAAATGGCTATTTGCAATTACTTAGTAATGCATAGTGAATTAGCTTTTTCTACTTAAAAGTAGACTTCAGCTCTTCAACAATACCTACAAGATCACATAGGTCTTCTTGGTATATGCAATTTTTTTTTTGTTCCCTCTTTGTAATTATACATAAAGATGTATTCTTGACATTAATGGGGATATTCACATCTCTGAATTACCGGAAACAATATTTTTCTAATTGATATGAAAGTATGTATTTTCAACTTTTATTAGATGTTATTCTCAGGTGCTAAGTCAATTGTGTAATATATTATTAAACAATGTAAAGAAGTTTCTCAACACGTTACCTATTTCAATAAAATAATTTTTGCAACAGCATATAGTTTTGAATCAAAAAAAGAAAATAACAAGTATTCATATAACCCTAACATGTCAGTGTTGAATTTTGTGATGTTCCCTTCCAGTGCTCATCTATATGCTTAAATAATTTTACATAGTGTTTATCATCATTTAGATGTGATCTCAATTGTATTTAATAAATATACTATCATTTAAAATTAAGAAAAATATTTGAAAGATACTTTAAAACAATCCCTTTAACTACAATTAAACGAATCTAAATTTCCCCAAAGGCTTTAATATTTGTCACATTAATATAAATGCCATAAACTAATTTAAAATTATTATTATAGTTAAAAAACAAAACAAAACACAACCTTTGAGAGTAGTAGTTGTAGTCATCATTCAAGGGATTTTCTCTTTGCCAAGTCAGTTGTAACTGTATTTTTCTACAAAACCGTGTTCTATTTATTTCTGTGAATATCTAGTTTAGTAGACTCTTTGTCAGAGTGGTAATGATTACATGTGCCAGCTGTCTCCCAATCCAGTCCTTTAAATATTTAAATACTCTTATTTTTACAGTCAAGTCACAAAGTACTAGATTAAAAAAACAACTTGGCTTCCTCTTCCCTTTGTCTCTCTTTGCTTTTCTCACCTACCTCTCGCATGCAAAACCACACAATGACATGCCACAAAGCAACAAACAAAACTCACCACCCATCTGCCAAGGCAGGGAGGAGAGCTAGAGTATGCCCCTGCATTACTGTGCTGAATTATGAGCTGCACAGGATCTGTTACTCCCAGATCAGTAAGCTCAAGGTTCACTGACAATTCCACAGAGATCAAAGTACAAGAATGAAAGACAACAAAATAAAAATGTTCCTGTCATCGAGACTATTTTAACAATATTTGAAAACCTTGCTAACGTTTTAAATGAATGTTTTTCATTGTTGTTCACAAACTTTAAAACTGTCCATACTATTTGTTACTATAAAATTTATTCCTACAGTATGGAAAGATTTTTAGTGATACCTGTGGGAAGCAAATCAACAAAGATTTCCAAATCCATTTCTATAAAGTTTGTTACAGAGAAGCAACTAGAATCAGTCCACTTTGTATGCATTTGTGCATGTATGTAGAAAAACATATCACTTTCCAGAAAAATTTAAGAGGGTTCACAAATGTACATTAAATGAAGCAACATAAAAATGCACCAAAAGAAAATGAGGTGAACAGAAAATAAAAGTACAAATGCAAATAGAGCTATGAGTAAGGACAGTATAGATGTTACATTTATGAAAACTTGCATGGCACAGAAGTATTATTTCGCTTCCCCAAAGCCATTTTAACCCCTTCTATTTTGTGCAGACTTAGCCTTTCAGCTAAGGGTCATCATTAATGTGATTCTAACTGATAAAATTAAGCAGAAATGTTTCAAGTTCCTCATCAGAAAGAACTGTTACTTTTCAGTAATTATGACACAATTTGTATATTTCTCTCTGGCAAAAACCCTTCCCCTTGCTTTATGCCTCTGAATGTGAAATGGAAACATGATGTTTAGAGCTCTTGCAGTCATTTTGTAGCCATGACATAAGGCTAGGCAAACAACAGCGATCTCAACTTCCTGTCTTTAAATTAACACTGCAAAACTATTACCAACAATTATCCACCATAAGTTTCTTGTTATAGGATAAAATGCATCTCCGTTTGTATAAGCCACAGTTAGTTTTGGTTTGGGCTGCTTGATGCCAACCTTGTTCTAATTTATGCAAACTATATTCTGACAAAATTTGGATTACTTATGTGATTTTAAGTTTTCAACAGTGAACATGAAGAGAAAAACATGACCAATTATGATACATATTGCTTATATAAAGATTATGATACATATTGCTTATATAAAGAAAAAAAAATTTCCTTAGTGTTCTTATTAAGGAACACATGTGATAATGTAATGCATTGAGTAAAATCCTTTATAAACACAGTGACAGATTTCAAAATGCTCCTCTTTATAACATTTCTTAATAGCCAATACCATATAACAAAGACATAATTCAATGCAAGCAGTTCTCCTGGAAGCCAGCTGTGTGGTTGTTGATATGATTGGTACAACCACTCATAGAGCCTATCAGTGATACATGAAAGGCTCTGTTGGTATGATAGGTACCAAAATCTGATACAGGTTTTATTGAGAGTGCTATTATAAACATTCAATTATGTTGTCTGAATAGAAATTATTTTGGGGGGGATTTTCTGGATATTTTTCTAAATGTAGAGGATAAGATAGCATATAATTAATAAATTAACCTTGACCAAAAAGAGTTCTAGCCTTTATCCCCAGTTTTTGGGAAATAATCTCTAAGCCACTGGAATTTCACGCCTAGTAGGAATTTATTTTCCTGGGGTCCTTGGGTCATGCCAGATGTCCAACAATTTGATTTAGAGTTGAGGCTTTGGGGCATGCAGTATCAAATCAACCTCTGAAAGTGCTGGAGGCTTAGACCAGCCACATGGACAGTCAGCTCTCTATGTGACAGAGCCTCAAGAAAAAGACTAGGGAGTTGGCCTTTAAGATGACTGACTAGAAGCTCCCAGCACTTGCCTCCTCTGCAAAGAATGACCAAAACAACAAGTGGATAACCACACATTGAACAGAGCTTCTAAGAAAGAACACTACATTTATATCAGGTATAACTCCCAATAAATGAATTGATGGGTGCTGACGAGTTGACGGGTGCAGCACACCAACATGGCACAAGTATACATATGTAACAAACCTGCACGTTATGCACATGTACCCTAGAACTTATAATTAAAAAAAAAAAAAAAAAAAAAAAAAAAAAAGAACACTACAATTCAGCAAGGAAGTGACAAGCAGCCCCTGAGGCAGGAAAAACAGCAAGCCCAGCCAGAATCAGCTTAGAGCCAGAAGGAGCTCCCCATTGTGGGGAAAAGGCGAGAGATCTCCAGTGGTCCGCAGGCTAAAATTCTAGCCATAAGAGAGCCCTTCGGTTCTTGTGGGTCCTGAGATTACTACAGCAAGCTGCCTAGAGTCCATGCAACAGGATTGTTCCAGAGAGGGAGATCATGCTGGCTCCCACACATCCCAGGGACCCAAGCAGGTGAAGCATGGTGCCATTTTGTGAGCCCAACCCTCACTAGACTATGTCCTGCCCTGGGGCCCAAAGCTCCGGCATCTCCACATCCCAGCAGCCCCACTGACATTCTCCCACATCCACTCAGAGGGCTGAAATTTAGCAATTCTGGACACAGCAATGTGGTCTTATGCAATGTAGTACACTCAGAGAACGGGCAGTGCAGTGCACTGGAAAGGCTCCTATGGAACCAAAATGGACAAAGCATATACTTCCTAGAACCTGAGATCCATCTATCTAGGACCACTATCAGTAACACAAACCCTGGCCCTCACAAACAGCAGGACTGCTCTACACCTGCATGCACCTTGAGCAGTACCAGGAACTGGCATGCCCAGCTGCAGTCCTGGGGCCTGAGAACAGACCCACCCTACTCACTGCCACCAATGCCCACATGTACCATCCAGGGTTCTGAGGATAGGTCTGCCTTGCCTACCAAACTGCCACTGGTATGTAAACATGACAACTGGGAGCTTAGGGATTAACCCACCCTGGACACCATTGCCAGTGTTCGCATGCACCAATGGGGGACCTGATAACAGGCCCACCCTGCCTGCCTCCAGCAGTACCCAAGCATACTGGGATCCTGGGTATTGATCTGCCTGGTCCACCACTTCTGTTACCTGTGCTCACAATAGAGGGGCCTAAGGACTTGCCTGCCTTACCCATCACTGTTACTACCAGTGACTGTGTATATTATCTGGGGGCTTGGTGATTGATCCACTCTGCCTATCACTTCTAGTGCTCATGCATGCCTTCTAAAGCAGTGGTCCTCAACCTTTTCGGCACCAGGGGTTTCATGGAAGACATGTTTTCCATGGACCAGGGGTGTGGGGCATAGTTTTGAGACAAATCAAGTGCATTACATTTATCATTAGATTCTCATAAGAAGCACACAACTTAGATCCCTCACATGCTCGGTGCACAATAGGATTTGCACTCCTATGAGAATCTAATGCTGCTGCTGATCTGACAGGAGGCAAAACTCAGTTTTACTTGCTCACCAACTGCTCATCTCTTGCTGTATAGTTCAGTTCCTAATAGACTAATACCTGTCCACTGCCTGGGGGTTGGGAGACCCTGTTCTATTGGCATGAGGATGGGCCTCCCATGCCTGCTGCCACTGTACATATGCACTTTTCAGGGGTTTGAGGATAGTGCACCATGCCCACCATTGTCACTGCTGATGCGCAAGCACACCACTCAGGGGCCAGAGGGTTGAGATGGAAACACTACTACCACTGCCAACACTACACACATTGCCCAGAAGCCTGAGAAACCTCCCACTGGCCTTGCCCACTGCAGTCACCACCAACATGTGAGAGCACCATCTGGAGGCCCAGGAATTGGCCTACTGGGATCCTCCACCCCAATGCCTGTGTACACTGCCTGGGGGCCTGAGGACCAGAATGCCTCATGTCCCTATTCCCAGCAAAGACTTGCCACAGATTCCACTGAAAAATCACCCTCTAGGAAGCACAGGTAAACTGATGTTTATTACAGTTGAACAAATTATACAGAGACTACACTACTGCATCCAGTCATAATTAGTCAAAGCACCCTACGGAACCAACACTACAGATACATCTATAGAAAAAAGATTTTTCCTAAAAAAGAAAATCCATAAAATTAGAAAAAGCAACTGTTACACCACATGAACACATATCAATGTAAGGATGTGGAAAACATGAACAATATAAAAAAATGACACTTCCAAAGGAATACAATAATTATTTAATAACATTTTAACGAAAAGAATCTATAAAATGCCTGAAAAAGAATACAAAATTATGAAGTTAAAGAAACTCACTGAGATACAGGAGCACACAGATTAATGATACAAAAAAATCAGGACAACAAATCATGATCTGAATGAGAAATTCAACAAATACATAGACGCCATAAATATGAACGAACAGAAATACTGGAACTAAAGTATTCAATTAATAAAATTTAAAAAATTACAACCAAGAGCTTCAATAGTGGACTATATCAGCCAGAAAAATATAATTTTTAAACTTGAAGACAAGCATTTTAAAATAACCCTGTCAGACAGAAAAGAATAATAAAGAATGAAAAAATCCTATGTGACACAGAGGACAGCATAAATCAACAAAATTTTCAAACTTTGGGTATTCTAGAAGGAGAATTGAAGAGCAAAGGTATAGGAAATGAATTTAATAAAATAAAAACTGTAAACTTTCTAAGTCTTGCAAGAGATACAGGCAGCCAGAACCAGGGAGCTCAAAGTTTTACAAACTTAGTCAACTAAAAATATTTTTTCTAAGTCATATTATAGTCTAGCTGTCAGAAGACAAAGAGATAACGCTAGAAATAGTAAGAGAAACTGTCAAGTCACATATAAAGGAATTCTCATCAGACTCACAGAGATTTATCAGCAGAAACCTTACAGACTAGAAATGAATGGGACAGTATATTCAAAGTGCTAAAAGAAAATACCTTCCAACCAAGAATGCCATATCCACCAAGACTATCCAGCATTGGAAGAGAAATAAAATATTTCTCAGATAAGCAAAAACAGACTTCATCAGCACTTAGAATGGTCCTACAAGAGTTACCGTGGGGCATCCTATATCTGAAAGCAAGGGGACAATATCTACCATCATGAAAACACAAAATGTATAAAACTTCCTGGTAGAGCAGATATACAAATGAGGAAAAGGAGTTAAACATTACTACTACAAAAAAGTCAACCAAATCTTAAAGGTAAACAACAAAGAAGGAAGAAAGGAACAAAGGATAAGCAAAACAATCACTAAACAATTAACAAAATAAGAGTAAGTCCTCACTCCTCAAAAATAAACTTCAATGTTGTTTAAATTCCCCAGTGAAAGTCTATACTCTGCCTGAATTTTAAAAAAAAGAGACCCAACTATATGACGCTTCAAAGAAACTTACTTCACTTATACTGGAAGGAGATGGAAAAAAAATACATCATACAAATGTAAACCAAAATTAAGCAGGAGCAGCTAGACTTCTTTGAGACAAAATAGACTTTAAGTCAAAAAACATAAAAAGAGACAAAGAAGGCAATCATATAGAGATAAAGGGATCAATTCTGCAAGATGATATTATAACTTTAAATATATACGAATCCAACACTGAAACACTCAGATCTATGAAACAAATATTATTAGAGTTAAAAAGAGAACTAGATGCCAATACAATAACAGCTGGGGACTTCAGTACCTCACTTTTAGCATTAAACAGATCAACTAGCCAGAAAATAAACAGACACATTGGACTCCATCTGCACTATAGACCAAATGGATGTAACAGACATTTACAGAACATTTTCTCCAACAGCTGCAAAATGTGCATTCTTCTCATCAGTGCAGGGAATATTTTCCAGGATAGGCCATATGTTATGAACAAAGAAAATCTAAACTAATTTAAAAAATCAAAATTATGTATAATCTTCATAAAATGCAAAAAAATAAAACTAGAAATCAATAACAAGAGGAACATAGGGAACTGTTCATATGCATGGAAATTAAACAACATGCTCTGAAATGAACATTATAATGGTCAATGAAGAAATTGAGAGGAAAATTAAAAAGAAAATCTTTTTTTTTTGTTTTGTTTTGAGATGAAACCTTGCTCTCTTTCCCAGACTGGTGTGCAGTGGTGCAATCTCAGCTCACTGCAACCTCTGCCATCCAGGTTCAAGCGATTCTCCTACCTTAGCCTCCAGAGTAGTTGGGATTACAGGCGCCTGCCACCACACCTGGATAATTTTTGTATTTTTAGTAGAGATGGGGTTTCACCATGTTGGCCAGGCTGGTCTTGAACTCCTGACCTCAGGTGATCTGCCCACCTCAGCCTCCCAAAGTGCTGAGAGTACAGGTGTGAGCCACCTTACCTGGCCAAGAAAATCTCTGAAAACAAATAAGAATACAACATACCAACAGCTATGTGATACAGAAAAATCAATGCTAAGAAGAAAGTTTATAGCAATAAATACCTATGTATTAGTCCATTCTCATGCTGCTAGTAAAGACATACCTGATACTAGGTATTTTATAAAGAAAATGAGATTTAATGGACTCACAGTTCCACATGGCTGGGGAAGCCTCACAATCATGAAGGAAGGTGAAGGAGGAGGAAAGGCACATCTTACATGGCAGCAGGCAAGAGAGTTTGTTCAGGGGAAGTGCCTTTTATAAAACCATCAGATCTCCTGAGACTTATTTACTATCACAGGAACAGCAAAGGAAAACCTGCCCCCATGATTAATTTACCTCTGACCGGGTTCCTCCCATGACACATAGGGATTGTGGGAGCTACAATTCAAGATGAGATTTGGGTGGGTACACAGCCAAACCATATCAGCCTACATCAAAAAAGTAGGAAGATTTCAAATAAACAACCAAATGATGTACCTTAAGGACCTAGAAAAGCAGGGACAAACCAAATCTAAAATTAGGACCATATAAAGACCAGATCAGAGCAGGTCTAAAACATGAGACTATATAAATAATACAAATGATCAATAAAACAAATGTTGGTTTTGAAAAGAAAAGATAGTAATAAACTACTGGCTAGACTAATTGAGGAATAAAAAGATAAGATCCAAATAAATACAATCAGAAATGAAAAAGGAGATATTTCAACTAATATAAAAGGAATACAAAGGATCATTAAAAACTATTATGAACAACTACACACTAATAAATTGGAAAACCTAGAGGAAATGGATAAATTCCTAGACACATTCAACTTACTAAGACTGAGCCAGGAAGAAATAGAAAACCTGAACAGATGAATAATGAATAATGAGATTGAATCGGAAATAGTCTCACAACAAAGAAAAGTCCCAAAACATATTGCTTTACTGCTGAATTCTACCAAACTTATAAAGAAAATCTACAAGCAATTCCTCTCAAACTATTCTAACAATTTGAAGAGGAATAAATTCTTCTGAATTCATTCTCTGAGGCCAGCATTTATACCAAAACCAGAGAGGAACACACATATACAGAAAGAAAATATATGCCAAGATCCCTGATAAATGTAGAAGCAAAAATCCTCAACAAAATACCAGCAAATAAAATCCAACAAATCATCAAAATATAATGTACAATCATCAAATGGGATTTATGCCAGAGATGGGAAGATGATTCAATATATGCAAATCAATAAATGGGATACAGCATATCAACCAAATAAAGGACAAAACCAAATGATTATCTTAACAGGTACAGCAAAATCATATGATATAATTCAACATCCTTTCATGAGAAAAACTTTCAACAAATTAGGCACAGAGGGAACATACTTCAACACAATAAAAGCCACATATGACAAACCCACAGCTAACACCCTACTGAGTGAGGACAATCTGAAAGCCTTTTCTCTAAAAACTGGGAAAAGGTAAAGATGTCCACATTCACAACTCTCACTCAGCAAAGTACTGGAAGTCCTAGCCAGAGAAATCAAGCAAGAAAAAGAAAAAAAGTAAACAAAATTGGAAAAAAGAAAGTGTAATCATCCCTCTTTGAAGGTGACATAATCTTATATATAGAAAAACCCAGACTCTATCATAAAATTAGAACTAATAAACCAAGTGAGTAAAGTTTCAGGATACAAAATCAATATGCAAAAATCAGTAGTGTTTCTGTACACCAACTAAAAACCAGCGGAAAAACTAAGAAAGCAATCCCATTTACAGTGGCTACAAAAAATAAAACATCTAAGGAAACATTTAATTAAGGAGGTGAAACCTCTACAACAAAAACTACGCAAAACTAATAAAATAAATTGAAGATAACACAAAAAATGGAAAGTCATCCCACACTCTGAAATTGAGAGAATCAGTATTTTTAAAATGACAATAGTACCCAAAGAAATCTACAGATTCAATACAATCCCTACCAAAATACTAATGACATTCTTCACAGAGGCAGAAAAACGTATTATTGTATAAAACCATAGAAAACCCCAAGTAGACAAAGCAATTCTGAGCCAAAAGTACAAAGCTGGAAGCATCACACTACTGAACTTTAAAACATATTACAAAGTTGTAATGAACAAAACAGCATGGTACCAACATAAAAACAGACACATAGACCAATGGTTATGGAATAGAGAACCCAGAAATAAATCCAGATATCATAGCTGACTAATTATTGACCAAGTTACCATGACTACACATTGGGGAAAGGACAACATCTTTAATAAATGGCACTGGGAAAACTGTACATTCACATGCAAAGGAAAGAAACTAAACTCCTACCTCTCACTTCACAAAATTCAACTCAAAATAGATAAAGTACTGAAATTTGAAGACCCTAAATTATAAAACTGCTGGAAGAAAACATAGGGAAAATGCTTCAGGACATTGGTGTAGGCAAGAATTTAATGGCTAAGACTCCAAAGCACAGGAAATGAAAACAAAAATAGAAAAAGGCAATATATTAAATTGAAAAGTTTCTGTATAGCAAAGGAAACAGTCAAAAAAGAACAGCAGAATGGGAGAAAATATTTGAAAACTATTCATCTTAGAAGGCACCAATATTCAGAATATAGAGGGAACATATATGCTCAATAGCAATAATACTAATAGTAATAAGCAAAGGATTTGAATAGACATTTCTTCAAAGCAGATATACCAATTGACCAATTGATATATTAAAAAATTCTCATTACCAATCATCAGTGAAATGCAAATCAAAACCACAATGAGATATCATCTTACTCCAGTTAGAATAGCTATTATCAGAAAGATAATACCATAACAGATTCTGGTAAAGATGCAGAAGAAAGAAAACTCATACACTAATGATAAGAATGTAAGTTAGTACAATCATTATGGAAAACAGTATGGATATTTCTTAAAAACTAAAAACAGAACTATCATACAATTCATCAATCTTGTTCCTGGGTATATAGCCAAAGAAAAGGAAATCAGTATATCAAAAGCATAAAGAATACCTGCACCCCCATATTTATTGTAGCATTAGTCATAAGGGCCAAGATATGGAATCAAACTTAGTGTCTATGAATGGATGAAAGGATAAAGAAAATGTGGTATAATGATATATAATGGAATATTATTCAGCCACAAAAATGAACTCTTGTCATTTTTAGCAATGTGGATGGAACAAGAGGTCATGTTAAGTGAAAAAGACTAGTAGACCAGGCACAGAAAAACAAATATCACGTGTTTTCACTCACATGAGAGAGATATAAAAGCTGATCTCATGGAGGTAGAGAGTAGAATGCTAGTAACCAGAGGCTGGGAAGTGTTGGAGGGAATTAAGTGAGGTTTGTTAATGGCTACAAGTATATTGTTAGCTAGAAGGAATAAGTTCTAGTGTTTGATGGCACAGTAGGGTGACAATAATTTATTGTGTACTTCAAATTAGAAGTTTTGAAATGATCCAACACAAAAAATTACAAACATTTGAGGTTATAGAGATCTCGCATACCCAGATTTGATCATTACACATTGTATGCATATTTTAAAATATCACATGTACTCCATAAATATGTACAATTATTATGTATAAATATAATATAAGAAAAAAACTAAGAAAAAAAACCAAACTCTAGAGACTAGCTTTGATGAGCTTCCCTGGTTTGTAATACTATGTGTACATTTTCACACATCGATACAGAAAAAATAATATTGTTATAATTCCATGGGAAGGGAACATTAGAAGCATCTCATTTGGTACTTTCTGAATTCCACTCTATGCCCTTAAACTTGTCCCATTTTAAGCTGTATTTTGCCCTATGCCCTTAAGATTGTTTAATTAATTACTTCTCCTTGTAATAAATCATAATCTCACACACGCACTTTTCAGCAAATTATCTCAATCTTTCTAGTGAATGCCCCAAAATGAAGGTGGTTTTTCAACTTCTGAACTCGCACTAGGTGTCAGGAGTGAGGGCAGTTTTGTGGGTATTTTATATGTACATAGCTTCTTTAAAACTTAAAGATATGACTTCATTGCTGATAAAAACCCAGATGAAAATGTTAAAGTGATTATTTAATGTACAGCTGATTCTGACATTAAAATATTTTCATTCAATACCATAAAATACTTGAGCATCTGTGGTTTGAGGTTCATTCAAGAAATCTGAGCTCTTATGAAAAGTATTTTTTTTCTGATATTCATACTGGATAAACTATTATTTAGTTTGTCAATATGCTCACAGATTTTTTCACAATGTAGGAGATGAAGGCTTCATAGATGAAAATGTGAAGACTACATTACTCGCCGTTGTCATAAAGATATGTCAGTTTTCACTTGTAAGTCTTCTGTAGGAAACACTGATCTGGGTAAATTAACTTGATTACCAGTCTATCAATATTACTATAATAAAGGTCTGCTGTGGTTACCATGCTAAAGACTCAAGCCAAGTTAAATCAAGTTAGCCTGAAATTCATACTGTATTTGTTACCATAGCTTGTAAATGATACAATACTTTGGATAGTCACTTACGCAAAACAAAATAGAAAATAGCAGAAGCAAAAAAAGTGCTGCCCAAAATAGTTTTATAATAACCCTGAAAAAGTAAAGACAATTTGTGGTCCTTAAGAGGTACATCTATCTAATCTATCTGTTTTTTTTTTATTATCTATCTATCTCCCACAGTAGTTGGTATTGTAAAAATGAACCCAAATACTGAAACAATAAAAATCTATCTTAGTAACCATGGGAAAATTACCATTTTCATGATCTTTAACTTTGTTGAAAATTTTAAAACTTTCTTACAGTTGGTTGTAAATGTATAGGAAAATAAAAAAAGTAAAACTAATATTTAGTAAACTCATTTAAAACATTAGAAACATCAAGCTTTATTTTATTTTACTATGAAAATGTATCACAATAATAAGTGTTGCTAAGGAGATAGAGAAGTTGGCACCTTCATAAATCACTGGTGGGAATGTAAAATGGTGAAATTGCTTTGTAAATTAGTTTGTCAGTTCCTCACAAAGTTAAACACAGAATTAATGAATGGCTAATCAATTATCTCTCTATATATTGATTTATATATAAATAAACATGTATTTCTATATATTTATATATTTAAATACATATAATATATAAATATATGTGTTTTTACATATAAAATTCCATATATAATTTCATATATATGTGGAATATATATATAGAGAGAATTCCATATATATATTTTTTTCACACAATGGAATATTATTCAGCCATAAAAAGAATGAAGTCTTGATGCAATGCTACAACATAGGTGAACCTTAAAAACATTATGCTATGTGAGAGAAGACAGTTACTAAAGACATATATAATTCCGTTTAAGTAAATGACCAGAATACACAAATCTATACAGAAAATAGATCAGTGGTTACCTAAGGCTGACAGGTAACCATTGAGAGGAAATGAGGAGTGATTGTTAATAAATACAGGGTTTATTTTTGGGGTGATGAAAATGCTCTAAAATCGATTGTGGTGGTGGTTCCATAACTCTGTGAACATGCTAAAAACCATTGAATTATATACTTAAAATTGTAAAATACATGGTATATGAATTATATCTAAAATAAATTTGCTATAAAAATAGAAAAGTGCACACACACACACACGCACACATACACACACATAGAAGCCACCATTTTTATAAAACGTGTAAGTGGATGGAGTCCTGCAGAGAAATTTAGATAGATGATGCTGGATACAAATAAAGAAGAGAATTAAAAAGGAGCCTCTATAGCCCTTAGGTCATTATTATTTGCCCAGTTTTACAGGTGAGGAAACTGAGCTCTGTACCAATGTAAGAATAAATAGCTAGTATAATATGGAGCCCAGATTCCAACCCAGAAATTTGACAGAAGAGCTGGAGCCCTTAGCTGCTACACTAAGGGCTCCCAGAAATGCCTCCCAGAAATGTGTCTCTGCTCTAAGGAAAAGTCAGGGTGGAAAACATTCACAGCTCAGAATGTTTATGTAAGAGCACTCTTTCTTCCTCGTGCCAAATTCTCAGGGCTCATCAGAAAGCACTCACCACTTGCTTGCCTACTATCTGTTGAACAGACATGATAGACATCTTTGTTTCTGTAATTTTTACAGCAAAATGTAGGACAAAGCAATCTCTTTGAAAATATTCAGGATACAGCTTTTCTCCTTCCAGGAAAAACAAAGTGATGTCTGCTGACAAGAATATTCAGTTGAAAATGATCTAATAGAAGGCTTTGTGGCACAGCTATCGTGGTTATTTTTGCCCATGTAGTGGTTATAGGCCCATCAGCTGGAATTAGTATCTACTCTTATTTACCTTTCTTATTTTATTCTTTAAAATGTATCAGTTACATCTTCAAGAAAGTCTTGTTTGGCAATCTGTCATTATAGCATCTTTGGAAATTTGACAATATTTTATATCAGAAATTTTAAATCATAGTTTACATTCAGAAGCATGGAATATATATAATCAATTAATGAAATTTATTGAATTTATAGAACTGCCTTCAGAAATGTCCCTAAGAAAATCCTTTCCAAATTTTTTAAACCCATGTAGCTTCATATATTTTTATAAGGAACACTTAAAAGCAACATGAAAAGTTCAAATCAGTTTATATGACAATGAAGCATGAGCATTTATCATTTGCATAGTAAAATATAACCTGTCTCTACAAAAAATAATTTAAAAATACACTGCTAAAGCATTAAATGAAGAAAGTCAAATTTAAACACACACATAAAATCTTAATTTGTTCTCTTTTCCTTTAATTTCTGATATGTCTAAAAAATTATCTCAGAACAGTTTTAAAAAGTTGACTGAGTCAGAATGTTACCAGTGAATAACAAATAATGAATAGCAGGCAGTCATATGACTCCAAACACTATGTACAAGAAGTCTTATTTCTAATAAACTGAATTCCTAATATTCTTCCAAGAAAGATTTGCCACATTAGCTCAAGACACACATACTTATGTTTACATTTATTTCAGTCATTGGAGAATTCACTCTCTGGCTTTTAGAAAACATTAAATGTAAGCTATACTGTTTGTTAATATTATGGAAATAAAAAATTCATAAATGATCATCACCCCATACTCCCTACCACATTGTCTGACATAAGTCAGCTGACTGACCCTGGAGCTGCCACGGCAGCTTAGTGCATGTGTCAAGTACCTTCAGGTTGCTAAGGAGCTGCAGAGACAGAAGGTGAAGACTGGAGGAGGGACTGGCTAGTTAGTGCAATGTCAGTCACTCTTGCCATATTGCCTGATGACCTCTAGTGTCTTTGTGAGATGAAAGAAAAAGCCATGCATCAGAATAAATTTTGTTTATTAGGAAAGTAGAACGATATTATAAAAATATTTATTCCTATTAGGGAGATTTAGAAAATACAGCTAGATATCATATACACTTAATAGTTACATTATTCATTAATTTAGTAAATATCATTGAATTCATTGAAATAAGTATTGTGATACTTTTTTTTTTACAGTTTTACCTTTGCAGTCATGTACTTTTGTCTGACTAAGAAAAACAAAATCACTAAAATATAATATATCTGAGCCTATAATTAATTGAAGGAACTGTCTGTTTGAGCTGGACTGCTTTCCTTAGGGATGGGAAAAAATAGCTTCAGAAAGCTGAAGTTATTTGCTCAGAGTAGCAGAGCTAAAAATGGAAAGAGCTAAATAAAATGTCTCTATTTTAAATTCACTGCTTGTTCAGGTTTAACATACTAACTATCTGTTTTGGGATTTCGAGGAAAGTTCCTGCAAACAAAGTAGACTTTATCTGGACCGTGAACATTGGGTTGACTTTGTAAGCAAGAAAGAGAAAGAAATATCTACCAGGTAAGGAATGGCATGAGCAAAAGCATGAGAGGTTTAGCATGTGTGCACTACACTAAAAGAATGAGACAGAGAGTTCTGTGGGGGTAAACAGAAATAAGTTGGGGAGAAAAAGGAGAGAAAGGTCCAGAGAGATTAAAGCAAGATGTCAGGGCAGAAATCCAGAAAGCTTTTTGGAAAAAAACTGATCCTTGATAGAATTGGGGTGAGAATATGGATTTTATAAGGTTAATACCTAGAGATTAGGCAGGGCACACTGGCTAACGCCTGTAATCCCAGCACTTTGAAAGGCTGAGGTGGGCGGATCACCTGAGGTTGGGAGTTCGAGACCAGCCTGAACAACATGGAGAAACCCCATCTCTACTAAAAATTCAAAAATTATCCAGGCATGGTGGCACATGCCTGTAATCCCAGCTACTCGGGAGGCTGAGGCAAGAGAATTGCTTGAACCCAGGATGCGGAGGTTGCGGTGAGCCGAGATCGCACCATTGCATTCCAGCCTGGGCAACAAGAGTAAAACTCCGTCTCAAAAAAAAGAATAAAATAAAATAAAACAAAATAAAATACCTAGAGATCATAAAGGAAGGCATAATTTATTTTATTTTTCCACTATCACTCAAGAGACTCATCATTCTATCATGCATGATTTTAGAGCACAAAAGTTATCAATTTATGACCCATACATTTTGGCCATAGACATAAAAAACTGACCCTACAAAAAAATTACTCTCATCATACAAGAAAACAAATGATTCTTTTGTTGTTGTTTATTTCCTGCACTCTGGAAATGTGGAGAAATATATTTTAAAGAATGATATGTCATTTTATTTACACATCACAAATGCAGACATAGTAGACAGTGAGGAATTCAATTAGTCATTGATCTCTACAAGTAACTGGTTTGCATAAAATGTACTAATAAAAAAATACTTTAAAATTTAAAATGCCAACTTTTTTGGCAAAGGATGCTGCTTGTAATTAACAGCTGAGTGTCAGTATATAAAAATGGAATGGAGACTCATTGCCTATCCTTGAGTCTTTCTGTAGGTGTGATTGATATGACAAAATGAAAAAGAAGATATAGGAAGTAATTCTAGATCTTTTCTTGGATCATCAATTCCATCTTGAGAAATAATAAATAATTTTAATATTAGCTTTTCTTAGATCCCACATAGCCAAAGCAAGACTAAGCAAAAGTAATAAATCTAGAGGTATCACAATACCTGATTTCAAACTATATTATAAGGCCATAGTCACCAAAACAGCATGGTACTGGTATAAAAATAGACACACAGATCAATGGAGCAGAATAGAGAACCCAGTAATAAATACAAATACTTACATCCAACTGATCTTTGACAAAGCAAACAAAAACATAAAATAGGGAAAGGACACCTTATTCAACAAATGGTGCTGAGATAATCAGCAAACCACATACAGGAGAATGAAAGTGGATCCTCATCTCTCACCTAATACAACAATCAACTCAATATGGATCAAGAACTTAAATCTAAGACCTGAAACTGTAAAAATTCTAGAAGATAACATTGGAAAAACTCTTCTAGACCTTGGCTTGGGCAAGGACTTCATGACCCAGAACCCAAATGCAAATGCAATAAAAACAAAAATGAATACCTGGTACTTAATTAAACTAAAGAGCTTTTGCAGGGCAAAGGGAACAGTCAGCAGAGTAAACAGACAATCCACAAAGTAGGAGAGAATCTTCACAATCTATACATCTGACAAAAGACCAATATTCAGAACCCACAATGAACTCAAACAAATTAGCAAGAAAAAACCAATCCCATCAAAAACTGAGCTAATGACATGAATACACAAATTCTCAAAAGATATACAAATGGCCAATAAACATGAAAAAATGCTCAGCATCACTGATGATCAGGGAAATGCAAATCAAAACCCCATTACTCCTGAAAGAATAGTCATAATCAAGCAATCAAAAATAATAGATGTTGACGTGGATGCGGTAAACAAGGAATACTTCTACATTGCTGGTGGAAATGTAAACTAGTACAATCACTACGGAAAACAGTGTGCCAATTCCTTAAAGAACTAAAAGTGGAACTACCATTTGATCAAGCAATCCCACTACTGGGTACCTACCCAGAGGAAAAGAAGTCATCTTACGAAGAAAGATATTTGCACATGCATGTTTATAGCAGCGCAATTTGCAATTGCAAAAATTTGCAACAAACCCAAATGCCCATTAATCCTGAGTGGATAAAGAAACTGTGGGTGTGTGCGTGTGTGTGTGTGTGTGTGTGTGTGTATTCCATCATATATATATTTGTATTCCATCATATATATGTAGATCTATATATCATATATCATATGTAGATATATATCATATATATCATATGTAGATATATATCATATGTATCATATATAGATACATAGATATACATAGATATGGAATATCTAGATATATCTAGATATGTATATAGATAGATAGATAGATAGATAGATAGATAGATAGATATGGAATACTACTCAGACATAAAATAGGAATTAATTAATAGCATTCACAGCAACCTGTATGGGATGAGACTATTAATTGGAAAACCAAAACGTCCTATGTTCTCATTCGTAAGTGGGAGTTAAGCTATGAGGATTCAAAGGCATAAGAATGACACAATGGACTTTGGGGACTCAGGAGGAAAGGGTGGGAAGGGGGTGAAGGATAAAACACTATAAATTGGGTGTAGTGTACATTGCTTGCATGACGGGTGCACCAGAGTCTCACAAATCACCACTGAAGAACTTAGTCATGTAACCAGACACCACCTGTTCCCTAATAACCTATGGAAATAAATAAAAAAAAAATTTTCTAATGAAACTCTCCTTAAAAAAGCGATGCAGAAAATAAGTTGTCCTTTAAATCATTCTTTCAATTAACTATTAAGGAAAAAGAAAAGAGAACATAGATTCTGAAATATTAAAATTAGGGAGAACTATAGAAATCATCTAATTTATCCTCAATATATTCTAGATAAAGAAAGAGAAGCTTACATAAAACTCCTACATTTATGGACAGAAAATAAATTATGGTAGTTTACATTAGCCCCTTTTCATAAACAGGTATGTGTATATTCTTAAAACTAGAAAGGACTTTTTTTTTTTTTTTATCAGTCAGTAAAACTGAAAGCATCTAAAATACACAGTATAATTTTATTGACCCAAGTTAATATGAATTATATTGTTGACATCAACAAAAGGTTGATCAACACTTTTTTACTTTGTCAACAGTTGGGAAAAGCCAAAGCTAATTGATAATATTTTAAGACTGCTACTGCTTTCCTCCTTTTAAGGAAATGTACTTAACACATTTTACTTAATATTGAATGCACTGTTCCTGGAGCAATTAACTTCTTACATTTGGGATGCCTTAAGTAAACATAAAAGAATCATTAGATGGAATATTAACTGTTGGAAAGAACAGACCCATCAAATAAAGATATGTGCTGCCAAGTTAAAATTAAGAGAGAGTAGATGACATACATGGTATTAAGAGAAGGTTGAATGCAGTATTTTCACAAACGTAAAGTTATTTACAAGAAGTTGATATTCCTTCTTGAAGAAGAGAGTAAACGTATTTTTGTTGTTGTTGTTGTTGTTATTGTTTCTTTCACTACTCCTCCTTCCACCTTATTTATCTGAGAACTCAGTGGGGTATGAATAACTAGACTATTTTTTCTTGAGTTCCCTCTTCCTCATAAGCTCAAATGGAAAAGCTTCTTCTCACGACCTCTAAGAATATTATAGCTGGATGTTGAATCAATTACAAATAATAATTCTGTGCCTATTACATGACTGTAATGTCCAGGAGTATGTTTTAACTATCTTTCTAATAAATGTCTTAGCTGTAAAAATATAAATAAGAATTTATACACTATATCACCGAGAAAAAATCCACAATCTCATAATGTGGGTCTAATTCTCCCTTCCATATTGCTTCCTCATACATTCTCCCACTTCATCCATTATCCTCAATTTATACAGATTCGTATTTTTTATCTCTCTTCAACATCTCATTGAACACTTATTGAGTCCCTTCTCTGTTCTGGACATAGGGCTTATTCAGTTACCAACTTTCTCATTCTATCTTTAAATAAGAATTTTGTCCTTAGCTCTTTTCTTTCTCACTGTGTTTTTAAACTCCTTATTTCCTTCCATGCCTTCCAATATAATTTCCACAACAATTACTTCTACACTCTTATGGAGAGCCCTGATTGGTTAACGAACTTTTCTTTTTAGACTGCTTATCCTTACTTTAATCTATAAGGAAATTTCTAATCACTGATTCTGCTCTATCCTATAGCAGATGCAGCTCCAGGGAATGAGACTCTGAGGTCTGCACCTAAGACGACCTGGGGACACACCAAATTTTGTCGTAGGTCAGCTGTGAGATACTGGACAAGTTTCTTACATGTAGGAAAGTTTCTGACCTTTTCTAACACTCATTTTTCCTAGTAGTATCATGGGTATAATAGAGGTACCTCCTCAGGTTTAGCATGAGTAGAAGGAGCGTTCCGAGAGTTAGAAGTGAATAAAGAAGTGCAGGGAAATAAAAGCAAAGTAAAGAGACTGTCCCAAGATTTGGATGAGTTGCAAAAACAAGCACCAAAGAAAAATCTTGGTATGAGGGCATTGGGAAAACAATTGAATCTGACACAACAGCTTTGGCAACCTTTGAAAAAAGAGTTTATTTTCTCTGTACTTGGTAGAAATGTGCCTACCATTTGCATGGAATCTTTATTTTGCCTGATAGCCCAGCTGCATATTTCATTCATATATCTTTAAAAAATAATTTGAGTTGTAAAACAAAAGAGGAAATTCACTCTTTTATATCCCTGTTATTATACATACCACTGTCATTATGTAATGTAGAAAGCATGACAATATTGCATATTCATAGATACATTTTGCCCATATTGTGATACATATTTTGTGTTTGTGTATTTTACTCTAACTCATTAATATTTTCTGTCTATAAAGCTAGAAGCTTTGTTTTTGACTTGTTTAGAAAAGGTAAAGGAAATTATTTATTTCATCAAATATACTAGACACCCAGTGTTTTCCTGGGAAATGTTCTCACACCAAAATTGAGTGAGAAGAAAAAAAGAGTCACATTCATTCAGAATTAATGCAAATTTTACTTCATAATTCAAAAAATTACTTCAAAATTATTTGTGAGGTAAAAATATTTTCCAATGTACACAAAGGACAGATAAAAACATTCTGTATTTCAACTTTATTCTCTGGAAACCACTGATATGTACAGAAAGCAGAAACGGACAGGAAATATATATATATATGTATATGTATATATTTATGGTTAATATTTGCCCATCAAATTTTTTGAATTAGTTATGATATTTGAACTAATCTGAAAGCATGCAATATGGTGCATTGCTACACTGCCACACTGTGAAATAGGACAGGGAATTTTTCCTGCTTGATTATCCAATCACCTGATGCCTTTTAATTAATTTTATGTGCCTAACATTTAAAAAGGAAAATATTTTTTAGTGATTTTTAAACGTTTATATGTTTAATTCTAGAACTATAAACACATTTCCATTGTCATATAACTTACTTTTTCATCCTAGTATTCATTTTGAGAGAGTTTCACAGATAATAATACCAAAATAGGTAGCAATCTGACTAGCCTGTCACATATGGTTTATTCTCAATTTTTTAAAAAAAAAAACATACGTTATCAAAATGTTTTACTATTATTGATCTATTTATTTGTTTTTGCCATGTCCATTTATTTGTTCTCAATTTTCTCTGACTTCTGTAAAATTTTTTGTGGTCAGGGAGGAAAGTTGGGCTAGATGATTCTAAGATCTCTTTCGGTTTTGATATTTTATTGCTCTACAGAGTTTGGTTTTTGCATCAAGAAGTAGTTCACTTGCTTTTACTTAATTCACCTTTTTCTTCTACAATATAGAACATTTCCTTTACAAAGACCTAACAGATCACTGGTGATTTATATTTTGGATTACAACAATCTTGTAAATACATAGAACCTAAGCAATTCTTAGAAATAAACAAGCTGTTTTTAGTGTTATAATCCTTTAAAGAAAACTTATCTTGATGCCCTCTGGGTACTACAACTGAGGGACTTTATAGTCAAATAATTGCACCAGTGAAAATACAATGGAGAAGCTCAAAGTCAAGCAGATATTTTTTCCCCTATTTTATGGGGTTCTGATTAGGAAGATCAAAAATTGAAAACTGCAGATAAAGCATATTGTTTTATTTCAAGAAAGTTGTTTGTGTGTTTGTTTTTATACACACAGACAAGTTTTTAGAATGAACAGAGAGAGAGCTGACTTTCCTAAACGATATTAAGTCCTTTCACAGGTTTCAAAGACTACAAAACATAATGATTGCATCTAGTAAGTGATCAATAAAAAGCAGGATAAGTTATTATTATGTAGCTAGCTTTCCATTCGTCCTTTTTCAGATAATTTTCCAAAGCTGTTAGTCAGTTGCCCCTTTGCAGTTCATTCATTCCACTCATACAGTATTCTTTTTATCTCAAAACCAAGACAATGTCACAACTTTCACACAATCTTACATTCTATAAAACTTCATTAATTTGTAAGGTTTGATATATCACAAGAATATACATTAAACTCTTATACATTTTGACATATAATGATATGAATAACTGTGAAACTATAAGAAGTGAGACTAGAATTGTTGACATCAGAACTTAAACTTTTCTCCTATCTTCCAAATTTGAAGAAGTCATTAGCCAACTGCTAATCTAACTCATTCGCTGAAATGTAAATTTCAATCAGTAGTAATTTTGAGTTCTGTAAGTTCAGTTTGACTGTTTTATAAATGTAATGATAATCCTTTATAGCCTCTTACTATCTATTCATATTTGTGATTCTATCCTTTGTTAAGCATAATCATATTTAGTATTATACACATTTTACAATTTATATCATCTTTTAGGATTGGGGTCAAAATCTATTTTTTAAAATGAACTTACTGTTTTTTTGTGCATGCTCATTGATACTAATCTACATATTTTCACCACGCTTTCGTTGGGAGTTGCTTTCCTCTAGATAGGAATTTTTGTTTGCTTCTATAAGCAATTAAGGTTTGCCAAAGACCTGGAGCAACTGTATTCTCATTCCCAACAGAGAAGCCCAAAACAATGATGAACCCCAAACTTAACCCCTTACTTAAACAGTGTCCCAAGACCTGTTGTATCTATGAGTGGGCTATTGTGAACCTCTGCCTTCAGAGAAATCCTGCCTACCCACAGTGTTATGTATGCACTCCAACACCAGGTACAGGTGTTTGGAAACAAAATAAGCAGAGATAAATAGGGATTCTTTGGGGTTTTGTTTTTAAGAACTCATCTGTTTTTTACAAGTCTAGAACTTTTTTTTTTCTATTTAGAATCTAGTTTTCTTGAAGCAGGAAGCTTCTTAGACCACCTAAACCACCATAATGTCAGAAATGACAGTCTAAAATGAGTCTAGTTTATTGCCTGTTGTCTTTTGAATGTGCGTATCTGATCGAGAACTTGTTTCTGACATTCACATGCAGAGTTTAAATTTACTATTTGACATTTCCATATGCTTTTATCTAAAACTAAAACTGCATTTTGAAAAGCACTTAAAACAGTTGCTTTAAAACAATATTTTTGTTTTATTTCATACACTATAAACCCTGTCGTGTTCATTTTTATTAACTCTGGAAATAGATTACTGTGTTTAATACCAATAACACAAACTGATTAATGAGGATTAATCAGTGTAAGTCAGAATCAATTAGAATATTTGCTGCTGAGTTTCAAAATCATATAGACTTGAATCACCTTTATGGATCTGAAGGAGACTGGTTTCTACTAAAATGTCTTTTTCTGCTAACAAAGAAAATAATCTCTCTCTACAAGGCAATGACTTTCTAAACTTGCTCAGATCTTCCACTGGGTCTTAAACATTATCATCATATTTCTATGTATTAAAAAGAAGAAATCACTATGGCATTGAGGATACCATGATTTAAATGTTTTATAAATAGATGGATCAGAAAGTAAAAAGCGAACTTCACAAATTTGAAAATAAAATGACATTGGTCCAGACACAAGAAGCTGCATAGAATGTGAATGCATCACAATAATTTTAGTTGCAAACAACCTAAAATTTAATTTAGAATGGCTTACAGACTAAAAGGTGACCTATTGACTATCTTAATTATAGCAACTTAGCAGTGTCCTTCAGGATGTGTTTTCTTCTTGTTTTGTCTTTGGGAATAAAAACTTCAACCTAAGTTAAGATCTTTTCATGGTCATAGACTGGATGAAAAGACTGACACCATGGCCAAATGCTTCCTCATTGACATCCAAAGAGGGAAAATGGGAAGGAAAGTTTCTGGTAATCTTCCTGAAGAAGAAAGACACTACTTTCATAAACATTTTATCACTTCAATTGTGTCATTTGCCTATCTCTGAATTAATTATTATGGAAGGAGGATGGACTTTGCTGAATGGCTTAAGCCAATCAGGGCCTACTTTTCATGCCAAAAGTAGGGCCATGAACTTTACACAATGGGAGAAAGGTGCACCTTTCAGTGGAATATCAGCAACATTTGACAGAAGAAGGAGGAATTATTTGGAAAGGTACAAGCAGCAGGTGTCTACCATAGTATAGAAAAGATGATTGGGTCTGAGGGGACTTTTTCCCTAAGCGTGTACTTTTATGAAAACCATAATCCTTAGTTCACTTTAGTGTGCTTGCTCCTCTCTTCACAAGTGGCCCTATTGTTTAGTGGTTAAAAGCTGGCCAGAAGCTCTACTGTAAGTTCAAAGCCCGGCTCCACCATTTACTAGCTGCATAACCTTGGTCAAATTATGTAAGTATCTGTGCCTCAGTTTCTTCAACTACTATTGAATACAGTAATAGTATCTAACTGCTATAAATATTATGGGGGTTATATGAGTTAATCCATGTTGTAAAGCATGAAGTGTGGTACATATACAGTTGATATTTAAGTCATCTCTCAAACAAAAATCTTGCTATTGTCTATCATCATTATTTTAAAGCTTTTTATCTTTGATTTAGCAACTCATCTCATCTAAATTATCTCAAATTGATGCAAGATTAATTCTTAAGGTACCATGTCCCTTCTCACAAACCTTCCATTTTCAGCATCGCTTAGGATTTAAATTTTCTTGACCATCCTAGCTTCAAGACCTTTTTGAAAATTTCCCTTTCAAAACCTCTCTTCATATGCTTAAGTTAGACTAATTACTCTTCCTCAGGATCACACATTTTCTTCACTTCATGTCATTTCCTATACTGTTTCCTGTTTCTCAAGTATCTTTCCCATTTTTTTCTTTCTTCTAAGTCTACCTTAAATAACACCTCCTCTGTGACGATCTTCCAGATCTCTAACAACCAGGTGTACAATAGAAGTTATCTTAATAGACCTTCAATGACAGAACTTAAATAATTAACTAACACTTTCCATTCTCTCTCTAAAACGTTCCAATCACTGCATGCTTGCGTAGCATCCACTGGCCCAAGTCCTGAGATACGCACAGGATGATTTGTGTGTTACCAAGAGATCATTGCCTTTGGTCTCTTAAATATATCAGTGGTACTTGCTATAATATTTTACTGAATTCCTTGCTAATTGATTACATTTACATATAAAAAACAAAGTGTTATATTAGAAAAAAACATTGAAAGTTTTGATATATAAAAGTCAATAATTGAAAACACTACTTAGATATTTAAAGTGAAGATTCTTTATGAAACCAGGAAAATAAAAAAGAAAAATTCTAAATTTATGCTACACTCGGATTGCTTCATTGTGCTTTATAGCAATAGAAAGAGAAAATTCTACTTAGTTATGACTACTACATATACAAGACTGACCTGCAAAACATGAATAGGAAACCTTTACTCAGAGAAAAGTCCTCGGTCCTTTATTAAAATCTAGACAACTTATTTTTCCCCCTGTTTAAAGCTGAATTAAATATGTGTCATGAATATGCATTTTTCAAATAATTTCTTAATTTAAAAATATTAATGAATCAACTTTTTGTACTAATCCCTCCGATGAATCACCAGCAATTATTTTATTACATGTTATTTTATTATATTCTATTGTGAAATATTGAAGAATTGAGGATATGAGAATAAAATATCTCCCCTTTAAATAAATTTAGATTATACTGGAAAGATAATTAAATACATAATTACAGAATACAGAGGTAAATGCCAATGGTGATTTCTGTAAATTACTATTGCTCTGTATCTGTCTCAAACTTTCCTCTTGAGCTGTGAATTTCTCGAAGACTGCTGTTGCTGTTACTTCATATCTTGTCAGATAAAGATTGTTAAGTAGATGAATGGAACTCATGTTGAGACAAGTTAACTGAGTTGCTAAAAGTCTATAGCATCTAAAGTGTTGCAAAAAGTGAAGATCTTGTTCTATGCATAAATAGACAAGAATGTATTATCTTACTCAGCATAGCACAGCTTCATGTAAAACAAAAACAGTTATTTATGTTTCCAATATTGAATAATAATGACAGATGTTGCCAGGCACCGTGGCTCATGCCTGTAATCCCAGTACTTTGGGAGGCCAAGGTGGGTGGATTACAAGGTCAGGAGATCGAGACCATCCTGGCTAGCATGGTGAAACCCCGTCTCTACTAAAAATACAAAATATTAGTCAGGCGTGGTGGGCGCCTGTAGTCCCAGCTACTGGGGAGGCTGAGGCAGGAAAATGGCGCAAACCCGGAAGGCAGAACTTGGAGTGAGCCAAGATCGTGCCCCTGCACTCCAGCCTGGGCGACAGAGTGAAACTCTGTCTCAAAAAAAAAAAAAAAAAAAAAAAAAAAAAAAAAAAAAAAAAAGAGACAGATATTGATACAGCCCCTAGTAGGAGCCACATACCAGTTTAAATGCTTTGTAAGTATTGATTTAATGAATAACAATAAAAACCCTATGAACTATTTCTATTATTCTTCTCACAGAAATGTGGACTGATTTGCCAAGGAAACAGTAAGTGAATACTCAGACTTACACAATGCGGCTTCAGAGACCTCATTCCAAATTTTCACTGTGTTTACTAGTTCATTCAACAAGCAATTACCGCTAGGGTGCTTACTGTCAATTACTGTGCTAAAGGATTAATGGCAAAAGGATTAATAAAATAATCTCTTCATTTAAAGAATTTCCAGTCTAATAGAAGGATGCAAAGCGAACATATATGGAAATGTGTTACAGATTTTGTTTTAGAGATATTTGCAAAAAGCACAAAGCATAGAATGTTAATCTCCTGGGGACATGTGGAATCTAAATAGAGTCTTACATAAACTATTACAGTTTTATTATGAGTTTCAAAGAAAAGTTAAGAAACTTGTTCATGATCATTGACTTAAAACAAAAATAAGTGGAGAGTATAGTTTTAAATCTACATATTTGTTTCATTTGTAGAGAATATCTAATGTGTTAATACTGGATTCCTCTACGTATGGTACATTTTACAGATAATTTAACATTTTGCAAACTACTTTATCATATGAACTAGTGACACCGAAAAAAATGCACTTCTGAGTCATGATACGTAGTCAATAAATACTAGCTTGCCATATGTTGCTTTATTCTGAGTAAACTATAAATACTGGTCAGGGATCAGAAGGGCCCATCTTCCTCTCTTAAAAGTGTGGAATAATGAACATGAACTGCCAGAACTGGAGAAAACAGATTAACCTTTAAAACTTGTTTATTACTGCCAGTATTTTATTTCACTGTAAAAGATGAATTTTAGAGAAATGCTATCAGGAAAGTAAAATAGCAAAACATATCTATTTTAAGCAGTGCCAAAAGAAGGAAAAAGAAAGTATGTACTGACACTGTACATAAAATTTTACTTTAAAGATATTTATAGTGCTTATCATGCTCCTAGTTATATATAATTATGAAAGAAATGAATTGTCAACCATAACTTCTATAGAATATTGTAAAAGAATTGGAAGTGAAGCAACATGTGGCTCCAACTGCAGGCATACACATATTCTGTCATACTTGGCAAGGGTTTTTGTAATATCATATAGCTACTAAGCCCTAGCGAGTAAGAAAAATGATCTGCGCTTTTTTGTTTACCTTTTAAATATAGACATTGTGTGTTTGACTTAAGTTTCTGAATCTTTTTGATGCCAAGCATTTGAGTTAATCAAACATCTTGAATTTTATATCAAGTACTGGTATAAACAAAGTTCTAAATATACTTCACTCTGCATTAATAGAACAGTTTACAAGCAAGCATAATATTCCATAGACTTCATAATCAATGCTAACCTCAGACACATTGTTTGTGTATTAGGAAGTGGGGTTGATTAATAATCATATATTTTCATTTGCAACAGATCAAAGATGCGGGCTGTACAGAGTAGGCAGTGGGTTGACCACCTGTATAAGTCTGCTCAGATGCTATAACAAAATGCCATAGACATGGGTGGCTTAAACAACATAATTTTTTTTTTCTCTTACAGTTCTGGAGACCGGCAGTCTGAGATCAGGGTGCTGATGTGGATGTTGGTGAGGACTCTCTTGCGGGCTTGCAGGTAGCCACCTTCTCTTTGTCTCTACATGGCCTTCCAATAAAGTCACCAATCCTATCACATTAAGACTCTACCCACACAACTTTACTTAACCTGAAATATGTCCTGAGGGCTGTATCTTCAAATACTGTCACATTGGGGTTTAGAACTTCAACATATGACTTTAGGGGGTAGCACAATTACATCCATAGCATCTCCCTTTTCTTAAGTAAGCTCCTTCTTTTCAGTCTCCTCCAAACAAAACCCACAGTGAACTGGCATGAGATTATTAAATATTTTCCTACGAGAGGAGCTGCTTGATCTCCAAAGGCAACACTTTGTAAGATAAATAAAAGTTTCTCACTTTCAGACCTGGGGAAAGATCCCCATTTAGGCTCCCTCTTTTTCTTTTTCCAATGCCTATTCCTTTCTGTTACCTCCTCTTTCAAGTAATTTCATCCACAGCTCTACCTTGAAAGTATCCACACTCCCATAGAAGAAATGTCTCTTAGCAGATCTGGACAGATCATTTCCTGTGGCTTGTCGATGCAAACATCTCAGGCTTTAGCCTTGTGCTGAGGAAGGCTCTTCTTTGCTCAGAATAATACTGATTCTAATAAGAACAGATGCTGGCCTTAAGTCTTCTGAAAGGAGGCTATGGTTAATGCTCAGATTTCAGTTCAGTTCCCTGATCAGTTTAGAACTGTGGCCTTGCTAGTTACCTAAAAAGGAAGCCCATCTCACCTGGGCAAGCCTCAGATGAGAAGGCAAATTATTCCTGTTACTGTGATTTTGACCTGTCCTTTAAGAATCATTTATTTCTAGAAGTATTTGACTCTTTCTTAGCCATAATAGCAGGAAATAGTGCCAGCTCCAATTACTTCTTCCTCATTTCAATTAAGTCTCCTGAGAGAAGAGTGCTTGGCATCAGGTTTTACCTTATTCTATTTGTAATGACTTTTGTTCTGCCTATTCCCTTCTGAACTGTGTTCTCTAATTTCTATTTTCTGCATTTTCTTTCATAATTCTGTGATAGATAAGATATACATTCTGCATCTCTTGCCAGAAGATAAACTTTCTTTTTGATGTGTGAGAAAACAACTTATTTTTTTTCTTGTATGCCAATGTGACATTATCGTGTACCAAGATTTAGTATTACGCTAGATGAGGAAACTTAGAGGACATCCTATTTAATTATTCCTTGTTGCTGTTATATAAGCTATATCATCATCTTATTTGAAGGCATTATAAACCTTTGCTTGAATTGCTTTAATACCTTCCTGACTTCTCTGCCTTCAACCAGTTTAAATATTGCTGCTAAATTTACTTTTTTAAAAAGATAGCTTTATTGTGTTACATGCCTATTCACAAACATTCAGTCATTGAATTCTGTTGTCCTTAAGATGAAATCCTTCCTTTTAAGCTTAGGATTCTATATTTTTCATTAGCTGGCCTCTCAATTTTTTAGCTTGATTTTTAATTGTCATAAGAGATCAAACCTCCACACTTGCCAAGCTAGTCTATTCAGTCTTTCTAAAGAGACATTTTCTGATGAACCACCTCATCATCTTCTTCTCTCCCTCTTCTTTGCTTGGTCTTGCTCCTATTTGTCTTCCTTCTCTTAAATAATTAATTATACCTCTTATTTCATTACATAGAAGCCTATTCGCTCTATGCAAGTTTCTCATATTCTTTTTTGTCCTCATCCCACATCCTAACTTGCAGTACCCTTTCTTTTTGCTATTCTAGATATGTTATCCATTCTAAGTTATTTATTCACCTTTGCTTTCCAGGTCTCATAGTAGCCTTTTGAACTTATCATTTTTCTTGATAGAATATGCCGTTAAAGACTCTTATCAAAGGAGCTCTGTTTTCAATAAACTTTGAGACATTTACCCTCTTCCTGATAATATATTCCTGTAGTCTCCAGATTGATATAATTTAGATGGTTACACAATTGTGTTTAAAAGTTATTTTCCTTCCAAAAATAGAAATATTACTTCACTGTTTGCTTTCTCCTAGTAATGATATTTAGAACATGCTATTCTTATTCCTTTGTAGGTGATCTCTAACAGGTTTTATAAATTTCTCTGTGTTTAATGCTTTGAATTTGACTAAAATGTGTAATTTACAATACAGCCGACCTTTGAACAACATAGATCTGAATTGCATGGATCCATTTATACGTGGCTTTTCTTCTGCCTTTGCTACCCCTGAGACTGCAAAACCAATCTCTCCTCTCCCTCCACCTCCTTATGATTTTTTAAATAACATTTTCTTTTCTCTAGCTTACTTTATTGTAAGAATACAGTGTATAATATAGATAACATACAAAATGTGTGTTCATTGACTATGTTATCTATCAGTAAGGATTTCAGTCAATAGTAGGCTAGTAGTAGTTATGTTTCTGGTGAGTCAAACACATGAATTTTCAACTGCATGGGGTGGCTTAGCACCCCAATGCCCCACTTGTTCAAAGGTCAACTGTATTAATTAATCTTGGGGTTGCTTCAGATCTTTCAGTCTGAAATGTTAGCTCTTTCTCTAATTCTGGGAAGTTACTTGCCTTCATTTTATCTGACTTTCTTTACTTTAACATACATATTTTTTTCACCTTCTGGGACACATATAATGTACATCTTGATACATTAACTTTTATATCCCATATCTATTCTATTTTTATCCAATGAAATCTTTTTCTTATTTTTTGTCAGTTACATCACTTTGCAATTCAACTCATCTACTGAGTTTTTGTTTTACCTATTATAACCTGAAAACTTTATAATTTTTTATTTTCACTTCATGTTTCAATTATTATCTTTAATTATTGAAGTTTTTTTTTTCTTTTCCTTTTTTTCATGATCCACCCACCTCAGCCTCCCAGAGTGCTGGGATTCCAGGCGTGAGCCACCACACTCCACTAATTACTGAAGATTTTAATAGTCCTATATTACATTTTTTACTTCTGCCTGGTTCATTAATTCTGCTTGTTTTGAATTAGGTATGAAGTTGTGATTGTGCCATTACATAGTCCACCATCCTAACAGGGTTGTTATTTTCCCTGTGAACTCATATTACCCTGGAGGTGTTAGTAATCTCATGGGGATATGTATTGCAGAGAGTCAATAAAGCCTCTATTCTAGCTTATGCTGCCTATGATAAATTTAAGATGCTTAATTGTGCAAGGAGAAGAGTATCTGCCTCAGTGTAGAGAACTTGTACATTTTACCACATACATCTGTTCAGACACAATTTTTTACTTTTTACTTTTTATTCTTGAGATGGGGTTTCACTCCATTGCCCAGGCTGCAGTGCAAGGCCACAGTCACAGCTCACTGCAGCCTCAACCTCCCAGGCTCAAGTGATCCTCCTGCTTCAGCCTCCTAAGTAGCTGGGACTACAGGCATGAGCCTCCATGCCCTGCTAATTATCGGGGGAACCAGTCCCTGATATTTCAATGTAGGTTCTTTTCTGTTTTCCCTAAGTATAGGCTGGTCTGAAAAATAAAAGGAAAGAGTATAAAAGAGAGAAATTTTAAAACTGGGTGTCTGGGGGAGACATCACATGCTGGCAGGTTCCGTGATGCCCCCCTGAGTCGTAAAACCAGCAAGTTTTTATTAGCAATTTTCAAAGAGGAGGGAGTGGACGAATAGCGTGTGGGTCACAGAGATCACATGCTTCAAGGGCAACAAAAGATCACAAGGCAGAAGATCAGGACGAAACTAGAATCACTAATGAAGTTCCATGTCCCACTGTGCATGCATTCTCATTGAAAAACATCTTAACAGGGTTCAAAAGCGGAGAACCAGTCTATCTCAAATTCGCCAGGCTGGAATTTCCTAATCCTAGCAAGCCTGGGGACACTGCAGGAGGCCAGGGTGTGTTTCATCCTTTATCTGCAACTGCATAAGACAGACACCCCCAGAGCAGCCATTTTAGAGGCCCCCTCAGGAATGCATTCTTTTCCCAGGGTTGTTAATTATTACTATTCCTTACTGGGGAAAGAATTCAGTGATATTTCTCTTACCTGTTTTCAGCAATAAGAGAAATATGGCTCTGTCCTGCCTGGCTCCCAGGCAGTCAGACCTAATGGTTATCTCCCTTGTTCCCTGAACATTGCCGTTATCCTGTTCTTTTTTCAAGGTGCCTAGACTTCATATTGTTCAAATACACATACTTTATGAACAATTTGTGCAGTTAACACAATCATCACAGGGTCCTGAGGTGACATACATCCTTGGTTTATGAAGATGATGAGATTAAGAGATTAAAGACAGTCATAGGAAATTATAAGACTATTGACTGGGGAAGTGATAAATATCCATGAAATATTCACAATTTATGTTCTTCTGTCATGGCTTCAGCAGGTCCCTCTGTTTGGGGTCCCTGAGTTCCCCCAACAGCTAATTTTAAAAACTTTTCTGCAGAGACAGGGTCTCCCTTTGTTGTCTACACTGGTCTCGACCATCTAGGCTGAAGTGACTAGGCTGAAGTGATCCTTTCACTTCAGCCTCCCAAAGTGTTGGGATTACAGATGTGAGCCACCACAGCTGGCCTAACTTTATTTTCAAAAGTTTTTTTCTTGAATTGTAATTACAATGTGATATGGAAGGGTTCAGTGAAGGAAAATATTCCCAGGCTTAGCCAGTCTGCTTGCACCTGTTTTAAAGTTATTTTTGCCACAGCCACTGTAATGTTTCCTCATTGACTTACATTGCTTGCTGAGTTCTCCCTTGCAAGGCATTTGGGACAGCAATGGTTCATCTAGAGCAATATGGGCAAGAAAAAGGCATAGTTAAAACAACCATTTTCCACCCAAGAGGGTATGGATGGGCCCCAAAACTTTGGCTTTGCCCACCATTTTCTGTTGCTGAAGAGATGCTTCATATGTCTATATTAGTTTTATAGATCCATCCAATTTGTGATTTTGTGACATTGCTACCCCATGTTAGTGTACCATTTTAGCAAAATTCTACTAATCATCACTCAAGGCCTAGCTCAGGATTACCTATCACTAAAAACCATAGTCCAACCACTTCTACCTATAGTCAGTGCTAATCTACAATTAAAGAGCAATACCAGGTATTTAGCTAATCAGGCTATAAAATACTATGACTTTTAAAAAGCGTATATATCTCAGCTAAATTTGTAATGAATACTCTAAGCTATAGCCATTGAAAAAGTGAGTAAAATGTTTATTTTAGCCAGGATATGCTGTATGTTACATTAATAGGTAAGAAAGTAATATGTAAGAAAGGGGGCCTAGAGTATATGTTTAGGCTTAGTGATATGAAGAACCTCAAGAATAAGGAGACTCTGAAGATCAATTTGCTCATCAGCACTAGAGAGAAAGCTATTTCCCCTGAAATAATTATTATGCTCCTATTCTGCTCCAGGTATTGTGATAGAGACTAGCGTAACCTTTGAATAGCTTGACTAGTTCCAGTTAACAGATGATTAAACTGATAGCTGAAGACTTTAGGAAACTTGTTCACGCTCACAAAGTTAATAAAAAATAGTGGAAGGATTTAAATCTAGATGTCTCATCTCCTTTGTCAAGTCATGTGAACATCTGCTAGCAAATCGTTCCCTATAAATGGTGTGGATGAATGAGAATCCAAACTTGGGGAATTGATTGTTTCAGCCACTTAACACAAAATGACCTTTCTCTAGTTACAGACTGTTTCAAATCTGTAATAACTGTAGGGGAAAGTGCCCAGTCAGGGCAACTGTGAGAACTTAGTTTCCTTACAGACTGAGTTTTAGCTTCTAAGAATCAGTTCTGCTGATCTGCCTAAGTCATATGCTTCTATTTGAATCCACACCATATGGATTGTGGTTGAAGAGTAAAGCAGGATGCATGAGAGACATGGTTAGAAATACTCCTTTGCCTCCCTTTCAGAGCATACACCCCTCTGTCAAGATCAGGTCTCTGCAGTTAGGGGACAAGACAAGGAGAAAACACAGCCACATTCTCACTGTTATTTCAGGTAACATAGATGATATGAGGAGTTTAACCAATTGAAGTTGGGACAAATCATAGGCACATGCATTTTGAGACTAGTGGAAAAGCTATATTATTTCCATTTCTAATTTTGAATCTTTACTATCCAAATGTATTCTATCATAAAATGCAATGCTGTACTTGAATGTACCTTGTGAATTTAATTACCTGTACTAAAGGCACATTTGAAATAATTGTTTTAAAATTATTTTAAGTTGGGAACTATTTATCATTTTAATTGTTTTTTTTTTTTACTACTTTTAGAAATCCTCAACAAATAGACCTATATAATCAACAGTTGCCAACATTTTCTCTGCAATATTATTATAGCAGTTTGTTGTTGCAAGATAAATTGGTGAACATAAATATAAACTCAGAAATTTTGATAATTTAAAAAATAACTGTTTTGTTATCAGCTGCAAAGCAGAATAATGTGTAAATGTAAGGGGTAATTAACAGAATTTGAGTGTTTCTCTGCAAGGAATACACTTGTTATATCTCTTCATCTATAATGCTGGGTATTGCAATTAAAGAAGAAATATGTTAAAGAGATGCCACTCAGGTTCACAGGGATCTCATCCTCAATTTTCTAGGTCAAAGCAGTAAAATCTGTCAGCATAATCAGAGTTTACATGGATCTGAAGTCCTAAATAATTCTAAGAAAATTCAGTAACTTATGCATGTATCAAAACACCAATAATTTTTTTACCTCAATGCTGTGCCAAAACTTAAAAACTCATATACAATATCCATACTATTGCTTCCTGGTATCAGAGTACCTGGAAGGTGAACTATAAACAAAAGTTAGCTTGAGTATTACCAGTGAGAAAAAAAGAGCTAAACTGCTTTGCACACACAAAAAAAACAGAAAAGTAATGGATACAAGTGTGAGCAAACTAGAGAGTTTAAGAAACTTCAAGTTATTAGTACAACAAATGATACCAATTGTATAAATTATGCTATATTCTTGATTAAATCGAATTTTCTAGACTATTATAAATAACTTTATTTTACTTTTTCTCTTTATGTGAAATAATGTGTTCTGATCTACAGAATTGATAAATACAACTAGTCTATACATTGTGGAGTTTGCATTGTGAGAGCTTCAGTTTTCCTTTGTCTAATCCAATGATTTGTTTCATTTGTTTTAAAAATGAAATTACATTACCTAAATCTGAAATTAAAATAAAGAAGAGTTTGTTCCACTGATTCTTAGAAAAGGTGAGATAATCCTCTTTAATTAAAAGGGCGCCTTACATGATCAGATTCTCTTCACTTCCCTTATCCTTTTCGTCTTTTTGTATTGCCATAAAATTTCTCCCATCTTTTCATGCTTGAACTGAAGTAATCATGAATAGTTTTTAAAACTCCTTCATTATTTAAATTTGATTTGTATTCTTTAGTTTTAGGGTTGCATCTAACTTAAAACCAAGTATCTGTGTTATCCAGGCCCAAAGCAGCCTTATTATAAATACCCTATTTTATTTCCAGACTGGCAAGATGCTGCACTAAACATGTTATTTGCTCCATTGCTTAGCTGCATTAAGCAGTAAAAGGCATTTGATTCAGCAAAGGCAGCTGGTGATATGAATGCAATGTAAACCACTATCATGCCTATAAAAAAAAAAGACAGATTAAGTTCATAACTGTGGCCATAACCTTGGTATAATAAAATAAAACAAAATAAGGCCCATTATGGTGTGTTTATTGCCATCTGTTACTAAATCCTCCTTTTGGATGATTCTGGAACAGCTTCATAGCCTTCACACTGAGCCGGCTGTCTATGAAATGCAAAACTCAGAGGAATTAGAAAAACATTAAATGAACTCACATAACAAATGCAAATCCTCTATGTTCAGACATGCTATATTGTCAGTTTAGAATCCCTGAATTTTCACTGAATGATTTTCATCCTGGGGAGAAACCATCAAGAGTTTGTGGAAGATCACTTGCTATGTTCTACATTTATATAGGGCTTGTGACCTCTACCTAATTTAAATGTAGCTATCTTCATCACTTACCTTCGAAGAATCCATTCCTCTAGTTTATGGAAGATAAAATTAAAACACAGGCAATAGGTAATGGATTAAAATATTGAACTGGAACAGACCAAAATAATGTATCTTTGTGGTCCCAAGAATTATGGCTCAGCAACAGGGCAAAAGTAGACTCAGTTACACGCCACTCTCAGGGAGCCAGCAGACGTGGCTTGGAGAGAGACAAGACTGCTAAATTTTGTCTGATCATTTGTAGAGGGAGTAGCGGGAATGGAGACAGGAAAAAACAATTAATTTATTCACAAAATGAATCTGTGTACTATCCCCCCTCCTCTGAACCCCTTGCAATGAACACTGTCCATTCCTCAAACACTGTATGATGGACAAGTGAACATATAATTTAACATTCAAAACAGGACAGTATCAAGCACTAAAATGGGGGCACTATTAACAATTATGATAGTGCAACAAGATAGTATGAAAATTGTAGTTTCTATAGGTATGAGACGGATGATATTCCATTTTAAATCATTTTAGATTTAATCTTTCTTTATGCTTAACCAGCTTCTGTTTATCCTTGTCCTCTAAAAAGAACCTATTCTAAGATTTAGAATTTTCTAATCTTGTTCTATATAATACTGAGTATTTTACTATATTCAGGGCCTGAAGAAGAATGAAAAATAAATAGCCATTGTGCTTCATTTTATTTAAATTTCTGATTAATATAAATATATATCCATGTATGTATATGCATGTGCATTTATATAGATATCTGTGCATACATAATTTTTCTGTCTCACATAGATAGCATTGCTTAATAAAAATACTTTTGTCATTTGCTAAATGAGCTTTTACATGCAGGATTAATATTTTCAAAACATAATCTCAAACTAATTAATTTGCACTTAGGAGTCAAGCTGAGATATACACAAAACGTTTGTATTTTAATTAGAATGTATAATTAGGAAAGGGACAGGGATATATCCAATTATGACTCTGGAATCCCATGGAAAAAAAACAAGACAAAAATAAAAAGGAAGCTCTGTTGCCAGAACTGGAAACAAGGACAGAGAAAGAATAGGGTAAAATTTAGTTCAATTCTGAGTCTTCTGGCTTTAAAAGTTTACTACTTCTTAAATATTTTCCAACTAAGAAAACAACTGGTCCCCAAATTTAGATAGACCTGAATCTTCAGGTGCATGTCAAAGGACTTCAACTTTGGAGGGAACATGCTATGGGCACTAGGTGACAGTGAGGTTAGCCCAATCATTCATTTTGCCTTGTCAAATATAAATCTGTTTGTCAATTTAATGTTATTTACATTTTTTGGAAAGTGTTAAAGGCATCTTTGAGATAATTAATTTTTTTTATAAGAAACAGTCTCTATGTGTACATATCATAATTACTATATTTTAAATTCACCTGATTAGAAGTACAAGGAAAAGTTTCATAGGCATTTTAGAATGTGAAGGCTGAAAAGGCTCAAAGATAATTTAGTCCACTTCCATTGAGTTATAGGTGATGAAACTAAAATCCATAAATTTTAGTTGATTTGCATAAAACTAGTTCATGGGGCAGAACTGGTGGTAGATTCTGAGTCTCCAGAATCCTGATACAATTATTTCCTCAGTATGTCATAACACCTCACATTGTCCTCATGTATGTGCCCTAAAAGATGCCCATTTTTCTCCATCATCGTATATTTGACTATTGATTTTGTGAGCTTTCTGAGAGTCTGTTATATTATTGAAATGCCAGAGTAATTCAAATAGTCTTTTTGAATATATATATGTAATATATAACTATACATGATACATATATTTTATATATATAATTGACTTCACCATCAACTTCATATGCTAAGAGCTCCTATTTTTTTTTATTTAAAGTAATCTATGTACATTTTTATTATATTTCTCCTTTAATACAATATACCCAGTCTATGGAAATGACTTCTTGTATTTTTATTTTAATTTAGTGATTAATTCATTTATTCATGGATTTATTAATAAAACAAAGTTATAGAGCACCTGTTATATGTTAGCAAGTCTTTTAGGTACTAGAGAATAATAATGAACAGAAAACAAACAATAGATACATACCTAGTTCTTAAGGAACTACTTTTTCTTTTTTCTTGGCAGAAAATTTTTCTCTTGATAGAAAAAAACTGAATAATGAAGACATAGCAGTTTAAACAGGACTTTAAGTCAGTTTATGTGATTTTCAGAGTATATTTAAATGTCACATTAGATTTACTAGTAATCTCAGATTGAATTTGAAAACATTTTCAATATTCTGCTCTGTTATTCCAAGTATTTTTCTTATATTTAGTTAAAAAATGTAATATTTTAAATCATATAATTAATGTCCCCAGAATCCTCTAACCCCATTAGATCTATCTCCACTTTGCCTATTCAACACACACCTTACACACTCTTTTACTGTTATTTGTCATTGCAGTAATGGGATCACTTGATCAAAAAACGTTTTACTGTATCTTTCTTATATATATTGTGAACATTTCTACCTATAATATTGCATAAATGAAAGCTCCCAAAATTTTAGATTGCTCATTTTCAGAAATATTTCAAGTCTATTAGGTATCCTCAGATTATAAAATATAATTCAATGTAACAGGAGAGAACATGGTATATTGTTTTGATTTATATTTTAACTTTCAAAATAAATGATATTGAAAACATTCTAATATGCTTTGGCTCATTTTTATTTTTTGAGGGGGTAATCATTCCTTTGCCCACATTTTTTTGTAGAAATCACGGTTTTTTCCATTTTACTTTCTGCAATGTATGTTTTACTTTTCCAGTTTGTCTTTTTTCTCACTCTTTATCATATTTGTCCAGAGAAAGTACATTTTAATATATATAATAAGCTGATTTCTTTATGGATTTGGAAATTTTATTTTGTTTAGAAAGACCTCTGTCTCCATTATTATAAGTAGTTGCTTTCTTCAAGACCTATTAAATATTCTCTGCATTTAAATATCATTTGGAATTCATTTTTTATGATAAAAATATAAGACTATGGTGTTTTCCAAATTGAAAATAAATTACTCCATGTGTAAAATATTCCTTTTGCTTTCTAGTTTGTGAAGCCTCTAAAAGAATTTAGTACTTTTTCAATGTTGCTATTGTGCAGAAATGAATGGAAAAGAACAAAATTGATACCAAAAAAACTCTTTAAGAACATATCTTAACATATTGTGTTGAGGGAAGATAGTAGCTTGCACAATGTGGGTGGCAGTGTAGATGGAGAGGAGTAGAGATATTTGAACAAACTGAAAACTGAAAAGGGACTGTTGATTGATAGAAATTTGTAAAGGGGAGAGGAGGGGAGAGAAAGATATGCATATACAAAAGCATAATATTTTAGATACATATACCAAAGGATAATGTGTTGGATACACATACAAAAGGATAATGAGGTGAAAAATTAACAATGAAGAAAGAGGAGGTTTATATGTAGGAAGAGATATGAAGACATCTCTGGTAAAACATGACATGGTAAGTACAAGTTTAATGAAAACTCGCAGTACAAAGGCTATTATCTAAAGCTTTTAATGTAGATAATAGTGCCCCGAAGGCTAAATTAGGAGGTAGAAAGAATATAAACTATTTTGTATTGGTCAGAGTACTACAGATAAAGACTTGAATAAAATGAAACTCAGAAAACACTGAAAGGCACTTAGGATGTATTGAAATTCAAGAAACTGATGGTGTCACAAAATACCTGGTAAACATCCTGATACATAAGTTATTTGTGCTTCAAGTAAAGGAAAAGCGTATTTATGAAGATGGTTTTGTTTTTTGGTTTTGTGGGGGCATACTTTTTGAGAATGCAATAAAACTGTGATATCAAAATCCAAAGACTATCCATCTGGCCATCATAATGTCCTGGTGTCTACAGAGATTATACTGTCTGTATCAGAGTTTTTAAAAGGATAATTCCTTTTATAAATTTTTAAATGTTTATTTTAAGTTCTTGGGTACAAGTGCAGGCTTGTTACACAGGTAAACTTGTGTCATGGAGGTTTACTGTACAGATTATTTTATCACCCAGGTATTAAGTCTAGTATCTATTAGCTATTTTTCCTGATTCTCTTCCTTCTCTCGCCCTCCAACCTCTGAAAGGTCGCAAGTGTGTGTTGTTCCCCTGTGTGTGTCCATGTGTCCTCATCATTTAGCTCCCACTTATGAGTGAGAACATGCATATATGATTTTCTCTTCCTATGTTAGTTTGCTAAGGATAATGATTTCCACCTCCATCTATGTCTCTGCAAAGGACATGATCCCATTCTTTTTTGTGGCTGCATAGTATCCCATGGTGTATTTGTATCATGAATTTTCTGTTTCCAGTCTATCAAAAGGCATTTAGGTTAATTCCACGTCTTTGCTATTGTGAGTAGTGCTGCAATGTATGCATACGTCTTTGTAATAAAATGATGTATTATATTCCTTTGCATATATACCCAGTAACGAGATTGCTGGGTCGAATGATATTTCTGTCTGTAGGACTTTAGGAATCACCACACTGTCTTCCACAGTGAGAATTCTTGATAAAATTATAGAATAATTTATTGAGAAAAAGCTTATAATTCTATATCCACAACTAATGTTTTTACTGTATTCAAGTGCTAGACACATAACCTTTCTAAGAAAAGGGTTTTGATTTGTACAATCTCTTCCCTCTCAAAGTTGTTTTTATGCAGAACAATAGTTACTTGAATTATCAGATGGGGCCTATTTGAGTTTCCTGATAGTTGGTTTTCTAGTAGTTAACTATTCACTGCATCACTCTCCTGCAGGTGCAAAGACACTCATGGGAGCCGTGGTAGCTGACAATTTGGTATCCTATCACACTGAGAGCCTGCGAATATTTTTAGATTTTTTTAAAGGAGATTCTGAGTGTACCAGGTGACAATTAAGGAACACTATGCTTCTTTCTTCTATGATCCCAAGCAATTCAGCTCTAGCCCAATCTTGCATAGCACAAGTAGGAAAAAAAAAAGCCCTGTTTCTCATAGGATCTTCACTTAGAAATCAGGTTATTGACTGTCTTCAGCAAGTTCCTATGGAATTTTATCCTCTACATAGAGAGACTTTCAAGGTTTTCCTTCCAATTCTGTACTGCCATATTCTTCCTTAGATGAGTTCTGGTTAAGTACATTTGTCTGTTCAAGATTGCTGACTTGGGCATCTGCTTTACTGACCCAGACCTTAATCAACATCTGATGACAGAAGATCAAAGCTGCTCATAGGAATTAAGTTGAAGTAGAGAGAGAAAAATAGAGAGAGACAGATATTCTAATGACACAGAATCAAGAACAAAATATGGTAGCATGACTGAATTCATGGAGGAAAAGTAGCAGCAAACAACTCACAAAGCAGTAATGGAATTGCTCTCTTTAAACAGAGATGCAATATTTGAGGCAGAATCCAGAGGAAACAATGATGGAAGGTAAGAGCATTCCCACTCTGGAGTATTTAGTCCCAGTAAATCTATGAATAAAACCAACAGTTAAGGACATTGTCTCTTATGTGATGGACAGTGAAATAAGGTTGAATTAATAGGCATTGTGATCTTTCGCCTGAAAGAAGGATCCATACGCCTACTGTTATCTTCTATTTGTTCTACCAAGAATAAAGACATCATTAGAACAAAGGAGTATTAAAGGGAATTCATTCTACTTCTTTACTGAGTGTTTAAGAATTTGAGCAGAGCATCTTTTTACATGGATTCAAGTAATAACAAACTATATATTTTTCAAATCGGTCAGCTTTGTAAAGTTATGCTTATGATGATCCTGCATATGTGGTGTTAACTTTTTACAGTGCTTAACTGATCTAATATCTCTCTCCCTCTCTCTTTTTTTTTTTTTTTTTTTTTTTTTCCTGATGGAGTTTCACTCTTGTTGCCCAGGCTGGAATGCAATGGCATGATCACAGCTCACTGAAACCTCTACCTCCCAGGGTTCAAGCCATTCTCCTGCCTCAGGCTCCCAGGTAGCTGAGATTATACGCACCTGCCACCACACTCTGCTAATTGTTTGTATTTTTAGTAGAGACAGGTTTTCATCATGTTGATCAGGCTGGTCTCAAGCTCCTGACCTCAGGTGATCCACTTGCCTTGACCTCCCAAAGTGCTGGAATTCAGGTGTGAGCCACCACGCCTTGCCAACTGATCTAATCTCTTAAGTGCAATTGTGTTTATTCTTTCTTTCAGTATTCATTTCCATGGTACCTTGAAACATGACACATTCTCATAGCACTTGATATTTGTTATTCCAGTTCTATCAGTCCCCAAATCAGCAAAATTTGACAGCAATTTACAATTCTTGCACTGACATATAGAGAAGATTAAGCTGTCAAACTCTGATTTTTTGATAGCTCTTTTCTTCTGGGAGAAATTTTAAAAGGAATTTAGATGTCAGTAAGTGAATTAATTATAGTCCTTCAATTGAAGGAAGTACTATTGACAAAAGTTTGTTCAGTAATATAACTGTATTTGTGTAATTTAATTCTGAATAAAATAATATTATGAGACAAGGTAGATTTTTTTACAGCCTAATGCTATAGGATAAGACAGACTGTCAAAACGAATTGAGATATTGAGATTTCTTACCCCAGGCTTACCCCTCAAAAAATTAATGACTTTAATTTGAAAACTAGCAAGTAAATATTGTTGAATATTATTTTTAAAATAAATTTTATTGTGTATATTTGAGGTTTAAAATAGGATGTTATGGGATACATACGGATAGTAAAATGGTTACTGTGGTGAAGGTGATTAACATATTTATCATCTCACATAGTTATCTGTGTGTGTGTGACAAGAGCAGCTAAAATTTACTTATTTAATAAAAAACCAATACAATTTTATTAATGATAGTCCTCATATTGTACATTACATCTCTAGACTTGTTCATTCTTCATATCTGCTACTTTGTCTTAAAAATGAAACATTCTTAATAGGCATGATTTCTTATGCTAGTTTCAAAAAATTGACAAGATAATAATTCTTAATTTAAAACAGACATAATAGTTTTAAAATACATGCATTTTTTAAAATACATGCATGTTTTAAAATACATGCATGTTTTAAAAAACATTTTTAGTTTTAAAAAATAAAAAACTATTTTTCTGGTTTTCAAATTGATTATGCTTTATATGTGTATATATTCCATTCCTTATTTCAAATTACCAAATAGATATTAAATATATAGAACATAACTTGCAGTGAGGATGCAGAACTTACCATAGAAAACATGGCAATAGACTCTCTGTTGCAAGATTTCACTTGGAAGTCACTAGCAACAACTCCCATTTGCAGTTTATTCATACTCGTATGGGTAAAAGCCCTAGCTGCCCTGATGTGCCTAGATTAGACTTTTTGACCTTGCCAATCTCATACCGGTGAGATTATTGGAAAATAGGAATCCTACTGACATAAGATTCTTGAAATGAATGAGCTTCAGGCATTTCCTCTACAATTAAGGGGAGCAACATTTCTAGAGGGTGTTATGGAAGGGAATACACATGAATGGGCAATTAGTCTAGCACAATTTTGCTGGCAGTTTTACATTATGCTGAAGTGATTAAAATTTAAGTGAGATATAAGGGGTAGCCAATTCTATTTTCTTTTCAGAAATGACATCAACAGATTTATTTTTCAGGAAGTCGGAGACTTTTTTTTTTTATTCTGTTAATCATTTATTTAGAAACAGAGATCAAAATTCTCTTTTCCTGATGACTCCATTCTTTTTCTGACTACCTCTTTACTCTGCTCAAAGTTATATATTAAGTTTATTCTAGCTTCTATGGGTCAACTTGTTTGAAGACAATTCTATTTAATAAGTACATATAAATTATCTACCATGGACTTGGCAGTTCATGAGACTAGAAACAGGACATAATTCTAAATGTATATATATAGAATTATTCTTTAGTCTTTTAACAGATATTAGAATTGCAAAGATAGAAAAAGAGTATATGAAATACTGTTATAAGTATACAAACTAAATAACATATTAAATATGATGCTAAGTGCAAAGTTTTTTCTTTTTTTTTTTTTTTTTTTTTAATGGGATGAATAGACCAGTGTTGACTTTGTTCTCCAAAAGATTGGAGGCTAAATGAGGTGAACTGAATTTTTCTATTGGGTGGGAGAAGAGAGGTCTATGAGCTTTTCCATTCATTACAAATGTAAATAAACCTAAGAAAACTAACGCATTATAATGTCAAATTGTAAATTGCACTTCTGCAAACTTCTAGAGTCCTAGTTTCCAAGGCCTACCAGTTTTAACCATTATATATTTGTGTTGATTCTAGTGGATTCTTCTGTAAGTTTAACCTTATTTCTTGCTTCATCGTCTTTAAACTGCATCATTTGATTTTCTCTTATGGAAAATAAGGAATATAACTAGCATTACTGTGTTTTAACTTCCTCTTTCCTCCGCCCCCGATATTTTCAGTCATTTTGTGTTGCTTGGTAAGCTTTATAACATGCATCACTATTTCTTGGTCCATCAAATTTCAGGTTTCTATTGCCATTCTCTGAATTACAATGAGGAAATTAGTTCCCCTTCAATACTCTACCTGACTTAAACACCCAACGGTGTGACTGTCATCATTATTACATTGTAAAACATTATATACTTTACATCCCAGTTTGTTTATGATTTCATCACCATTTGCTTACCTTGTAATTCCTAACTATGTTTATTCTTTTTGACAAAAAAAAGTTTCTGTGCTCTATGTGCTCACTCTGTTGTTAAGAACTTTCTTCTGTTCAGACAAATCCAATTTATTCTTGAGGTATACTTTTTAAAGCCTGCTACATTATTGTTCTAATTTAGATCAGTTATGTACTGGATTATCAGATAGTTATTATTCTAGGATGTATATTCATTGTACCCGTTGGTGAAGCCCATTGTTCTGCAAAATATATGATGACTACTCAAAATATGATGACCTTTTCATTTTTATTGTATACCATCAAAATTTATCACCAACTAACTATTTGAAAGAGGTCCAAAAAAGTAAGCTTTCTGATTAAATACATGTATGAAAAATCTAATTTAATATGTTCTTATTTTAAAAGTTATTTTGGCTGGGTAATTAATTCTAGTTTAAAAACATTTTCTCATAACTTTCCAGTATTATTTTTTTTCTCTAGAATTTAGTGTTACTAATTAGAATTCTGAGGTCATTCTTATTTATTAGTCTTTTTTTTCTTCTATTTTCCTTGAATCTTGAAGATTCTGTGATTGCATGTGTCTGGAGGTCACCTTTTCAGTAATTGAGTGCGTGCTTGGTGAGATATGATCATCTTAAAATATATACCTTGCATTATTTTTCTGATAACTTTATCCCCTCCATTTTCTTTATTCTTTATTCTGATTTTACTTTGGTGGATATTGCACTGACTACTGACTGCCTATGTCCTCTGGATAGTTTATCTTTTCTCTGTTATTCCTAATGCCTGTAATATGGGATGTTTCTCTGTTTTCAACTTTCATTGTTTGTACATAAAATATAAAGTTACCTATATTTAGTGTATATAAGATCTTCTGTTTTAGGAATTGTTCCACTGTCAGATAATCCATTTCTTATTTTGTAGTGTATCTTCTCAAAATTCTCTCAGAATTCTCTTTGCTAAGTTATTTCTACTTTTTCAGCAAGAGATACTATGCTTTGGTCTTTCTGTTTTACAGTGATGATTTTTGGATTTGTGTAATGGCTGTTCTGTGAACCTTTCATGCCTAAGAATAGAGACGTGGACAGCTGCTAAGAATTTTCTTTGTAATTATGATAGTTGCTTTTTTCCTCCATTATGTCCCCCCCCTTTACAATACCTGAGACACAGCTCTGTGTATGTGGATAGACTGTATTAAGTATACTCTTTGGAGCAAGCATGTGACCAACTGCTTACCAGATTGTGAACCCCCAAGTGCAAAGGGGAAGATTTAGCCCAGGAACACCTAGGTAGGCAGAATAATGACTGGCCACAGACACCCACATCCTCACTACAGAAGCAACTAAGTTAGAGAGCTTGAGATGGAGAGGTTATCTTGGATTGTTACATTGCACTTAGTGAGTGGAATGACAATGGTCCTTACAAGTGAGAGTCAGACAGGAAAGTCAGAGTCAGAGATGGAGGTATAATGACAGAAGAAGAGATCAGTGATGCAGTTGATGGCTTTGAAGATAGAAGGAAGACATGAGGCATGGGATGTAGGTAACCTATAGAAGCTGAAAAGGGTAAGGAAATAGATTCTCTCCCAAAGCCTCCAGAAAAAAAAAAAAAAAAAAAAAAAAAAAAAAAAAAAAAAAAAAAAACAGCTCTGTTGACTGCTTGATTTTAGCCCAGTGAGACTATTTTGTATTTTTAACCTCCAAAACCATGAGACTTGTGTTATTTTAAGTCACTAAATTTGTGGTAATCAGTTATAACAACCATCAGAAACAAATGTTAATTTTGGCACCTGGAAGTGGGTTACAATAAATAACAAAATATGTGGAAGGGGCTATGGAATTAGGCAGTGGGCAAGGCTGGAAGAGTTTTTGAGGGACATGATGAAAACAGCCTAGATTGCTTTGAACAGTTAGTAGAATGAGGAACATGTTATTGGAAAATGGAGGAAATATCATGTAGTATTATGTAGTGGCAGAAAGCTTAACTGACATATGTACTGCACAAGTAATATGGCAAGCAGTTATATGGTAAATGAAGCATGGAAACAATAAATTCAAACATTTACCTGAGAAGATTTCCATGCACAGAGTTGAAAAGATGGTTGGTTTCATTTTCTGCTTATAGTAAAATGTTAAGAGGAAAGAGATGGATTGAAAGAAGAAATCTTAAGCAAAGAGAAACTAGACTTGATGATTTTGGAAATTATCAGCCTTTTCAGATGGCCAAAATTAGGAGATTCATTGCCAGAAAAGTATGCTCTGGAGAGAAAGCCAAAGGTGTGGCTGGGCAACCTTTTGCTACTGCCTGGAAAAATCCAAAGGTCAGAATGTTCCCTCTCACAGAGGGCTCGCTGAAAGAATTAGGCACATGACTATGGGTTCCCTCACTCATCTCATCAGAAGTCAAAAATAGGGATGGGATTATCCAGAAAGGATATCTGGACAAGCCTCTTGTCTGATTAAGTGAATCTAGGACATACACATGGAAGACCGACAAGGATAACATTCCTGATAATGTTATCCCAGCAGAAATACTGCCAACTTGAACTGAAAGGGACAGACAGAAGACATAATATAAGAAATCTATCAGACTCCCCAAATTCTACATGGAGGAAACAGGCTGATAACACTACTCAGCTGCAAGCACACGCTGCTACTCATTCAAAAAAAAGAACGGGAACTCTAAGGGCAAAGAAATGCACCCAGAAGGCAAAGTCATAAGACACAGAGAATTATTCCGAGGCCTTGAAACCTAAATTAGTTTGTACTACTACAAACGAGCAGTATGAAATAGGTTCCCCATTACAAATAAGCAGTATGAATAGTCAACAGGCAGAGTCTTTGGGGTGAATCTGATGCTGAACTGAATCTTAGCTCCTTTTTCTAACTGCCGAGGGGCAAACTATTTCACCTTTTGGTATTTCAGTTTCATCACCTAAAAATTAGGATGATGACACCTTCCTCATACATTTGTTATAAATAGAGCATTAAAAATATGTAAATTGTGTAATCCATATACTGATCCATAGCAAACACTCAGAAACTGGTAGCTATTCTACCAGTGAATCATGGAGGAAAAGTTAAAGAAAGGATATTATTCTTGCAGTTTACTGCTATATATCAACAGATAAGTATAATATTTTAAAAGTTATGCATTGTCATCTAAGAGATAAATCTAGATTTTTAGTATTTCCATGATGACAAAATATGAAGTATTTCTACCTAAGATTATGCATAAAACTTAAATATGAACATTTACCTCCGTATTAACAGAAATTTTGCCAATCTCACAGTAACTACAAAAACTAGAAAATAAAAATCTATCTTTGGGTGTTATTGTTATTCATTAATGTAACTAAATTACTATTAGGATTGTGATGTCAAAAAGTCAACTGTGAAAAACATCTTTAGATTTGTATTCTTATCACAAGGAGCGGTGGCTCACGCCTGTAATCCCAGCACTCTGGGAGGCTGAGGCGGGCAGATCACAAGGTCAGGAGATCGAGGCCATCCTGGCTAACATGGTGAAACCCCTTCTCTAGTAAAAATACAAAAATAAAAATTAAAAAAGTTAGCCGGACTTGGTGGTACACGCCTGTAGTCCCAGCTACTCAGGAGGCTGAGGCAGGAGAATCGCTTGAATCCAGGAGGTGGAGGTTGCCGTGAGCCTAGATAGCATCACTGCACTCCAGCCTGGGTGACAGAGCGAGCTCTGTCTCAAAGAAAAAAAAAAAAAAAAAAAAAAAAAAAAAAGGTTTATATTCTTATAATTTCATTCTGAGATTAGAGAAAAATACAGAATTAATGAAACATATTTTATCTATAAAGCATTATGTAGTGATGACTTAGAGTTTAATGGCATGGTACAAATACAATATTCATCAAAATGCCTCAGCAAGAGTCAGAAATCTACTTGCCTAAAGGTTAGCTTCGGATGATACAGGTTTTATAATCTACACAAAGGCAATGCTAGCAGGTCAATTCTCACTCTTGGTGGTACCACATACTTCTTTTTTGAGCCCTAGGAGGAAATAAGGAGTGGGATGAAAGTGCTTCTTAGCATTTTATGGCACGTAGTGATACCACAAGGTACTCTATCTTTCCTGACTTATTACATCCCTTAGTAGCCATGTAAATCTCAAATAGAGCCTAACCCTTATGAATTACTTTAGAATATGTACCATGCTGTTAGAAATGAATTATTTTTAAAAACCATGAAATCAAACTGATAGCCTACAAAGTTTTTCATCTTCTCATAAACATGCCAAATTATTACATTTGCTGTTTGGTTAGACAGGTAAGTGAATATATTTCTTCTACTCAAGTTGGTCCAGAAGGAGATTTAAATGATGCTCTTCCCTGAAGAGCTGATAGATGTAGGCAAGGTTGACAAGTTGTTTTCTGTCTACCTTTTTTCTTTGGGTATAATGTAAGCATGTGGCTTTCTTACTATAGTATTTATTGTGTATATTACAGAAGTCAAAGCATTTCTCTTCCACTGATTTTATGATAACAGCAGCTCTGGAAACTGTTACTGCATGATAAACAAAACAGATACAAACCTTATATAAGATACAAACCTTATAGCCTTATAAGGTTTGAAAAATGATTTAAAAGTGAGTAACAATTGTATAACACAGCATAATCTATTGAAATGTAAATTTAAATGAAATACCAAGGAATATGCTTTTAATAACAACACTTTATGATCCTTTTGCCTCAGGTTTTCTTTCCTCCATCTATTCATTGAGCAGACATAAATGACCAATGCAACCAAACAAAAGAAAAACAGTTGTCTTTAATGACATAGCTATTATGCTTTTAAAACGTTGTGGTCTCATTTCAAGTAAGATGATTGATAGAGGCTTATTATTACCATTATTGAGTTATTTCAAACAAATGGCATTTTAGAAACAAAATAGGATGCAACAACACAATAATGGTGTACATGTTTTTCTAATATTAGTCATGTATTGTAAAACAAATAAAACAAATGGAAACTTTAGTTTTTACTTTAGTAAGGCCTAAGACTTTCTTAAAAAAAAAAAAATTAACCACAAATTTTTACAGGGAGATGGGTGATACAATAGCCTGTATTATAAATAGATTCTCAGTCTTTGTTACCATATGAAATTGCTAAAAAGAGGCATCCTACTTAACATTGTTAGATCAAATCCAGTGGTATATATACTATTCATTATTAGAGCTCTGTGTGACTTATTGATATAGCATGGACCTGCTTTGTTTGAAAAGCACTCTTTACTGCAAACCTGTCTTTAACATAAAATACCAAAAGTAAATGAATGAAAATATGATGGCAATGATTGTTTTGAGTGTCCCTGTCTTTACAACATTAGGATTATCCTATTTGATTACCCTTCTCTTTGTTTTATTCTGATTTTTGTGTTCTTCCTATTCTCGTTTGCTTTTCCCCGTGCTCCTCTTTCATAAAAGTCTGCCTACGATGTGTGTTTTAACAGCAAGGCAGAGGGAAGGACCTGGGAATCCAAACTTAATCTCCATCTTTCTACTCTCATCTTTCACCCCCAGCTTCTGCTATACTTTCCATCTCTGAAAAGCACCTGCAGGAGAAATTAAAAATAAACAGCTGCAGAAAGAGTAAGGCAGATGGGTGTGAGAGAGACAGATACACCAGGCTCACTGGGCAAAAAAAAAAAAAAAAAAAAAAAAAAAAAGGAAAAATCTGTGTTAAACCACTCTGTTTACAGTCTTGAACATCTCTACTACCTTCCACTGTTACTTTATGCTTCCAAGTCCTGAGTCATCCTTGTGGTTCAAAAATCATTTCCTTGGTACTTTTTGCTCCCCAACTCTATAGGCTTTTAGGTAATAACAGTTTTTCCTTTTTAAATTAGTTTATCCATTCTCCGTCCCCCTACTTCCTGTATTTCAAAGATTCATTTAAATCTCCAGTGTCATCTCATTATTTCTTTGTCCTTGTGGGTTTATACCGTTTTATTCTATTACTCTCCTTTAATGAGGTTTTGAGAAGCAGAAGTGATACTTCTCTGTAGTAAATCTGCCATATTTATCGGATTTCTACTAGAACTTTTGGGTATCTAATGTCACTGCAAATCATCCCAAGCTCCTCAGATCCTAGATACTTAATAAAATCTTTAACTTGTATATAAACTGAATTAGCAAGTTTCTAGGTGCCAGGATTTAGAGGAGAGTAATGAAGAAAGATACACTGTGCTCCTTGTCATTAAGAAATCCTTTGGAAGCATTGTAATGATTTTCTCTGACCTTGTGAATGCCTTATGGAAACTGTACACACTCATCTATCTACTCACTATCTTCAGAGTATCACTGGAATAGTTTCTGCACGTTAATGAGACTTCATCACTTCAAAGGCATTTTTTGAAAAAGAAAAATAGCTGAAGGTAGGAACAATTATATTTTTAGTATAGTTGTATAATCTAAACATAGAAAAAGTAGAGTAATTTTGAAGAGACTTATTAGACTAAAAAATAGTTAACTGGCTATTTAAAAAAAGAAAAATGTGGGGACCTATCATCTTGGTTCTTTTATGTTTCTTCACCTTTAAAGGACAAATAAGATCAGAAGTGAAATAGAATGGCTGCTTTTGTTATGACAGTAATGAGCTAGAACTGGACTAAATAAAAGACACTGCAGATATGGGGTCACAGAGCGGTGAGACTTCATGAATTTATTCATTGAAATATGTCCATGTCCTCATCAAATGGGATGCCATCATTACATGTGCGGATTGCTTTGTTGCACAATGCTGCTGTCTAACTTTGCTCTTGGGAAGTAATCCAAAACTGGTTTATATATTTGACTACAAATATGAAAATATTAAAGTTTTAAAGAGAAAACAAGCATTGGATCACTCCTGAGAGGATTTAGAATTTTACTTTCTGATAACACTATAATAAATAAAACTGTGTGTCCTGAAAGAAATGGAATATTTTTGTGGATAAAGTGCTGAATTTTGAGTTATTTTAAAAGAAATGAATAACAAGTATTTTCTTAATCTGAAGAAAATTACGTTTGATGGAGATTTGAAACTGTCTCAGAAATACATTTTTCAAAAGTTACATCGTTTTGATGTCTTGAGGCATTTGGCTAATCTCTAAGATATTTAGTTTTTTTTTTTTCTTTTAATGGCCCAGCCTCACGAATAACCAATAAAATTAACAATTATTGCTTAAGTTAGAAAGCACGTTGAAAATGAATGGCAGTGAATTTTTACAAATACTCTGAACTTAAAAAAAGAACAATAACAAACTTTGAAGTCTATGTTGATGTTAGATTTCCCCCCTGCCCTATGGTTGTTAATTCCTCATCAAGAAAATTCTTTAGACTTTTACTTCTCTTTTCTTTTTTTTTTTTTTTTTTTTTTTTTTTTTTCTTTTTTTGAGATAAGAGTCTCGCTCTGTTGCCCAAACTGGAGTGCGGTGGTGTGATCTCGGCTCACTGCAACCTCCACCTCCTGAGATCAAACAATTTTCCTGCCTCAGCCTCCCGAGTAGGTGGGACAACAGGCACACACCACCACACTCGGCTAATTTTTGTATTTTTAATCGAGACAGGGTTTCAGCATGTTGGCCAGACTGGTCTCGATCTCCTGACCTCATGATCTGCCTGCCTCGGCCTCCCAAAGTGTTGGGATTATGGGCGAGAGCTACCACACCCAGCCTACTTCTAGTTTCTAACTCAGGATTCTTCATGAGACATAACTAAAGGACAAATGTAGTCTTTAAATGTATAAGAACATTGTAAAAACTATACATTCTTTAGTATCTTTAAAAAATATGTGTTCATTTTTGCTATACATATTTAAACTACACAGAAAAGTGCAGAGAGTTCTATAGCAAATATTCATGAACCCACCTTATTAGCTTTAGTCAAAGAAAATGACAGATGTAATTAAAGCCTACTTTGTATCATCTCGAAATATATACCTAATTTATATATATAAAACTTCTGAAGAGTTCTACATTACTATTCTGCAGTAATCTATCTGAACTTTATTTGTACTTTGCCAAATAGTACTTTTTCAAAATGTAGCAAATTATTATCTTTTATTTTTATACTGTTTTAATAAATTCTGATATATTTATGATTTTATTTTAGGTTTTTTAGTCTTTTAGCTTTATTTGTATTTGCTGTTTAGTTTAATTTTCTAATGCTTAATATTTTCTTTCAATATCTACTTAAAAACACATTTAAACAATAAAAAATACCCACTTTCACCACTACTATTCAACATTGTACTGAGAAGTTCTAGCCAGAGCAAATAAAAGTCATCCAAATTGGAAAGAAAGAAGTAAATCCCCTCTCTTCATAGATGACATGATTCTGCATACTAAAACATCCCAAAGAATCCACATGTAAGCTACTAAAACTAAGAAACAAATTTAGCAAAGTTGTGGGATGCATTACCAAAAAAAATAAATTAGTTGTGTTTTTATGTACATAAAATGGACAGTTAAAACAGGAAGTCAAAAAGTAATTCCATTTACAGTAGCATCTAAAAGAAAATAAATTCAAGCATACATTTAACCAAGGAGGTGAAAGACTTACACACTGAAAACTACCAACCATTCTGAAAGATATTAAAGAAAACTTAAATAAATGGAAGGACATCTCATGTTCATGGATGGGTAAAAAATCTTAATACTGTTACAGTATCAATAATATGCAAAATGATCTACAGATTCAATACAAACACCACCAAAATTCCAAGAACATCTTTTGCAGAAATGAAAAGCTGGTTCTCAAATTGCCATAGGACTGTAAGTACCCCTAAATAGTCAAAACAATCTGGAGAAAAAGAACAAAGTCAGAGGAGTTACATTTACACAATTTTGAATTTTCCTACAAGCTACAGTAATCAGAACAGCCATTGCAAATACATGCCAAAATGTAAAGACCATCGAGGCTAGGAAGAAACTGCATCAACTAACGAGCAAAATAACCAGTTAATATCATAATGACAGGATCAAGTTCACACATAACAATATTAACCTTAAATGTAAATGGACTAAATGCTCCAATTAAAAGACACAGACTGGCAAACTGGATAAAGAGTCAAGACCCATCAGTCTGCTGTATTCAGGAGACCCATCTCACATGCAGAGACATACATAGGCTCAAAATAAAGGGATGGAGCACCCAGATTCATAAAGCAAGTCCTTAGAGACTTACAAAGAGACTTAGACTCCCATACAATAATAATGGGAGACTTCAACACTCCACTGTCAACATTAGACAGATCAACGAGACAGAAAGTTAACAAGGATATTCAGGAATTGAACTCATCTCTGCACCAAGCGGACCTAATAGACATCTATAGAACTCTCCACCCCAAATCAACAGAATATACATTCTTCTCAGCACCACATCGCACTTATTCCAAAATTGACCACATAATTGGAAGTAAAGCACTCCTCAGCAAATGTAAAAGAACAGAAATTATAACAAACTGTCTCTCAGACCACAGTGCAATCAAACTAGAACTCAGGACTAAGAAACTCAATCAAAACCGCTCAACTACATGGAAACTGAACAACCTGCTCCTGAATGACTACTGGGTACATAATGAAATGAAGGCAGAAATAAAGATGTTCTTTGAAACCAATGAGAACAAAGATACAACATACCAGAATCTCTGGGACACATTTAAAGCAGTGTGTAGAGGGAAATTTATAGCGCTAAATGCCCACAAGAGAAAGCAGGAAAGAGCTAAAATTGACACTCTAACATCACAATTAAAAGAACTAGAGAGGCAAGAGCAAACACATTCAAAAGCTAGCAGAAGGCAAGAAATAACTAAGATCAGAGCCGAACTGAAGGAGATAGAGACACAAAAAACCCTCCAAAAAATCAATGAATCCAGGAGTTGGTTTTTTGAAAAGATCAACAAAATTGACAGACCGCTAGCAACACTAATAAAGAAGAAAAGAGAGAGGAATCAAATAGATGCAATAAAAAATGATAAAGTTGATATCACCACTGACCCCACAGAAATACAAACTACCATCAGAGAATACTATAAACACCTCTATGCAAATCAACTAGAAAATCTAGAAGAAATGGATAATTTCCTGGACACTTAAACTCTCCCAAGACTAAACCAGGAAGAAGTGGAATCCCTGAATAGACCAATAGCAGGCTCTGAAATTGAGGCAACAATTAATAGCCTACCCACCAAAAAAAGTCCAGGACCAGATGGATTCACAGCTGAATTCTACCAGAGGTACAAGGAGGAGCTGGTACCATTCCTTCTGAAACTATTCCAATCAATAGAAAAAGAGGGAATCCTCCCTAACTCATTTTATGAGGCCAACATCATCCTGATACCAAAGCCTGGCACAGACACAACAAAAAAAGAGAATTTTAGACCAATATCCCTGATGAACATCGATGCAAAAATCCTCAATAAAATACTGGCAAACCGGATTCAGCAGCACATGAAAAAGCTTATCTACCATGATCAAGTGGGCTTCATCCCTGGGATGCAAGGCTGGTTCAACATTTGCAAATCAATAAACATAATCCAGCATATAAACAGAACCAAAGTCAAGAACCACATGATTATCTCAATAGATGCAGAAAAGGCTTTTGACAAAATTCAACAGCACTTCATGCTAAAAACGCTCAATAAATTCGGTATTGATGGAACGTACCTCAAAATAATAAGAGCTATTTATGACAAACCCACAGCTAATATCATACTGAATGGGCAAAAACTGGAAAAATTCCCTTTGAAAACTGGCACAAGACAGGGATGCCCTCTCTCACCACTCCTATTCAACATAGTGTTGGAAGTTCTGGCTAGGGCAATCAGGCAAGAGAAAGAAATCAAGGGTATCCAGTTAGGAAAAGAAGAAGTCAAATTGTCCCTGTTTGCAGATGACATGATTGTATATTTAGAAAACCCCATTGTCTCAGCCCAAAATCTCCTTAAGCTGATAAGCAACTTCAGCAAAGTCTCAGGATACAAAATTAATGTGCAAAAATCACAAGCATTCTTATACACCGGTAACAGACAAGCAGAGAGCCAAATCAGGAATGAACTTCCATTCACAATTGCTTCAAAGAGAATAAAATACCTAGGAATCCAACTTACAAGAGATGTAAAGGACCTCTTCAAGGAGAACTACAAACCATTGCTCAGTGAAATCAAAGAGGACAGAAACAAATGGAAGAACATACCATGCTCATGGATAGGAAGAATCAATATCGTGAAAATGGCCATACTGCCCAAGGTTATTTATAGATTCAATGCCATCCCCATCAAGCTACCAATGAGTTTCTTCACAGAATTGGAAAAAACTGCTTTAAAGTTCATATGGAACCAAAAAAGGGCCCGCATTGCCAAGACAATCCTAAGTCAAAAGGACAAAGCTGGAGGTGTCATGCTACCTGACTTCAAACTGTACTACAAGGCTACAGTAACCAAAACAGCATGGTACTGGTACCAAAACAGAGCTATAGACCAATGGAACAGAACAGTCCTCAGAAATAATACCACACATCTACAGCCATCTGATCTTTGACAAACCTGAGAGAAACAAGAAATGGGGAAAGGATTCCCTACTATTTAATAAATGGTGCCGGGAAAATTGGCTAGCCATAAGTAGAAAGCTGAAACTGGATCCTTTCCTTACCCCTTATACGAAGATTAATTCAAGATGGATTAGAGACTTAAATGTTAGACCTAATACCATAAAAACCCTAGTAGAAAATCTAGGTAGTACCATTCAGGACATAGGCGTGGGCAAGGACTTCATGTCTAAAACACCAAAAGCAACGGCAGCAAAAGCCAAAATTGACAAATGGGATCTCATTAAACTAAAGAGCTTCTGCACAGCAAAAAAAACTACCATCAGAGTGAACAGGCAACCTACAGAATGGGAGAAAATTTTTGCAATCTACTCATCTGACAAAGGGCTAATATCCAGAATCTACAAAGAACTCAAACAAATATACAAGAAAAAAACAAACAACCCCATCAAAAAGTGGGGAAAGGATATGAACAGACATTTCTCAAAAGAAGGCATTCATACAGCCAACAGACACATGAAAAAATGCTCATCATCCCTCACCATCAGAGAAATGCAAATCAAAACCACAATGAGATACCATCTCACACCAGTTAGAATGGCAATCATTTAAAAATCAGGAAACAACAGGTGTTGGAGAGGATGTGGAGAAATAGGAACACTTTTCCACTGTTGGTGGGATTGTAAACTAGTTCAACCATTATGGAAAACAGTATGGCAATTCCTCAAGGATCTAGAACTAGATGTACCATATGACCCAGCCATCCCACTACTGGGTATATACCCAAAGGATTATAAATTATTCTACTACAAAGACACATGCACACGTATGTTTATTGCAGCACTATTCCCAATAGCAAAGACTTGGAATCAACCCAAATGTCCATCTGTGACAGACTGGATTAAGAAAATGTGGCACATATACACCATGGAATACTATGCAGCCATAAAAAAGGATGAGTTTGCGTCCTTCGTAGGGACATGGATGCAGCTGGAAACCATCATTCTTAGCAAAATATCACAAGAAGAGAAAACCAAACACCGCATGTTCTCACTCATAGGTGGGAACTGAACAATGAGATCACTTGGACTCGGGAAGGGGAACATCACACACTGGGGCCTATCATGGGGAGGGGGGATGGGGGAGGGGGGAGGGATTGCATTGGGGAGTTATACATGAAATAAATGATGAATTGATGGGTGCTTACGAGTTGATGGGCAGCACACCAACATGGCACAAATATACATATGTAACAAACCTGCACGTTATGCACATGTACCCTAGAACTTAAAGTATAATAAAAAATAAAAAATAAAAATAATAACCTTAAAAAAAAAACAAGGATGTTAAATTCATTTCATGAGAGAAAGAACAGTATCACAACAAACGGTTCTGGGACAACTGAATTTGACATGCAACTATTGAAGTTGAAACTGGAATTCACACCCTATACAGAAATTAACTAAAAATGAGGAAACAACCTAAAAATAAGACCAAAATCATAAAACTTTTGTAAGAAAACAGAAGGATAAATTATGGCCTTGGGTTTGGCAATGGATCAATGAAACCAAAAGCAAGAGCAATAAAAGAAAACATAGATAAACTGCACATCATCAAAAATTGAAACTTTTGCACATCAAAGGACATTATAAAGTAAAAAAAAAAGAAAACCCTAGAAAATGAGAGAAAATAGTTTGAAATTTTATATCTGATAAGGGGTTAATATCCAGAATATATTAACAAGTACTAAAACTCAGCAACAGACAGACAACCCAATTTTAAAAATTAGCAAGGCCTTGAAAACACACTTCTGCAAAAGAAGATAATCAAACAACCAATAAACATCTAAAATGATGTTAGGTAAACTTAGCCATTAAGGAAACACAAGTCAAAACCACAGTGAGATATTGCTTTATAACTTCTAGAATGACTAAATCAAAAAAGAGAACGTTTGCCAGAACACAGGGAAGCTGGGACCCTTGGAACTTATTGATGGGAATATAAGATGATGTAAATGATGTAGAAAACAGAATGGAATGCCACTTCCTCAAAAACATAGATTCATAAACATAGAATTACCATATGACCCAGCAATGGTACTTCTACATATACACCCAAAAGAATTGAAAGCGGAGATTCAAACAGATGCTTGTATACCAAATAGTCATAGCAGCATTATTTATAATAGCCAAAAGATGAAAACAACTCAAGTATTTATTAACAGAAGGATGAATAAATACAATGTGGTATATACAAACAATGGAATATTATTCAGCCTTAAAAAGGTAAGTTCTGACACATAGTACAACATGGATGAACCATAAAAACATTATGCCAAGTGAAATAAACCAGACATAAAAGAAAAATATTGCATGATTCTATCTCTATAAAATACTTAGAATAAAAACGTTCTTAAAGATAGAAAGTACATTAGTGGTTTTTAGGGGATGGAGAGATAGGAAATAGGAAGTTATTACTTAATAGTTACTGAGTTTTTGTTTGAGGCAATAGAAAAATTTGGAAACATAATAGTAATGGTTGCAAAACAATGTGAATATAATAAATGTAATTGGACACTTAATCATTAAAAAAGTATAATTTATGTTATATACATATCATTTTCAAAGATATATTATAACTATAAATTTGCTTCTATGTCTTGTTGATAGATTTCTCCAAATTGTGACACTTTGTGTTCTACTTGTTATTACATTTTATATATTTTCTAATTTTCATTGCTATTTCCTCTTTAACCCATACATTAACTAGAAGTGTGGATATTTGCTGCTGTCATTCAATTCCCAAAGGGGATTGATTGAATTGATACTTTAAATGTTGACTTCCTGTTTAAGATGTTCTTTGAAATTTATTGAGATGTTTTTTGAACTTGCATGTAGTATTTTAGGCAAATTTTCGTTACGTACTTGAACAAAGAACAAAATAGTGATTCTATAGATGCAGTTCCAAAATAAATATGTAACAGATTTATTTTGTTGTTTTCTTCATATTATTTCTATCCACAATTATTTTTATCTACTAACTCTGGTGTGATGTTTTATAATTTATACTTATAGTTCTGTTCATTTATAAAAGCTTAACATTTAAATAAAATGCATATCAAGGCTATGTTATGAGGGGTATTAGCGTTTATATTATTCATTTTATTGGATTGTTTAATATATAGCCTCTCTCATTATATCAATTAATAGTGTTTACCAAATGACATTTTAATCTAATAGTAATGTTACAGCATCTATCTTTCTTTTCTTATTTATTTATTTATTTATTTATTTTTGAGATGGAATCTCGCTCTGTTGCCCAGGCTGGAGTGCAGTGTCGCGATCTCGGCTCACTGCAACCTCTGCCTCCCGAGGTCAAGCAATTCTCTTGCCTCAGCCTCCTGAATAGCTGGGATTACAGGCACATGCCACCATGCCTGGCTAATTTTTGTATTTTCAGTAGAGGCAGGGTTTCACCATACTGGCCACGCTGGTCTCAAACTCCTAAACTCAAGTGATCTGCCCACCTCAGCCTCCCAAAGTGCTGGGATTACAGTTGTGAGCCACTGTGCCCAGCCACACAACTTTCTTTTGAACAGTATTTGTATACGAGACCTCTTACCATCCCTTTATATTCATGGTTTTTCTTGTTATTTTTTAGGTTTGTTTCTTGGAAGTTGTATTTAGCTAGTGTTTTTTTTTTTTTTTTTTTTTTTTTTTTTTTAGAAGTTTAGCTCTGTTGTCCAGACTGGATTGAAGTGGTGTGATCATAGCTCAGTGCAGCCTCAAATCCCTGGGCTCAAGCAATCTTCCTGCCTCAGCCTGTTCTGAGTAGCTGCGACTATAGGCATGTTCTACCATGCCTGGCTAACTTGTTTTATTTTTTGTACAGATGGCATCTCACTTTGTTGCCCAGGCTAACTAGTTTATTTTTATTATTATGCTGTATGTTCTAGGGTACATGTGCACAACATGCATGTTTGTTACATATGTATACATGTGTCATGTTGGTGTGCTGCACCCATTAACTCGTCATTTACATTAGGTATATCTCCTAATGCTATCCCTCCCCGCTCTCCCACCGCACAACAGGCCCTGGTGTGTGATGTTCCCCTTCCTGTGTCCAAGTGATCTCATTGTTCAATTCCCACCTATGAATGAGAACATGCGGTGTTTGGTTTTCTGCTCTTGTGAAAGTTTGCTGAGAATGATGGTTTCCAGCTGCATCCATGTCCCTACAAAGGACACAAACTCATCCTTTTTTATGGCTGCATAGCATTCCATGGTGTATATGTACCACATTTTCTTAATCCAGTCTGTCACTGATGAACATTTGGGTTGGCTCCAAGTCTCTGCTATTGTGAATAGTGCCACAATAAACATATGTGTGTATGTCTCTTTATAGCAGCACGATTTATAATCCTTTGGGTATATACCAAGTAATGGGATGGCTAGGTCAAATGGTATTTCTAGTTCTAGATCCTTGAGGAATCGCCACCCTGTCTTCCACAATGGTTGAACTAGCTTACACTCCCACCAACAGTGTAAAAGTGTTCCTATTTCTCCACATCCTCTCCAGCACCTGTTGTTTCCTGACTTTTTTTCTTGTAAATTTGTTTGAGTTCTTTCTAGGTTCTGGATATTAGCCCTTTGTCAAATGAGTAGATTACAAAAATTTTCTCCCATTCTGTAGGTTGCCTCGTCACTCTGATGGTAGTTTCTTTTGCTGTGCAGAAGCTCTTTAGATTAATTAGATCCCATTTGTCAATTTTGGCTTTTGTTGCCGTTGCTTTTGCTGTTTTAGACATGAAGTCCTTGCCCATGCCTATGTCCTGAATGGTATTGCCTAGGTTTTCTTCTAGGGTTTTTATGGTTTTAGGTCTAACATTTAAGTCTCTAATCCATCTTGAATTAATTTTTGTATAAGGAGTAAGGAAGTGATCCAGTTTCAGCTTTCTACTTATGGCTAGCCAGTTTTTCCAGCATTTCCCTATTTATTAAATAGGGAACCCTTTCCCCATTTCTTGTTTTGGTCAGGTTTGTCAAAGATCAGATGGCTGTAGATGTGTGGTGTTATTTCTGAGGGCTCTGTTCTGTTCCATTGGTCTATATCTCTGTTTTGGTACCAGAACCATGCTGTTTTGGTTACTGTAGCCTTGTAGTATAGTTTGAAGTCAGGTAGCGTGATGCCTCCAGCTTTGTTCTTTTGGCTTAGGATTGTCTTGGCATGTGGGTTCTTTTTTGGTTCCATATGAACTTTAAAGTAGTTTTTTCCAATTCTGTGAAGAAAGTCATTGGTAGCTTAATGGGGATGGCATTGAATCTATAAATTACCTTGGGCAGTATGGCCATTTTCACAATATTGATTCTTCCTATCCATGAGCATGGAATGTTCTTCCATTTGTTTGTGTCCTCTTTTATTTCGTTGAGCAGTGGTTTGTATTTCTCCTTGAAGAGATCCTTCACATCCCTTGTAAGTTGGATTCCTAGGTATTTTATTCTCTTTGAAGCAATTGTGAATGGAAGTTCATTCATGATTTGGCTCTCTGTTTGTCTGTTACTGGTGTATAAGAATGCTTGTGATTTTTGCACATTAATTTTGTATCCTGAGACTTTGCTGAAGTTGTTTATCAGCTTAAGGAGATTTTGGGCTGAGACGATAGGGTTTTCTAAATAGAGATAAACATGTCATCTGCAAACAGGGACAATTTGACTTCTTCTTTTCCTAACTGGATACCCTTGATTTCTTTCTCTTGCCTGACTGCCCTAGCCAGAACTTCCAACATTATGTTGAATAGGAGTGGTGAGAGAGGACATCCCTGTCTTATGCCAGTTTTTAAGGGGAATGCTTCCAGTTTTTGCCCATTCAGCATGATATTGGCTGTGGGTTTGTCATAAATAGCTCTTATTATTTTGAGATATGTTCCATCAATACCGAATTTATTGAGAGTTTTTAGCATGAAGGGCTGTTGAATTTTGTGAAAGGCCTTTTCTGCATCTATTCAGATAATCATGTGGTTTTTGTCTTCGGTTCTGTTTATATGCTGGATTATGTTTATTGATTTGTGTTTGTTGAACCAGCCTTGCATCCCAGGGATGAAGCCAACTTGAACATGGTGGATAAGCTTTTTGATGTGCTGCTGGATTCTGTTTGCCAGTATTTTATTGAGGATTTTTGCATTGATGTTCATCAGGGATATTGGTCTAAAATTCTTTTTTGTTGTGTTTCTGCTAGGCTTTGGTATCAGGATAATGTTGACCTCATAAAATGAATTAGGGAGGACTCCAATGTAAGAAACTTTCATTAAAAGTATTTCCTTTGAAAGCCAGATTCTGGATCTACATCCTAGCTCTACTGTTCACTTGCTGTGTTATCGTGTACTTTGGTTTCTTCATGTGTAAAATGAGAATAATAACATATCTTACTTTCTATGAAGTAATTAAAACAATTTCTGGTATGGAATGAAATCAATAAACATTAAAAACTTGTGTAATTGAAACAATGAGTTCAGTGAACTAACTTTTACTAAAATTTCTGATATTTATTTTTGAGACTCATTAGTGTAGTCTTACTGGTGTTTCTCTGAGTCTATTATTTTTAAATTGATTTTCCTCTGCCTCTTTCCTTTGGAGTTCCAAATTTTTCTATATTCCTATAATTCTATATTATTTGTTATAAATCCTTTAATTGATATGTTCAAATATTATGTTTAAGTTTGTTTAAATGCACTATTTCCAATTAAGTATAAAATTTATAATATTTCTATCTACCTTCCAGACTGACAAATACAGTAGCATGTTGTGGTAGGTAGGTTCCAAAAAAACATTCCCAGTGATCCCCTCCACTCCTAATATTTATGCTCTTGTGTAACTCTCTCTCCTTGAATGTGGACTAAATCTAGTCATTTGCCTGCAATCCTGAAATTTGGTAAAAGTGATGAGATCTCACTTCAAGATTACATTACAAGAGTCTGTGACCTTTTCCTTCTTCTCATTCTCTTAGCTGTTGCCTTTTAACTTGCTCATTCTTATGAAATCAGGGGCCAGGTTGTGAGTTTCCATATGTAGAAGCTCACATATGGTAGCAAACTGAGTGAGGCCTCTGACTGACAGTTTGATGAACAATTGAGGCTTTCAATCTAACAACCCAAAGGAAAGGAATTCTGGCAGAAATGACATGAATTGGCTCAGAGATGCATCCCCAGGTAGGTCTCAAGATGATTGCAGTCCCAGGTCTTATTCACTTTACTCACAACTTGATTGTGAGAAACTGTGAGGCAGAGAACTGAATGAAGCTACGCTCATTATTTCTGACCCTCAGAAACTTTAAGATAATACATATTGTTGTTTTAAGTCACTAAAATGTTGGGGTATTTGTTATGCTGCAAAGGCAAATAGATGTTTTTGAAATTTTTCAGCCTTTCCAGAAAACAAAAGATGCTAACATTAAGAAAGGACGTGTGAGCTCTGTCAGAAACACATATCCTATGTGGTTGGCTGTATAGCTATTTGTTATAGTTACGGCTGTATAGCTATTTTCTATGTATTCAAATAGATCAAAGAGTAAGAGGATCATTCACCTACACAAAGGATCTTTTCAGGGCATTAAGGGTGTGCCTCACAGATCCTCTTAATGAAACAGGACTACTAGAGAAGTTTATGATCATTGTATTCAACCATTTTGCAGAACTAGATAGAGAAGGACTTATTTCAAAAATATTTGCATGGGTGGCTTTCGTGTAATATATTTCAGTTAGATCACAGATGATCCACAAAGCTTTGAGAAGAATACATTATTAGTAAAATCACTTCTAGCTCGCAATGAGTGGAACATACAAAATAGGTAGAGACAGTTGGATCCTAAACTTTTACTGGCAGGAAGGAAGCTTAGAAAACCACTCAGTTACAAAAAAAAAAAAAAAAAAAAAAAAAAAAAAAAAAAAAAAAAAAAACACACACAGAGGGCAGAATCAAGACTCCTGAGAGTTTAAGAGCCATGGCCTTAAAACCTAACAAGAAACTTCCGGTATTTTACTGGCTAGATTCTACAACCGCTATTGAATAGTGACTTTTTTTGTGCGTCTTATTTTCCTTTGTTTTTTTTTTTTTTTTTTTTTTTTGAGATAGAATGTCTATAGCTGTTGTCCTATGCCTGTCCCACCATTTATGTTAGATGTATGTTGGAGGCACATAACTTCTCTCTGTAGCTTCTCAGATCATCATAAACTGCCCTTGAGTAGTTATAATTAAAGAACTATAACCCACAAATCTAATTAATACCTCAATATGGTTTAGATGGTAGGATTTTGAACTTTGGGCTGATGCTATAATGGGATGTGACTTTTGGAGACCTTGGGAGGGCCAGGGAATGTATATTGCATGTGAGGGATATGGATAATTGAGAGCCAGATGTCAGACTAATAGGCAAGCTTCTCAAATGGCCCCCAATGTTTTCCATTGCCTTGTGTCCACGTCCTTGTGTAATCCACTTTCCATGATGTGGGCTGAAACTAATGTCTTGCTCATAACAGAGTAGTTCGGAGGCAATGAGATAGTACTTCAAAGATTAGGTTATGGATGGCACTTTTTCTCTTGTTCTCATTTGCTTGTTATGATAAATCGAGCAGCCATGTTTGAGCTACACTATAAAGAGGTTCATGTAGCAAAGAACTGTGGGCGGCCTCAGACCAACAAGTAGCAAAGAACTGAGGTCCTCAATCCAACAGTCCATGAAAAACCACACGCTTGAGTCCGGAAGCAGGTCCTCCCTCACTTGAGTCTTAGAATGACTGCAGCCCTGACTGGCACTTTGATCAAAGCCTAAAAGAGACTCCAAAGCAGAGGATCATCTGAGCTATGTTCTTATTATTGACCTACAGAAACTGAGATTTAAAAGTTTGTTTTAGGTCACCAAATTCTTGAATAATTTGTTAAACAAAAATTAATAACTATATATTGAATATACCCTTACTTTATCCATCTTCTCTGTCATTGTTTTCCGTAAACTTTTAACACAGAAAAATGGAAACATTTTATTCCTTTATGTCAATAGCAATTGCTAACATAACTTAGAAAAATTTTAATCCAGTTTTTTTTACCTGTTTTGGTTTTTGTTAGTTTTATTTTTTTCTTGTTGAAGTACATGATTTGGTAATTCTTACCGTAGAATCAGTGAGTAGTGAATCCAGTTAGTTTATTATATCTTAAGAAATCTTTTTCCTCTTAAATGATAGCTCAACTGATAGAGAAAAATAGCTTGAAATCTTCCCTTTGCACTTTGAAGGTATTTACTGGGGTTTATTGTTACTATAGAGAAATCCATTGTCAGTCTAGTTGTTCACTAGTGATCTTCACCCTTAGGTAACTTTAAAGAGTTTCTGCTTTATCTTTGCCATTTTGCATTTCCACTATTAGACAGTAAATTAAAAATAAATGCCCTGCTTAATAATCGAGATTTTTTTTTCCTTTTTGAGATGGAATCTCACTGTCGTCCAGGCTGGAGTACAGTGGCACGATCTCCGCTCACTACAACCTCCACCACTCAGTTTCAAGTGATTCTCCTGCCTTAGCCTCCCAAGTAGCTGGGACTACAGACACCCGCCACCACGCCTGGGTAGTTTTTGTATGTTTAGTAGAGATAGGGGTTTTAACATATTGGCCAGTCTGGTCTCAAACTCCTGACTTTGGGTAATCTGCCCACCTCAACCTCCCGAAGTGCTGGGATTACAGACGTGAGCCACTGCGCCTGGCCTCATGATGTATTTCCAATGTGAAGACAATTCTGGAAATTTTTCACCTTTTATCCATTTGAGTTTTATATCTCCACTGTATTTTGTATAATTTCAAATTACTTTCTGTGTCTTTATTAACCCTTTCATATTTCTTATCTCTTCCTCTGTGAGCTCTTCGCTAGGTTTATTCCTCAACATGATCTTTCAATTTCCTACTTTTTCTACTGTTATAGCAACTCCACATCATTCTAAAGTTAGATCCATTTATAGATTTTTAATTCAGTGACTGAAAATATTTTAATTATGATTTTTTCAAATCTAAATACTGATGTTTTTTAAACAATTTCTTTTCTTTTTAATGGTTTATTTCATTTATTTCTGACAATCTTAACCATACAAATTCTATTTTAAAAATTATTATATTATTGAATTTGGGGGTAAATTAATGATCTGAGTTCTTTTTAAAAATTATGTCAACTGCCTTTCTTAGCATTACTGTACAGTGGATCCTTGAACACAGATTTGAAATGTTTGGTCCACTTATTTGCAGATTTTCTTCTGCCTCTGCTATCCCTGAGATAGCAAGATCATCCAGTTCTTCTCCTCCTCCTATTCAACATGAACTTGAGAATGAAACCTTTACAGTGATCCATTTCTACTTAATGAACAGTAAATATGTATTGTCTTCTTTATGATATTCTTAATAACATTTTCTTTTCTCTAGCTTACTTTAATGATACAGTATATAATGTCCATGACATACAAAATATGTGTTTGATGGTTTATGTTATCAGTAAGGCTTCTGGTCCACAGTAAGCTATTAGAGGTGAAGTTTTGGGGGATTCAAAAGTTACGTGTGGACTTTCAATTGAGCAAGGGTCGAACCCCCAACCCCTGTGTTGTTCGAGACTCAGTAGCACTTGTATTGGAATTTTGCTGGGAAAGTTAATTTCATGAGTAAGCTTCAGTCTTTCCCACATCTAAACATTTATCTTCCATTTTTTTGTTCATTGACATGATTGTCTTCTTTTGAAATGGGATTTTTATTTTTTTTCTGCTTTTGTTCATAATGTATTACTGCTATTTGTTCAAATAAAAGAAGCACTTTCGAAGTGTGAATTTAGAATGCAATCTTGGCTAAAAGTGTAAATATTTTTTTCAAATTTTTGGTTAAAGTATTATAAGGAGAGAAAGAAGAGCTGAAAATCTGAAGAGCTTTTTATTTTAAAATGTTTTCAGATAGTATTATTTTTCATTTTTAGGTATATGAATACTCTTTTCAGCTTATGAAACTTTTCTGGATTTTTAAAATAGACATTTCTTTACTATCATATCATGCATTATGATGTTAAAATGCCATGAAATTCTTGACTCAGTTTTTCCTAACATTTTATGCATATAATATTTTAAGGAAAATTCATGGAGATAATAAGCACGTTTTGCTAACAAATTCTTAAGAACTGCAGACTTTCCTTGGTTACTCCCCACAGAAGACATTTATGCTTGAAAGATACAGAACAAAGGTTTGCGTGTTTCTTTTAGCTGTGAAGTGGTTGTCTGATTCTGCTAAATGCTGTAATCAACAGGAATTCTCTTTTGGCAGCAGTGCTGGCTCAGTAGTTACCAGCATTTGGAATCAATGATGAGCCACTAAAGAAAGATCCCTTATTTTATTCTTTTTTCCCTATTAGTTGGAAATTTGCATATAAAACTAAAACTTTACTTCAAGTCATAAAAGGTAATTGTTTCTTAATGTATGTAACATTCTAAATAATTTCACTCCACTATAAAGTTCTTTGAAAAAAATACCATATTGGTGGATAGAGCATTATCAGGTGTTCTTTTTTGTATACAATAGTCTCCCCTTATTGCAGTTTCACTTTTTATGGTATCAGTTATACACAGACAACCAGAGGTATATTAAATGAAAAATTCCAGAAATAATTTATAATTTTTAAATTGTGCACTGCTCTGAGTAGCACGACAAAATGCCACTCCATCCTTCTTTGTTGCACGGGGCATGAATCATCCTTTTGCTCACTATATGCACACTGTATACACTACTGGCCTGCTAGTCACTTAGTAGCAATCTCAGCTATCAGAGGGAAAAAAATATAGTATATATAGGGTTTCAGGCAACCACTGGGCATCTTAGGATGTACATCCTTCAGAGAAGAGGGGACTACTGTATCAAGCTAATGAACACTAAAAATATTTAGTATATTATTTATAGATTTTACAGACACATAGTGAAATCATAATTTCCAAACAATTCTGTAGCATTGTAAGAAGAATGTAGGAAATGTGAGAGAAACTGTGACTTTACTCTGTCAATCAATTGGATCCAAGATCTTCAAGTAATTTAACCCCTGTGTTCTCATGTTTTTCACTATGGTCTGTCTGACATAATTATTAATACTTTTAATCTTTCTACTTGAATTATGTAAAAAAAGATTTGATTTTCTTTTTTTTTTGATTTTTCTTTTTTATTATACTTTAAGTTCTAGGGTACATGTGCATAACGTGCAGGTTTGTTACATATGTATACTTATGCCATGTTGGTGTGCTGCACCCATCAACTCGTCAGCAACCATCAATTCATCATTTATATCATGTATAACTCCCCAATGCAATCCCTCCCTCCTCCCCCCTCCCCATGATAGGCCCCAGTGTGTGATGTTCCCCTTCCCAAGTCCAAGTGATCTCATTGTTCAGTTCCCACCTATGAGTGAGAACATGCGGTGTTTGGTTTTCTCTTCTTGTGATAGTTTGCTAAGAATGATGGTTTCCAGCTGCATCCATGTCCCTACAAAGGACGCAAACTCATCCTTTTTTATGGCTGCATAGTATTCCATGGTGTATATGTGCCACATTTTCTTAATCCAGTCTGTCACAGATGGACATTTGGGTTGATTCCAAGCCTTTGCTATTGTGAATAGTGCCACAATAAACATACGTGTGCATGTGTCTTTGTAGTAGAATAATTTATAATCCTTTGGGTATATACCCAGTAGTGGGATGGCTGGGTCATATGGTACATCTAGTTCTAGATCCTTGAGGAATTGCCATACTGTTTTCCATAATGGTTGAACTAGTTTACAGTCCCACCAACAGTGTAAAAGTGTTCCTATTTCTCCACATCCTCTCCAACACCTGTTGTTTCCTGACTTCTTAATGATTGCCATTCTAACTGGTGTGAGATGGTATCTCATTGTGGTTTTGATTTGCATTTCTCTGATGGCGAGTGATGATGAGCATTTTTTCATGTGTCTGTTGGCTGTATGAATGTCTTCTTTTGAGAAATGTCTGCTCATATCCTTTGCCCACTTTTTGATGGGGTTGTTTGTTTTTTTCTTGTAAATTTGTTTGAGTTCTTTGTAGATTCTGGATATTAGCCCTTTGTCAGATGAGTAGATTGCAAAAATTTTCTCCCATTCTGTAGGTTGCCTATTCACTCTGATGGTAGTTTCTTTTGCTGTGCAAAAGCTCTTTAGTTTAATTAGATCCCATTTGTCAATTTTTGCTTTTGCTGCCGTTGCTTTTGGTGTTTTAGACATGAAGTCCTTGCCCATGCCTATGTCCTGAATGGTACTGCCTAGATTTTCTTCTAGGGTTTTTATGGTATTAGGTCTAACATTTAAGTCTCTAATCCATCTTGAATTAATCTTCGTATAAAGAGTAAGGAAAGGATCCAGTTTCAGCTTTCTACTTATGGCTAGCCAATTTTCCCAGCACCATTTATTAAATAGGGAATCCTTTCCCCATTTCTTGTTTCTCTCCGGTTTGTCAAAGATCAGATGGCTGTAGATGTGCGGTATTATTTCTGAGGACTCTGTTCTGTTCCATTGATCTATAGCTCTGTTTTGGTACCAGTACCATGCTGTTTTGGTTACTGTAGCCTTGTAGTATAGTTTGAAGTCAGGTAGCGTGACGCCTCCAGCTTTGTCCTTTTGACTTAGGATTGTCTTGGCAATGCGGGCTCTTTTTTGGTTCCATATGAACTTTAAAGCAGTTTTTTCCAATTCTGTGAAGAAACTCATTGGTAGCTTGATGGGGATGGCATTGAATCTATAAATAACCTTGGGCAGTATGGCCATTTTCACGATATTGATTCTTCCTATCCATGAGCATGGTATGTTCTTCCATTTGTTTGTGTCCTCTTTGATTTCACTGAGCAGTGGTTTGTAGTTCTCCTTGAAGAGGTCCATATAAACAGAACCAAATACAAGAACCACATGATTATCTCAATAGATGCAGAAAAGGCTTTTGACAAAATTCAACGGCCCTTCATGCTAAAAACGCTCAATAAATTCGGTATTGATGGAACGTACCTCAAAATAATAAGAGCTATTTATGACAAACCCACAGCTAATATCATACTGAATGGGCAAAAACTGGAAAAATTCCCTTTGAAAACTGACCCAAGACAGGGATGCCCTCTCTCACCACTCCTATTCAACATAGTGTTGGAAGTTCTGGCTAGGGCAATGAGGCAAGAGAAAGAAATCAAGGGTATCCAGTTAGGAAAAGAAGAAGTCAAATTGTCCCTGTTTGCAGATGACATGATTGTATATTTAGAAAACCCCATCGTCTCAGCCCAAAATCTCCTTAAGCTGATAAGCAACTTCAGCAAAGTCTCAGGATACAAAATTAATGTGCAAAAATCACAAGCATTCTTATACACCAGTAACAGACAAGCAGAGAGCCAAATCAGGAATGAACTTCCATTCACAATTGCTTCAAAGAGAATCAAATACCTAGGAATCCAGCTTACAAGGGATGTAAAGATTTGATTTTCTTCATCAGCTAGGGGAAAGACAAACAAGTCTTTGCTTTTATCACACATGGGAAGTATTTACTATTCAGCTCACTGTTGTTGAGAGGTCGATTACTCAAAAGATTCAGCTTTAGTCAAATGCTCTTTGAACAAATACTCTTGCACATAAACATGCAAGAAAGAAGGATACTTGATATTACATCAGTAAGCTCTGTCTCCCAATGATTTCTTTACTACCACTTAAAAATAATTCATAGAATTTAAAATCCACTACAAACTAATTAAAAGTTATAGTTTTAAGGGAACTCACAATGAATGAAAGAACTTCTACAATGAAGTTTAAAAAAAGGAGATATATATATATATATATGTATGTATATGTGTGTGTGTGTGTGTGTATATATATATATATATATATATATATATATATATATATAACCACATACTCTGGCTGAATGAATAAAATGCAGGGCAAGAATGACCAATTAGGAATATCTTTTAGTGGCAAACTAAAGTCACCCCACATAGCTGACTTCAATGATACACTTCACAAATGGATTAATGGATTAATGGGCCTATGATATTCCCTTTCTGGGAAGGGAGAAAAAAAAAAAAAGAATTTTCCCAGGAATTCTGGGCTACTATTTGAAATAAAAGTAATTTTTGCTAGGTTTTAAAATAATTTTTATGCATGGCTTTCTACATAAAGACAATAAAGTTACATCTGTTTTAAATAGAGGACATTGAGCATCAGGCTTCAACATCTACGTTGATAACAAGAAAACACACAAGACTGAAAACCTCAAGAGCTACTGATTTCCTACCACAACTAGCTTTAGTCAAAATGGCTGGTCTTTTTCATGTTTTGGAGAACTTATTTTATTTAGCTAAAAGTCATTGCTACTGAAAGTCATTTTCAATTGCAATACTCATTTTTTTAAAAAAAGAAAAAAAAAATGTAGTCAGAATGAATGTTCCTCAAATATCTAAAGCTATCCTAATAAAGCATTCACTCTGAGTCAGCGGCTCACCCTGGGTGCTGATGGTTGGTGGCCATTACTCTACTTTCCTCCACTTGTATAGCTCAAAGCAACAGAAAGGCAGGACTTCTAGGATTTTTCATTGATGCCATACAACATGGACAGAAGCTCCTCAAAACATAAGGGGAGTGTACCTTAAGTGTATTTGCATGCTCAGTGTCAAAATGTTTAAGTGTCTTATACTAAACTCAATGAATTATGATTACCTGGACATGTTGAAGTATCACATCTATGTTCTTTTTATTATTTATTTATTTAGTTAGTTAGTTTGTTTGGAATGTTGCTCAATGAGTGAAAAAGGAAAAGAGGATACAGGAATTTTTTTTTTTAAATGTATAAGCTTGTGGGATTAATCTCTTCCTTTTGCAATTCTATTTCTTACCCATGGTATACATCACTTTTTGTATGTGTCCCCCACCCCCACTATGAATGTCAGCTTCATAAAGTCTTGTTTTGTTAATTGGTACATTTCCAGATCAAAATAATTGTTCATGGTACATAGCTGAAATTCACTAAGCAGTCATTAAGGCAAGGAGTTAGCAATGTTCCCAGATTTGGGGAGGGGTTAATACACTAGTTCAGGTGAGAGCTCATGCAAAATATCCTCAGAAGCAGATGCAAAGGTGAACAGTAAGAGCCCGACACACATTAGCAATCAGTAGCATCAGGTACCTATGATCCTTGATTTTGCCCATGAAAAGTGACTTAATATCAATCTCAGAGATAAAATGTAACATATTCTACCTAAAAAAATTATCATGAAGTATATATACAAATATGACTTCTTTCAAAGGGTCTGTTTTTCATCAAGTATATGGAGTCTTTTAAAATGATTCTAACATCTCAGATGCAAGGAACAAGAAAGATATTTTAGATATATACATTTATTTATTTTTATATATTTATATATAAATGTATATATGTATATAGATATATACACATATATACACACATGTATTTGTAATGCCACCATTGTGGCTTTTTAAAAATCTGATCCATGCTAACCTTAATGCAGGAGCATACTGCATGTTATTTTTCAGCAAATTCCAAAATTAAACATAATTATTTTAAATGAACACCCAAAAGAATGAGGAATACAATACATACCTCACCTCATAGATATTCTTTGAGAAAGCTAATCTAGACTCAAAAAACTGATTTGCTTGTCATTTTATTTTCCACTGTACAACCAGTGTTACTGTATTCCATGGTATGAATGTGTTTTTTATTTATTGCTTCTAGTATTGATCAATACTTAGATTTTTCTAGTATTTGAATATTACAAATAATGTTGCTATGAACATATTTTATATATATATGTGTGTATGTGTGTGTGTGTGTGTGTGTGTGTGTAGGTACATACACAAATGCATTCTCCTTGGGAAAATTAATCTTAGAGTAGAAGTATTAGTATGTATGTGTAATATCTTAGAGCAGAAGAGATCACTCTAAGATGTAATATCTTAGAGTAGAAGTATTGTTATGTATATGTACACTGTTATAGAATATGTCAAATAGTGAGCCCAAGTGATTGTATCAATTTACATTCCAACCACCAGCACTCTAAGATGTATAGACGAGCTTTTCATTTCACCTACACAAAATATTGTTTTTGTTTTTAACTGTATCCATTCTCAAGATGGTATAGAAATATCTCATTGTTTTATTTTGCATCTCCTTGTAGAATGATGAAAAAGATCATCTTGTGATTTGCCTCGTGGCCATTTGTCCATCATCTTTATATATATATATATGTGTGTGTGTGTATATATATATATACACACACACACATATACACACATATACATACACACACATATATAAATATATATACACACACAGAGATTATATATACTGATTATATAACGATTATATATAATTTATATAAAATTTATATTTTGCCTACTTTCAATTGGGTTACATCTTCTTATTAATTTGGAGCAGTTGTTTATATATTTTAATGTATAGTTTTTGTTTTTAGGTTCATAGCAAAATTGAGTGAGAAGGTACAGAGATTTCTCATACACTCTCTGCCCCACACATGTGCATCCTCCCACATTGTCCATCACTATCAATAATCCCCACCAGAATGATGAATTTGTTATAACCGATAAACTACATTGACATATTATTATCACCCAGAGTTCATAGTTCACTGTTGTTGTACATCCTATGGGTTTGGACAAATTTATGACATACATCCACCATTATTGTATCATACAGATATTTTTACTCTCTAAAAATACCCTGTGCACTGACAACTCATCTCTTCTTCCCTCTAATTCCTGGGCAATTACTGACCTTTTCATTACTCCGTAGTTTTGGCTTTTCTAGAATATCATATCATTGGAATCATTCAGTATGCAGCCTTTTACATTGGTTTCTTTTACTTAGAAATATACTTTTAAGTTCCCTCCATGTCTTTTCATCACTTGATAGCTAGCTCATATCTATTTGGCATTAAATAACATTTCATTTTCTGAAGGGACCACAGTTGATTTATTCATTCACTGACCGAAGAACATCTTAATTGCTTCCAAGTTTTGAAAATTTGCATTTCTTTGCCATATATTTTCTTTAATATGTTATTCACAGTTATTTCAGTGTCTGATCATTGTAACACTCAGATAATGTACGGGTCTTTTAATTGTCTGGGTTTTCTCTTGGTCAATATTTGGTTTTTAATTAAGATTTTTACTGAATGCTGAAACTTATGTATGAAATAACTTGTCCTCATCCTTCAATCTCTCATCTGTCCTCTTTTTGATTAAAACTTTTTAGTTCTATTTTAATAATTACTGCACACTATTATATACTTATGATTATACCTTTCATTTATGATTCTTCAAACCAAATAATATATTTTTTCAAGTGTTAAAAGAGAACCAGAATTCTATATCCAGAGAAAATACCCTTTAAGAATGAAGGTGAAATTAAACATCTTCATGAAGAAAAATTGAGGCAATTTGTTGCCAGTAAACATGCCCTAAAAGAACTACTAAAGGAAGTTTTTAATATAGAAGGAAATGACAGACGAAACAAATATGGAATATTCAGAAAGATAATACCAAGTGCTGGTTAGGATTTGCAGCAGCTGGAACTTTGACACACATTACTGATGGGAGTGCAAAATGGTACATCTATTCTGAAAAAAAAAGCTTTGGGAATTTCTTATAAACATATGCTTACCATATAACTCAGCAATTTCACTCCTACATTATGTTTACAAAAAGACTTATAAATATTGCAGGTCTATTCATAAGCGCCCCAAACTAAAAACAAATCAAATATCCTTCAATAGGTATTCACAATAAATAAACTCTGGCATATCTGCAAAATGAAATACCAGTTAGAAATAAAAATGAAAATTTTCTTTCGATTCTGATTGTGATAGAGTTTAAACAAATTTACAGATAAATTAAAATTCATATAATTTTATACCAAAAGAAACACCAAGTCAAATTTACTATTTTAATTTTAAAAAGAAAAGTTTTAAAATGTAAATGCATTTCACTTAACAAACATCTTAGTTTCAACCGAATCATCGTCCTTTTCTTTACAGACAAAAATGTCAAATTATAAATTATTACTGAAATTAAAGTCCATTTAGTTCTTTTTTTTTTTTTTTTTTTATTATACTTTAAGTTCTAGGGTACATGTGCATAACGTGCAGGTTTGTTACATATGTATACTTATGCCATGTTGGTGTGCTGCACCCATCAACTCGTCAGCAACCATCAATTCATCATTTATATCATGTATAACTCCCCAATGCAATCCCTCCCTCCTCCCCCCTCCCCCCTCCCCATGATAGGCCCCAGTGCGTGATGTTCCCCTTCCCGAGTCCAAGTGATCTCATTGTTCAGTTCCCACCTATGAGTGAGAACATGCGGTGTTTGGTTTTCTCTTCTTGTGATAGTTTGCTAAGAATGATGGTTTCCAGCTGCATCCATGTCCCTACAAAGGACGCAAACTCATCCTTTTTTATGGCTGCATAGTATTCCATGGTGTATATGTGCCACATTTTCTTAATCCAGTCTGTCACAGATGGACATTTGGGTTGATTCCAAGTCTTTGCCATTGTGAATAGTGCCGCAATAAACATACGTGTACATGTGTCTTTGTAGTAGAATAATTTATAATCATTTGGGTATATACCCAGTAGTGGGATGGCTGGGTCATATGGTACATCTAGTTCTAGATCCTTGAGGAATTGCCATACTGTTTTCCATAATGGTTGAACTAGTTTACAATCCCACCAACAGTGTAAAAGTGTTCCTATTTCTCCACATCCTCTCCAACACCTGTTGTTTCCTGATTTTTAAATGATTGCCATTCTAACTGGTGTGAGATGGTATCTCATTGTGGTTTTGATTTGCATTTCTCTGATGGCGAGTGACGATGAGCATTTTTTCATGTGTCTGTTGGCTGTATGAATATCTTCTTTTGAGAAATGTCTGTTCATATCCTTTGCCCACTTTTTGATGGGGTTGTTTGTTTTTTTCTCGTATATTTGTTTGAGTTCTTTGTAGATTCTGGATATTAGCCCTTTGTCAGATGAGTAGGTTGCAAAAATTTTCTCCCATTCTGTAGGTTGCCTATTCACTCTGATGGTAGTTTCTTTTGCTGTGCGGAAGCTCTTTAGTTTAATTAGATCCCATTTGTCAATTTTTGCTTTTGCTGCCGTTGCTTTTGGTGTTTTAGACATGAAGTCCTTGCCCATGCCTATGTCCTGAATGGTACTACCTAGATTTTCTTCTAGGGTTTTTATGGTATTAGGTCTAACATTTAAGTCTCTAATCCATCTTGAATTAATCTTCGTATAAGGAGTAAGGAAAGGATCCAGTTTCAGCTTTCTACTTATGTCTAGCCAATTTTCCCAGCACCATTTATTAAATAGGGAATCCTTTCCCCATTTCTTGTTTCTCTCAGGTTTGTCAAAGATCAGATGGCTGTAGATGTGCGGTATTATTTCTGAGGACTCTGTTCTGTTCCATTGGTCTATAGCTCTGTTTTGGTACCAGTACCATGCTGTTTTGATTACTGTAGCCTTGTAGTATAGTTTGAAGTCAGGTAGCGTGACACCTCCAGCTTTGTCCTTTTGACTTAGGATTGTCTTGGCAATGCGGGCTCTTTTTTGGTTCCATATGAACTTTAAAGCAGTTTTTTCCAATTCTGTGAAGAAACTCATTGGTAGCTTGATGGGGATGGCATTGAATCTATAAATAACCTTGGGGAGTATGGCCATTTTCACGATATTGATTCTTCCTATCCATGAGCATGGTATGATCTTCCATTTGTTTCTGTCCTCTTTGATTTCACTGAGCAGTGGTTTGTAGTTCTCCTTGAAGAGGTCCTTTACATCCCTTGTAAGCTGGATTCCTAGGTATTTTATTCTCTTTGAAGCAATTGTGAATGGAAGTTCATTCCTGATTTGGCTCTCTGCTTGTCTGTTACTGGTGTATAAGAATGCTTGTGATTTTTGCACATTAATTTTGTATCCTGAGACTTTGCTGAAGTTGCTTATCAGCTTAAGGAGATTTTGGGCTGAGACGATGGGGTTTTCTAAATATACAATCATGTCATCTGCAAACAGGGACAATTTGACTTCTTCTTTTCCTAACTGGATACCCTTGATTTCTTTCTCTTGCCTCATTGCCCTAGCCAGAACTTCCAACACTATGTTGAATAGGAGTGGTGAGAGAGGGCATCCCTGTCTTGTGTCAGTTTTCAAAGGGAATTTTTCCAGTTTTTGCCCATTCAGTATGATATTAGCTGTGGGTTTGTCATAAATGGCTCTTATTATTTTGAGATACGTTCCATCAATACCGAATTTATTGAGCGTTTTTAGCATGAAGGGCTGTTGAATTTTGTCAAAAGCCTTTTCTGCATCTATTGAGACAATCATGTGGTTCTTGTCTTTGGTTCTGTTTATATGCTGGATTACGTTTATTGATTTGCGAATGTTAAACCAGCCTTGCATCCCAGGGATGAAGCCCACTTGATCATGGTGGATAAGCTTTTTGATGTGCTGCTGAATCCGGTTTGCCAGTATTTTATTGAGAATTTTTGCATCAATGTTCATCAGGGATATTGGTCTAAAATTCTCTTTTTTTGTTGTGTCTGTGCCAGGCTTTGGTATCAGGATGATGTTGGCCTCATAAAATGAGTTAGGGAGGATTCCCTCTTTTTCTATTGATTGGAATAGTTTCAGAAGGAATGGTACCAGCTCCTCCTTGTACCTCTGGTAGAATTCAGCTGTGAATCCATCTGGTCCTGGACTTTTTTTGGTGGGTAGGCTATTAATTGTTGCCTCAATTTCAGAGCCTGCTATTGGTCTATTCAGGGATTCAACTTCTTCCTGGTTTAGCCTTGGGAGAGTGTAAGTGTCCAGGAAATTATCCATTTCTTCTAGATTTTCTAGTTGATTTGCGTAGAGGCGTTTATAGTATTCTCTGATGGTAGTTTGTATTTCTGTGGGGTCAGTGGTGATATCCCCTTTATCATTTTTTATTGCATCTATTTGATTCCTCTCTCTTTTCTTCTTTATTAGCCTTGCTAGCGGTCTGTCAATTTTGTTGATCTTTTCAAAAAACCAACTCCTGGATTCATTGATTTTTTGGAGGGTTTTTTGTGTCTCTATCTCCTTCAGTTCTGCTCTGATCTTAGTTATTTCTTGGCTTCTGCTAGCTTTTGAATGTGTTTGCTCTTGCCTCTCTAGTTCTTTTAATTGTGATGTTAGAGTGTCAATTTTAGATCTTTCCTGCTTTCTCTTGTGGGCATTTAGTGCTATAAATTTCCCTCTACACACTGCTTTAAATGTGTCCCAGAGATTCTGGTATGTTGTATCTTTGTTCTCATTGGTTTCAAAGAACATCTTTATTTCTGCCTTCATTTCATTATGTACCCAGTAGTCATTCAGGAGCAGGTTGTTCAGTTTCCATGTAGTGGAGCGGTTTTGATTGAGTTTCTTAGTCCTGAGTTCTAGTTTGATTGCACTGTGGTCTGAGAGACAGTTTGTTATAATTTCTGTTCTTTTACATTTGCTGAGGAGTGCTTTACTTCCAATTATGTGGTCAATTTTGGAATAAGTGCGATGTGGTGCTGAGAAGAATGTATATTCTGTTGATTTGGGGTGGAGAGTTCTATAGATGTCTATTAGGTCCGCTTGGTGCAGAGATGAGTTCAATTCCTGGATATCCTTGTTAACTTTCTGTCTCGTTGATCTGTCTAATGTTGACAGCGGAGTGTTGAAGTCTCCCATTATTATTGTATGGGAGTCTAAGTCTCTTTGTAAGTCCCTAAGGACTTGTAAAGTCCATTTAGTTCTTAATTAAAACTTCTATCTATGTCTAGACATACTTGATGGTTGTAGCACTTGGTGAAACCAGTGACTCAAGGATTAAAAATTAATAATTTTACAGTCTCAATGAATGTTTGATTTGTCTAGAGTTGGTATTTCATGTGTCTCTGAAATTTGTAATTATAAGTGATGTCATATATACATATTTACTGGACTGTAGGAGTAGAAATGGGGAACAGAGGGAAGTCAAGATATTCAAATATTTTTGGAGACAGAAATAACAAGGAGTGTTTTCATTTGGGGAGACAGGAAGATGATGGAGTTGAGGAGGAAATATCAGATGTAACCCATTTGGATGTAAGGTGTTGCCATTTGCTGAAGTAGGAGATGTTGGCAGAGAGGCCATTTTAGATATGTAGGCAAAGAGAATTCACCTTGGTACCTGCCAAGGATGAGATATTCCATTTTGGTGTTGTTAAGTAGGAAGTTGGATAAGCGTGTTAGGACTTACCACATGGACTAAAAACAAGTGTTTTCCATTTCATTTGTTTTAGAATAAGATAAGATTCTTAATCATACATTCCTTTAAATTTCAACTGTGCCACTGGGTAGCTATGTAAGCTAGATCAATTTACTTAGGCTCATGCACCACTATTTGTCCAATATTATAATACAATAAAATGATTAATGTCCCATTATTATTGAGAAATTATAATAAAATGAAATATATAAAACATCATACAGCTGATACTGTATCAATTATATGTAAATATATTTTTCCTTTTCCTTTGTGGAACATAAATTTTGTGGGTTGCAAACAAGTCTTTATTTTCTTTGAATTAAACTCATTACCAATATCTAGGGGAAAGTATGTATAATATATTGCTATATTTCAGATGAATTCCCAAGGATGAGAAATTTTTATTAAAATATTTTTTCATTGTAAATGTGTTGACCTTAAGTGAGATGTCACTGAAGATAGTATGGTATATTCAGACTGCAATTTTACTCCTTATTGATTAAATTTATTAGATAATTGATAAGCGCCTTGTTGCATTTTGACTAGAAAATAGGATAAAATCTTCTTATTCAGTTATGATAAAGAGAAAATATCCTTGTTAAAAAATGCATTCAACTCTTGTTCCTTGTGTTTGAATATAGGAATACTCAGGGAAATATCACTGAGATGCTAGAGGTCTATAATAAAAATTATCAAGACCAAACAGCTTGGCTTCTGCTACTGGACCTCATTTGTTGATGTCTAATTAAAAGAATCATTTGCATTTGCTAATGCATGTGTTTAGCTTTTACTCAATTATTGAACAAGCATGTGATTTAATTTTAATCTGAATTCTCTAGTGGCTCACTTTTCATGGTTACTTAAATGTTACCCTTCAAGATGAGTGTTATTAATGTGTATGGCACTTCTGCATTGTCTTTTCATCATAATTTATTTTATTGGATTTTCCCCCATTCTCTTGTTCTCCTGTTTCCAGCATTTATTTTAGCACACTAACCCTGGATGAGTTTGCATTCTGGAAAGGAATGCATCAAATTCCAAAGAATCAAGGCTTATTTTTCCAAAAATTGGGTGAGCGCCCAGAAGACATTTAATGCTTCATAGTTTTATAGTTTAAGCAATAAAGGAGAGGAAACTAATTCCCTCCCCTTTCTCATGGCCTCCCTCTAAAGATAATTGAAACAGTTGCTGTGCTCTTGCTGATTTGTTTTGACGCCCATGAACAGTCTTGCTGAGGTGCATTTTTTTTTATTTCCCCTGTTATATCCATTATTGATTTTATTAATCATCCATTCCATATGATGCAGCTTGGATAGGATGTTATGCAATTATTAGGCCAAATTTAAAAATACTTAAATAAGAAGCAAGGTAATTGATAACCAAGTATGGGAAGTATTCTTGTGGATGTTATGAATGTAAGTTTTTATCAGGATAAAATATTTCTTACTTTTAAGTTATTTCATTTTTATTTGGATGTTGAAATTTTGTCCGAAGAATATCTAGAACTGTCATTTTCAAACGACAAAATTCCATTTCCAAGGTCAAAAATCATCAGAAATATAGCAACATTTTATTTCTATTATTTTTAAAATCTCAGTTTTTTAAATGATTAAACATGGAAAATGATTCACTTTGATATTTATTGCCTTTTTTGGCTCATTCTGTATTTCTGTGAAGTTAATGATTCATTATATAGCAAAGTATTAATAAAATTACTCATTTGGTCAAGGAACGTGGCATATATTAATAACTAGAACACCAGTAATGATTTTCACAGACTTTAACTTGAGCTCTACTACTACAACTTTTTCCCATTAATTTTATTTCACTCCATGAAAGCTGGAAAATATGCAGTGGAAAGCAAAATGCACAACTCCAAAATCCAAGTAAAGAAAAAGGAAAGAAAAAGTGTTTTAATTTCACTTTAATAATGCTTTTGAATTTTTACTATTCTATTTATCATGCAGATTCTATTTGTTGGTACTTAAAGCAAATAAATGGAAATTCTCAAATAATGATTTAAATGTTCTCCCTTTAACTCAAAAATAAAAGGCATAAGCCACTACATTTACAGTAGAAATTTTTAAAGGGCATATCCAGACTATATGATCTTTTATACCTCCTACTTCTAACACTTCCTTTGAAATTTGATCACTATATCTGGAAAATATCTAAGAATTCACCATACACAGTTTTATCAAATTGCTATATTCTTTTGTTGAGACATTTCCAAGTGCTGAAGAAATGAGAGATTAAATTAAATGTAGTATTTAGGATTTTATGGTAGGAGAATAAATTATGGAATTTTAAAGACTTTAAATTACATACTTTTTATCAGTTCTTTTATACAAATACGATGTGTGTTGATTGGGGGAAATCTTGAAGATTCAGGAGAGGATAAACAAGAGGATATTATTGTTTCACTATCCACATATAAGTCTATTTACATAATGATGTCCATATTTTAGCTCTTTATATATTCATTCAATCAACAACTATTTACTCAGGACTGACTGTAGGCAAACATGATTCCAGACACCCAGCATCCTACTACATTTTAACAGGAGGAACACTGATAAGCTAAAGTAAGAACAACAGAATGTTTAGTATTAGAATGCAGTGGGAAGAAAAACAAAACAAGATAGCATAAAGCACAGCAGGGGAAGGGTGAAGGGCAAGTAATTCAGTTGGGTGGTTAAGAAAGGAGGGAAGATATGATGTTAAAAATAGAAGCTGAATAATAAGACAAAGCCAGCCATGAGAGAAGAATTTCCAGGCAATATGAAGAAAATAAAATGCAAACTCCTAGTGTGGCAATAAACTTCAATGTAATGGAACAGAAAAACACAAGAAATGCCAGAAATGTACAGAGTAAGGGAGAGATTGATAATGAAGTGAAAATGAAAAATTAGTCAAGGGCCAGATTTGGCTATGGTTAGTTTAGGTTTTATTTTAATTTGAATTCAAAGTAATAAAAGCATTATTAAGTGTGCTGTAGTATGACATCCTTTTTTTTAAAAAAAGGTGATTTCTGGGTAGAGAATGGAATGTGTTGGCCTGGTGGAAGAGTAGAAGTGGAGAGTTGAAGGAGTGGAGGGGAACCCTATGCTTTGGTTTCCGTAAAAGTAATGTGGCTTGTGTTGGAAGAGTGGCAGCAAAGAGGAAGAGAAGGAGGGAAGATTCAGTATGTCTTGGAGTCTGACTCACAAGACTTGGAATATGATAGATGGCAGGAAGGAGTAAGAAAAGAGGATGGAATCCAGAATGCCACCTAGATTTTAGCGTGCATGATGGTACCATATACAGAGAAGGGTTAAGATAGAAAAATAGGAGGGGAAGAACTCCGTCCAAAAGTTTCTTTCTTTAAAACACCACATCAAAAGATGTTTGTTAGATATCTAAGTGGAAATATCAAGTAGGCCTATAAGTTTGGAGATATCTTTGTGTGTGTGTGTGTGTGTGTGTGTATATGTATGTGTGTGTATATATATATATGTATATATATATATATGTCTATGTGTGTGTGTGTATACCCACACACATATGTCTATGTAGGTTTGTGTATATATATACACACACACATATACACACTCACAGACACAAATGTATATAATATATATGTATACAAACCATGTTTTTGTAACCTATTTTTGCACTTAGTCATTTACAATTGTTCATATAATTTATAAAATATTTTAAAAACTATATAATATTTGTTATATAAATATAGCATAGTTTATATGCACTAATTCCCCTATTGCTGAACATGTAATTGTTTCTATGATCCTGGAGGGTTTTTTCCAATTATTTATAACTCTGTGTTATCCTTGAAGATAATTATGCATAGCTACTTTATTCCCATGGGCTAAATTTCCAAAAATTGAATTGACAAACCAGAGTTTACATGCTTTTACAATTTTTGATACTTTAGATCTAATACTGCTCCAGATTGTCCTATCATGATTCATCAATAGTTTACAGGAATGCCATTTCTTAGTATTACTGCCTAACCCAGTTATATTTTGTTAATCTGTACCATTTTATCCATATAAAATATCCCTGATTTGTAGTGTTACAAATAGTTCTTTGATGCTGTTGATGGTGTTTAATTTTTTATGTGTATTTAGCCATTTGCCTTTCTTCTTTACTGAATTAGCTATATGTGGTCTTTGTCTATTTTTCTTTAAAATTGTTATGTTCTTCTTACTCATTTGTCAGTAATCTTTATTGTTATTAACTTTTCTATAAACATTGAAAATATGCCTCTAGTTTTAACACCAGTCATTCTAATTATGGGGGGCTTTGATATCTGAAGTAATATTGTTTTCAACATTTTCCTCTTTGTAATCTATGTTTTGATGAATGCTTAATGTAATAAGGAGTCTGACTCTACTTTCTGATGTTTTACATTTGATAACAATCCTCAAACCTCATTTTCTCCTTTCTGCCTCACATCTGGTCAAGCTGATAAAAAAAGCCTGGGTGCTCCCTCCTTTGGTGCAGAGTAGGGGAGATTCAAGCTACCCAGGTCCGTGCTGGTACATGGGAACCCTCACCCTGGCCTGACTCCCTAGTCAAAACAAAAACCTCAAGCCAGCCTCCATTTCTTGCTCTCTCAAACTATTTTCAGGTTAGTTTGGGAAGACTGTCCTGTTCTTCCCAAACGCCTCATCTCGTAGGTAATAAACATTTTCCTATTTTGGTGTTGTATGTGGCATCATGGGTCTTGGCACCTGAACCAAATTATAGCTGGCAGTTCATTCTGAATCTGCAGAGTAGCCACATGACCGAGAAAGGAAATTTACAGCCGTAAGTCAGTTAACTACTTGCCAATATTTTATCTTTCTGAAAATCTGTTTTATACATATATAATTTATTTGAAAATTAAATCTTTTTGGATAATGGCATGAAGTTAAAATGTTTATTTTTCCAAACATTAAACCACTTGCTTCAATACCAATTAATGACTAGGCCATCCTTTCTAATTATTTGAAAAGCCATATTTATATTATAACATATAATTTAGCTAGAAGAGATCATATGATTCATTATACAGTCAGCTATTCTAATTATTTATCTTATTTACATTGTTCTACATTTTACATTGTAATATTTGCATAATAAACAGGATAATTCCAGTAGAACCCTAGAAAAATGCTTTTTTACTTATTAACTTTTTCTTATCATTTTCATTAAATATGCCATAGTTTCTGTATAATTGTTAATGAAACACAAGAAGTTACTGGATTTTGGTGAATAGATTACTATTGTTAAACTTGGGTATCTAACTCAAGTTACTTGAAGCTTCTGTCTGTAGCAATAATTTTTTTAAAAAGTTTCGTGGATCTTCAGTCTTTTTAAAACATTGATAGTTTAATTGTTCCCTGCTTCTTGTTTTGTATCTCATGATTTGCAGCTTTATTTCCTGTCACAAATCACAAGTTTACCCGTTTGTTCTCAGGATGAAGTAAAACTGTATACATTTTGGGTCAGGAGGACAGAAGATGGGAGAAGGTCAACTCACTGAGGGGTCTGGCTCCAGGCCAATCTCATATGTGTGATTTTTCCAGCAATTATAAAAGCATCACCTGATAGATCTCATGGGAGAAAGCTGCCCTCCCCACTTCAGCCTGGGTGCACAGTCTGAAGGGAGTTAAAATCAAGGACTCAGCATTCCCAGGCTAGCCACACTTTGACACGTTGCATTTTTAGCCCAAATGCCTCCATTCAGAGGTCTTTTTATCCAGGTACTCTCATCTTTGTAGGTACCTCTATGTAGGTACCTCTGCTGAGACCTGCTTACTGGGGAGCCTTGACAACAGTTTCTCCACTCTGACATGGTACTTGCACTTTTCCACTCCTAGTCCTCCCTCATCCCCCTCTCCCTGTCCCCTGGGACCATTCAATGGCAAGAGCCTCTAGTTCAGGGTTTACCTCTGCAGCAAGACATTACTTCCAATCTGTGTTGATGTATCTGACCCTCACCACATGCTGTTCCATGGAGAAAAATAAGACATTAAAGGAGACAGCACCTTTTTTCCAGCCTCATTTATGCCATCACAGTAAGTGAGTAAAACCTTAATTGTTGATTTCTGTTTGGCTTGTTGTCCTAATTGATCACCTCAGTACCTGGCATCTCAGTTCTTCCCAGCTCATCTTTTTAAAATTATTATCATACTTTAAATTCTGGGGTACATGTGCAGAACTTGCAGGTTTGTTATCTAGGTATACACGTGCCATGGTGGTTTGCTGCACCCATCGACCTGTCATCTATATTAGGTATTTCTCCTAATGCTATCCTTCCCCTAATCCCCTCACCCCCGACAAGCCCTGGTGTGTGATGTTCCCCTTCCTATGTCTATGTGATCTCATTGTTCAACTCCCACTTATGAAAACATGTGGTGTTTGGTTTTCTGTTCTTGTGTTAGTTTGTTGAGAATGATGGTTTCCAGATTCATCCATGTCCCTGCAAAGGATATGAACTCATCCTTTTTTATGGCTGCATAGTGTTCCATGGTGTATATGTGCCACATTTTCTTTATCCAGTCTGTCATTGATGGACATTTGGTTAGTTCCAAGTCTTTGCTATTGTGAATAGTGCTGCAATAAATATACGTGTGCATGTGTCTTTAAAGTAGAATGATTTATAATCCTTTGGGTATATACCCAGTAATGGGATTGCCCAGCTTACCTTCCAACGCTGTGACCTTACTGTGTTGACTACTCCCCTCCCACTTTGGCTAGGATGTTACAAGGGCATCTACCCACAGCAGCTGTATTGGGTTAATACCAACCCCATGTTGGGGCAGAGATGAGAGTCCCTTCTGCTAGGTTGTCATCTGTCAATTACAGGCAGCTGTTGAAAGATTTTCTTACTAATCATCCTGAAGAAGCACATTTAGCTCCTAGCCCCTACACCTATAAGGAGCTTCAAGAATGTGCCTGAGAATGTCTCATCAAGTTACTATGACCCTTATTTCGGTCTGTGTGGCTATGTTCCCCAAGAGGGTAAAGAAAGCACTCACATTTTTATCACAACAAAGTGCTGTATAGGAGGAAGCCAGCACACATGAAAAATAGAGGCATATGTGGTGGGGCTTTAGAGTTTGCAAAATGTCTTGGCATACATGATCAAACTTGGGCCTCATAACAACTCTTAATTGTAAATGGAGAAACCAAGACCTTAACGGGGCTAGTTCCTGATTCAGATATTTGATAATTAAACCCGTATTCATTTGAGTAAGCCTAGTATTGAAGAGTGAGTTGACACTTCTTGGAAGCTATTAGGAGGAATGCCAAAGAAGTGGAAGGAAAAATAATACTTACTTTAGTGCCTTTGCAGGTTTCCATGGGCATGACCATTATTTTTTCTTAGAAATTTATGAAACTCGATAAGAATCTTAGATACAATTATGACAATTTCCTAGACTTCAGTGTTATATCTTAAACTCTCTACAGAGATAACTATATTATTTAAGAATGTGTTATTGGGCATTACTTGAAAATATCACTAAATTCATTGCAGATTTAGTCTAATTATTACAATGTAATAATTATTATTTTACTATTATATACAGTTAAGATAAAATAATTATAAAGAAATTGTATATTAGTGAAAGATAATTGGCAATATTAAAAGTGGTGAATATGCCCCTACTTTACGGCATTATCAATATACTGAAGAAACTGAAAATAATTTCCAAAATTAAAAATGTAAAAGATAAATAACAATTACAAAAGGCAATTGAGAAGCCATACATCTGTTTTCTCACTTCTGAGATAATGTAATTGGGTAGAAGTTTCTGTTTAGTCACTAAGGGTCTGGAGCCGCACTACATACATTTTTATTATTTCTCATCTGATACATCTTGGTAAAAAAGAAGAGACGTATTATATGTATGTATGAAAAAATAGTGTATGCTTCATCTTTGCAAATGAAGAAACTAAGATCACATACATTGACTAGTCACATTTGTAAGCCATAGGATGTAGATTAGAATTCAGGTTACATGAAGTGAAGACATTTCAGAAATATGTTTCCTTGAAATGATTTTGATGCATGCACTCTGTACAATCTGTTATTTGTTTAAGAAAAGGTAGCTAAAGAAATGCCAATAAATGCCATCGTTGCAGGTGCTGAACTTTCTCAACTTTGAAGTAATTTTAGGCAATAAGTTGTTATGAAAATCAAGATTGTACACTACTTTTCCCTTCTATTTTCAGAGTTCTTTCCTTGGTTGGAACTTGTTAAAGGATTCTCTACAGGTGCATATTCACTTCTCTTACTGTACAAGAAAAGGGAACCAATACAAGGAAAAATGAAAGGTATTGTCAAATATCAACTCCTGATCATTGGAGGCCTGAAGTAAGCCTTGGCAGACCAGAAATGACAAGATTCTATGACGTTCAAACGAACCGTATTGGAGGTCAGTTAAAACAAACTAACAAACAAACTAAAAAAAAAAAAACAGGTAGATGAGAAACCTAAAGGTGAACCTATATTTTCAGTGCCACATTACATGTCATTAAACTTATAACACAGGTCTCTTTAGATAAATTTTCAAGATTTGATTTTCTACTTCTTAATTTAACTTTATGAATAGTAAAACTTCCTAGACATCAATGTTATCCATTATTTACTAAAGATAATTGTATTATCAACAAATGCATTATTTGGCATTTTATTGCTTCAAAAATATCTCATATAGATACTTAACCAGCTTCAAAAATGGATTACAATGAGTGTTTTATATTCATATCATAGAAATATACTTACAAAAAGGAAGTCTGTGTCTATTTAAATCTTTATTCAGGTATAACTACAAATACACTGTAGATAAGAAATTTTCAGGTAGTGTTCATAGCAACACATTTTCTGAACTAGAAAAATGTGTTATATATCCCACGATTAAGGGTTTCTATTGACTTTTGTTCTCAATTTACATTTATAGGATTGTATTCTTCCCTACCATTCTTCTTCCCCTTTCAGCATATCTCCTGCACTTAATTTAGCAAATATATATTTATCTATCAAATACACTCTTTCAATCCCTATTATGGAGAATTAGAATCATTTGCATTCACCTGGCATGAATAGCAGCATATGTTTATAGCTTTGCCACAGGACTATGTTAACTTTCCTGATCTTTGTCACAATGAGGTCAGAAGGGAGCTTAATCATCTGGACATTTCACATTACATCATTCTGTTCTACTATTTTGAGGGCACCATGTTAACCTGACCTTGAGGAAAGTAAGTGGCAAACACACTGGATGCCCTGTAAAACATATGCGTCATCATTGATGAGATAAATCATAATAAAAATTCGGAACATGTCACACAAATATAGTTTTTAAGTGCCCAGAGATTACGGGTGTGCTAAATAACTCCTTTAACACAGAAGACAAGTTATTGTACCCTGTGCCCCCTATCACTAAGAAAAAGCCACAAAGCTTGCTAGGCTTCTCCATATTTTGAAGATAGGATGTACCACACTTGAAAACACAGCTCCACCCCATTTATCAGATGATTTGGAAAGTTGTCAGTTCAGTTATCTGGATCACATTAAAATGCTGTGCTAAAATCTGGCAAGCCCAAAAAGGAGTGTCAAAGCACAAACACTCAGGGTTTTAGGGCAAGGACATACCAACTGCAGCAAAGAGCTATTCTGTTCAAAAGTGTCTTCCTGAATTTCTGTTGAGCCCTAGCAGAGACTGTGAAACTGAGCATGAGACGTTAAGTGAATAGAAAAACACAGGTGTTCATCATGAACTGTGGTATTAATCCATTTTCACACTGCTATAAAGATACTACCTGAGACTGGGTGATTTATAAAGAAAGGAGGTTTAATTGACTCGCATTTCCACATAGCCTTGGGGGGCCTCAGGAAACTTACAATCATGGCGGAAGGTGAAGTTTCTCTTCCGAGGTAAGCAAGGCGCATCTTACAGAGAGGCAGGTGAAAGATCGGGCGAGGAAGTGCCGCACTTTAAAACTATCAGCTCTTGTGAGAACTCCCTCACTATCACAAGAACAGCATGCGGGGAAACCACCCCCATGATCTAATCACTTCCCTTCAGTTCTCTCCCTCAATACATGGGGATTACAATTCTAGATAAGATTTGGGTTGGGACACAGAGCCAAACCATATCAACTGAGTATTATAATAAACCATCAAGTCACAAGAGCAAACAGGTACCAAAGTAACCCCAAATACAATTGAAATTAAACATTTTGAATCTAGACCAATCAAGTTTGGAAGACATAAGTAACTTACACATGCAGGTGACCATGCCATCTATCATTTTCACGCATGCCTCTCCCTCAGCTTACAGCCGTGGTCTCTTGAGGTCTTCCTATGATCTGCTACTGGAAATGAAAAAACTAAGGCCTGGTTCATAGAAGGCTGGATATACATATTAGCACAAGCTTAAGATGAACTGCTAAAACCCTAGAGTGTCACTGAAATGTGGCTCTGAGTGGCAGTGATGAGGGAATTGTATCTCAGTGGGCAGAGATTCAAATAATCAATTTATATGGAGGAACAGCTGACCTGAGATCAAGATGTTCTCAGAATTCAGAGTAGCAACAAATAGCTTAGCTTATTGGTTAGGGACTTGAAATGGCAACATTTAAACACATCAGGGAGTGGGGGATATGGATGTACCCATGGGATTAGTCACAGAGATAATGGATCTCTGCATCTCCTGCTGATGTTCACTAAAGAACATCCACTGCAGAGGTGTCATATAACACAACAGAGATAATGAGTTGTCTAGCATAAATCAGCACACCACTAAATTTAGAACACTACAATAAAACCTATGAGGACACCTGGTTGGTCAATAGGCCAGCTGGCAAAAAAAAGGTGGCTTTTTTTTTCCTTTTTTTTTTTTCAGTATTGTAGTAATACTATTTAGAAAAAAATTTTAAATTTAAATTTAAAAGGTATTTTATACCAGAAGCACTAATTGATCCTGATTAATATGAAGAAATAAGGTTGCTGCTATAAAGTGGGCAGCAGGAGATACACTTGGGCAACTCATTGTGCTTCCATGTCTAGTAATAGTTGTAAATGGGTGCCTGCCGCTCTATGGTTTTACCAGGGCAAAGAAGTAAGGGGTTCAGACGCCTTAGGAATGAAGGTTTGAGTTCTGCCATTAGACAAGCATTCCAGAAGAACAGAAGTGCTGGCTGAGAATGAGGGGTATCTGAAATTAAATGTATAGGAGAAACAAGACAAATGTCCATTGCTGTAGTTTGTTTCACTAGACTTCCTTTATTAAGTGTTCCTTTGACCCCCTAAAATTGTGATTGACAACTATATTAAAGAAACAGCAATGAGAGGGAATAAATTTAACATGAGGCCTGAGTGGATGTGAGCAGTGCTAAATGCAGACTCTAGCATCCATTATGTATTTCATATCCCTTGAAGTTTTTTATGTGTTCAGGTAGGCTTTTAATTCCCGATACCTGCAGGTATGTGCCTGAGGCTTTTAAAAAACAAAACAAAACAAAACAAAAAACTCCACAAAGCTGTAGTTCTCAACCAATTATTCTCTGTAGTTGGTGTTTAATTACCCAACTCCTTTACTACTCAGGAAGAATTGTGAGGTCTGTATTTTGCACCATTTTTCCAAGTTTTCCTAACACTTAACATGCTAGGCCCACTTAATAGTTCAGCACTAAATGGATACCCCTTTTCTGTATCACTTACCTATTTCCCTAGCAGTGTTCACTGCATTTCCTAAATAAACTACTTGACTTGAAGCCTTGATTAGCAGTCTACTTTGGGGAGAACCCAAAATAATCCATTATGCCAGATATGGATATAGATGAATAAAAGATGGGGTCCATGCCTGGAGAAATTTATATTTTGGAATTAAAGAATGAGACATAATAAAATAATTAGTGTGGTAACAGCTATAATAAAATTGGGTACAAATGCTGGGAGCAAACTGAGAGAAAAATACCTAACATCCTGGGAGAAGCTAGATGCGTCAGGAACAACTTTGTGGAGGAATTGACATCCCACCAAAGCCCTGAATGAATGATGAGTAGCCAAGCTGTACAGCTTAATGGGAAACTCATTTTCAGATAGAACGATACCTAAACACATACTTTTTGTTTATAATTGTTTACTCCTTTAAGGAAACCCAATCCAAATTTTGAGAGTCACTAATGTGAATCATTTCCTGTAGAAAGTATGCCCTTGTGGAACATTTTTTAAGAGGCGAAACATAGATTAAAAGCTCCCCTAGATAGCTGGTTAAGCAAAGGATCCTTCTTGAGCCTATGAAAATACTGCTCAGACAGAAGTTAGTTCCTTCTGTTACTTCTGAAGAGACGTTAATGGATTTCTTTTGCATGCCTTTTATGTGCAGGTTGCTGGAAAATGAAATTTTCCAATTCCACAGTTCATCACTCTCATACCTGATTGCAAAAATTAGTGATTAGAAATGGGAATAAAAAGTGAAAGAATGTAATTTCCTTCCAGCTTTGAAACCGCTTTGAGACAGGAAATTTTCTGCTTCTTTATGATGTAATGTCTCCTCATACAACTTGCTGTCAGTAGTAATGAGTTGAGTGAGAGTTATTTTTTTCTCTCATATAAAAAAAAGTGATCTGAAATATTCACAGGGTAAAAATGAGCCTCAAAACAAATTATGTATTTCAATATTTTCTTGAAGATTAATGTACCAGACATCTAACTTTTTTTTTTTCCTTTCTAGACTTACATAAAAATGTAGTTTTCCCTGTGGATATGTTATTCACAAATAGTCATTTTTTTCCTAATGTGTATTAGACTACATGACATTGGTTATAGAAAGATTTGTTCTTTCACAAATGACTCTGGGTCTGGTACAAAATGATTGTGTATAATCTTTCAAAGGCTATTTTTAGGTGAATAAAAGGATGATCCAATTAATATTGTTAATGGTGTACTAGCCAAATGCAAATCAAGACTCTCTAAAGAAAGATAATGAGGGAAATTATTTATGTCTTACTTTCTATTATCAAAGAATAATGGAAGACAAACTTAATCTTTGTTTCTTTCATTATTGAGTAGTTCCTGGAAGCCTATAAAGTCACTGGGAAAAGTTGTTTGTATATTAAGTCTCAGGTCCTGCCTAGTTCTGACAAGAGTAATTTTACCTCCCACTTTTGATATATGAAACTTCTGTTACTGAATTTTCATGATCTAGCAATGTTATGTATCAAAAACAATTTTTGAAGAAAATTAATATTTGTACAGAACTTGGCTATGCACATGGAGCTTCAGGCATTTATACATTTCTTCAAAATATTTTCTAAGGCATTTGTCATTTAAATATACTTTTTGTAATTTTTTCATGAAATGTTTTTTGTGTACCCTAAGTAGAAAGAATGAAAATAAAGAATATATAAGAAAAGTATATTTCATGGAGATACAAGAAGGGTTATTTAATTAAGAAGAAGTTTAAAACTGAGAGGAGCATACTGAGTAGGATGTGAAAATGTCATAAATTTTTGATATACGTCAAAACTTCTCAATAAGTCACATGTATCCAATCTCTCCAGATATTAGGTTATAGCTAAAACAACTATAAAGAAGCAATTATTAATCAAAGTGCGCCCAGTAGTCAAAGAATATAAGAACAGTACAAATTTTATCGATTCAATTTCAATATTTAAAGCTTATAACACAAGAATCTTTTACATTGCTAAGAATTAGATCTTTAAAGTAGGTAGGATTAAACATTATCCATTAAACAGACCATTATCCATAAACAAACATCTGTTAAACAAGCCACTATATAATCATGATTTATATTTTAATAACAAACCATAATTTTTAGCTGCATGCAATCTGTGATTTTTATCTTTACATAACAGAATCAGCTTCATTCGTGTCATACCACTGAGAATGTTCAGTGGACATAACCATAAGATGCCAGAATATCACAGGCTTTGAAAAGACACTGAAATGTTGAAAGTGGCTGAGACTTAGTATTTTATAACCTTGAAAATGTCTTCTCTATATAATAGTATGTAGCATTTATAAACATAATGCAAAAAAGAAAACCAGTTTGAACATGCAGACACAGTAAAAATTGCTCCACACAGAATATGGCCATCAACCAGTAGCAGTGGGATTCATAGAAAATCTAAAACCCAAAACAGTTCATGCTCCGTGAGAGCAAGAACTGTCTGTCTCTCAGTGAAGAGCAAAGTGCTAGACATATGGTAAGTGCCCAATAAATACTATTGAAATAGTGAAGTACAATAAAAAAATAATAATAATGCTCAACAATCCATGAACAGTGTTTCTAACCTCAATATTTTGCTTCTTTCTAGACGAGCCTAGATGCATTCTTTCAGGTCAAGAACAAAAATAAATATATAAAACGCATGTACATGTATCTATCAAGTTGAAAGCCTTGCTAAAATGTTATAAAATGGGACTATTTCTGTGTTTAGAGAATTGTATATTCCTTTGTTACTTATGAGTAGTACATAGAGTTAGGATTTCAAAAGCCAGATTCAGTGTTCAAAATTGGTTGTCCAACCAATTACAAATTCTGTGACATTGGGCAAATCTATTAACTTCTATATGCCTCCATTTCCTCATCTGTAAATGGAGGTAATAGTGAAAGCTACTCAAATATAAATTGTAAAGATTTAATTAGTTATCACAAGTAAGTGCTTGAGAAGTGCTTGGTGCATTGTTAGTGCTATTTGTGTTAGCACACGTTACTTATTATACCAAAAGAAACAGAAATGACATTACACTCTTATTTCTTCTCATCTGAACTACTATAGTATTCTCTTCAACTCCAATCCTTTCCCTTCCAAGTTATCCCACATGTATTCCATTCAGAGTAATCTCTGTAAAACATAGTCTATTGTTCATGTCAGACCCATACACTAGAAATGTTCACTGACCATAAAAGAAAAAATTCTTAGCCTAGCATTCAAGACCTCTCCCAATATAATTTCTCAATCTTATTTTTAACTGCTCCCTTTCACACATCTTTCATGCAAATTAAATTGAATTCCCCATTTTCCGAAACGACCCTGCACTTTTTCATCTATGATCTGCTGCCCTGGACCTTCTGAGTACAATGTTGGTTCTCCAACTGCACCGTGAATCTTTAACTGAATCCGGCAGGTTGAATTAATGTATTATAAAAAAAAGAGTAAGTATATTTGCCTGAGTATGGGTGGATCCTTCATTGATCCTGAGATTATTCATCCTTTAATTTTGTACATCACAGTAGGTCTAGGGATTATAGAATTTTTTTTTTTTTTTTTTTGAGACAGTTTTGCTTTTGTTGCCCAGGCTGGAGTGCAATGGCATGATCTTGATTCATTGCAACCTACGTCCCTAGGTTCAAGCGATTCTCCTGCTTCAGTTTCCCGAGTAGCTGGGATTACAGGTGTATGCCACCACATCTGGCTAATTTTTTTGCATTTTTAGTAGAGATGGGGTTTCACCACCTTGGCCAGACTGATCTTGAACTTCTGACCTCAGGTGTGATCCACCCACCTCGGCCACCCAAAGTGCTGGGATTGCAGGCATGGGCCACCGCACCCAGCCTATAGAATGCATTTTTAAAACTACCTGATATTTCTTGGCTTATTCATTAAAACATTCCATCTCCTCCTGGATTTATAGAGGAAAAATTCTGTCTCATCACCTTGAAGATTTTATGTCACTGCAATGCATTTACATTACCTGCACTGTGACATTTTACATTATTGAAATCTGTCTTGTTGAGGGATATCTTGTCTTTGACAGCAACCCAGGAACAGCATTCAAGATTAATTTTATTTGCTGATAATTTAGACATTACTTAGTTTATGTGAAAGCATAAAATTTAGTCTATAATGTTTAATTTCTAATAAGTAATTAGCTCTGTGATCATGGCAGGCTAATTCTTTTGACGAAATGCTTCCTATGTGTCTTAAGTTTAGAGAATAAACATTAAGAAGATAAAAGTGAAATATATATCACAGTGAGATTGTAAAAAGTAGATTTTTAATCAGAGGATGAAAAGAGGAGTTGACTTTTAATTAGAAGCTTTGGAGTTTGGTTCTAGTTTGACTGCTTTTAGTATAGAGCTATTTATTTACCTTGAATTTGTAGCTTATCTTTCGAGTGAGGATATCATTTCCTGGGAAGCTTGCCTAATACAGTTAAAGGGAGTAGCAAATAGGATTCTGTACATCCTAAAACTTTGAAATTTTGTGCTATACAGATGAAAGGAATTACTATTGAAAAAGGATTAAAATGATCTCCAAGTTTTATCTCGAAATGTATTGATGTTATGACTGCAGTAAAAAAAGTGCAATTGTTTTAATTCTTACAGTTATTCATTATAACCTGAATGGCAGATAATCCGATAGGTTTGCTATATTTGTTTGTACCATTGAGCTGTGTTTATCATAAATATGGAAGAAAAGTCTCTGCCTTCTCAGAGCCTTGGAGTGGGCAGAGTACTTGTGAGAGACGAGGAATAAAAACATGGGAACTAAACTCTTTTTTTTTTTAATTTTTTGTTTTATTATACATTAAGTTCTAGGGTACATGTGCATAATGTGCAGGTTTGTTACATATGTATACTTGTGCCATGTTGGTGTGCTGCACCCATCAACTCGTCAGCACCCATCAATTCATCATTTATATCAGGTATAACTCCCAATGCAATCCCTCCCCCCTCCCCTCTCCCCATGATAGGCCCCGGTGTGTGATATTCCCCTTCCCAAGTCCAAGTGATCTCATTGTTCAGTTCCCACCTATGAGTGAGAACATGTGGTGTTTGGTTTTCTGTTCTTGTGATAGTTTGCTAAGAATGATGGTTTCCAGCTGCATCCATGTCCCTACAAAGGACACAAACTCATCCTTTTTTATGGCTGCATAGTATTCCATGGTGTATATGTGCCACATTTTCTTAATCCAGTCTGTCACAGATGGACATTTGGGTTGATTCCAAGTCTTTGCTATTGTGAATAGTGCTGCAATAAACATATGTGTGCATGTGTCTTTATAGCAGCATGATTTATAATCCTTTGGGTATATACCCAGTAGTGGGATGGCTGGGTCATATGGTACATCTAGTTCTAGATCCTTGAGGATTTGCCATACTGTTTTCCATAATGGTTGAACTAGTTTACAATCCCACCAACAGTGTAAAAGTGTTCCTATTTCTCCACATCCTCTCCAACACCTGGAACCAAAAAAGAGCCCTCATTGCCAAGACAATCCTAAGTCAAAAGGACAAAGCTGGAGGCGTCACGCTACCTGACTTCAAACTATACTACAAGGCTACAGTAACCAAAACAGCATGGTACTGGTACCAAAACAGAGATATAGACCAATGGAACAGAACAGAGTCCTCAGAAATAATACTACACATCTACAGCCATCTGATCTTTGACAAACCTGAGAGAAACAAGAAATGGGGAAAGGATTCCCTACTATTTAATAAATGGTGCTGGGAAAATTGGCTAGCCATAAGTAGAAAGCTGAAACTGGATCCTTTCCTTACTCCTTATACGAAGATTAATTCAAGATGGATTAGAGACTTAAATGTTAGACCTAATACCATAAAAACCCTAGAAGAAAATCTAGGTAGTACCATTCAGGACATAGGCATGGGCAAGGACTTCATGTCTAAAACACCAAAAGCAACGGCAGCAAAAGCCAAAATTGACAAATGGGATCTAATTAAACTAAAGAGCTTCTGCACAGCAAAAGAAACTACCATCAGAGTGAACAGGCAACCTACAGAATGGGAGAACATTTTTGCAATGTACTCATCTGACAAAGGGCTAATATCCAGAATCTACAAAGAACTCAAACAAATATACAAGGAAAAAACAAACAACCACATCAAAAAGTGGGCAAAGGATATGAACAGACATTTCTCAAAAGAAGACATTCATACAGCCAACAGACATATGAAAAAATGCTCATCATCACTCACCATCAGAGAAATGCAAATCAAAACCACAATGAGATACCATCTCACACCAGTTAGAATGGCAATCATTAAAAAGTCAGGAAACAACAGGGAACTAAACTCTTAATTGCTAGGGTTTAGAAATTGTTAGTACCAAAGAGATCTCTGTTAGTTTTCTATTGCTGCTGTAACTTATTACTACAAACTGTGTGTCTTAAAATAACACAAATTTATTCTCTTATAGATCTGGAGGTCAGAAGTCTGAAATGATTCTTACAGGGCTAAAAACAAGGTATTGTGAGGGCTAGTTCCTTATGAAGGCTGTAGGGGAAAATCCGTTTCCCTGCTTTTTCCAGCTTCCAGAGGCCACCTACACATTCCTTGGGTTGTTGCCCTGCATCATATCATCTTTCCTCCCCTCTGCTTCTATTAACACATCATCATTTTTCCCCTTGACCTTCTTACCTCCCTTTGGTAAGAATCTTTGTCATTACATGGGACTCACCTCAGTAATCCAGGATAATCTCTTCATCTCAGAATCCTTAATTTAACCACATCTGTGGGGCTTGTTTTGCCATGTAAGGTAACAATCTCAGGTTCTGGGGATTTAGATGTGGATATATTTGGAGGAGGGGGTAGGACATTATTCAACCTACCACAGTAGGAGCATTTCTCACCTTCAGCTGGTCCATATACTACTGATTATTACTGCCCCACTAAATTACTGAATTTCAGCGCTTTGAGATATTAACTTATAATTTAAAAAGGGACTGTGTGAACAAATATGAATTGAATATAGAAATTACTTGTCTAATTTGTGGGTTTTTCTCTCTCTCTTTTGCAATGAGCGAGTTCTCAAGTAAAGGAACTGTTAAGTAGGATGACTAGTCCTTCTATATTAATTCATTTTCACACTGCTATAAAGAATACTCCCTGAAACTGGGTAATTTACAAAGGAAAGAGGGTTAATTGACTCACAGTTCCGCATGGGTGAGGAGGCCTCAAGAAACTTACAATTATGGTGGAACGCAAAGGAGAAGCAAACACCTTCTTCAAAAGCAGCAGGAGACAGCAAGCGAATGAAGAAGGAACTGTGAAACACTTTAAAACCATCAGGTCTCGTGATAACCCACTCACTATTATAAGAAAAGCATGGGGAAATCTGCCCCCATGATCCAATCACTTCCCTCCCTCCACACGTGGAGATTATAGTGCTAGATGAGATTTGGGTAGGGATGCAGAGTCAAAGCACATCACCTTCTTAACCTGTAATACTCTGATGGCCTTCACATATACATATATATATGAACCTATATATATGAACATATATATATATGAACCTATATGTATATGTTTGGCCCCATCTTAGTTTGTCTTTCCTCTTAGTGAAACTGCATCTGGTGGTTTGTCTTGCCATCTTTTGTCCTAATACCCACAGGGATAAAATTAGTTTTGACTCATGCTGTCAATGATTGAAAGTTTTCAGCTGGGAGAACTGAAATAGGACCAAGTGATAGCTGTAGATCTTGATTACAATGTTGCTTAGCAACCTAGCTACAGGTTTCCATTCTAAGAAACGATACTAGTACATACAGACATCTTACAAAAGATATGCATGATAGGAACTTCTAAATTACAAAGAAGCTATCATTTCAGATGTGGGAAAACAAAGTCACCAAACCATTCTGTGAAGGTAATAGAATTAAAAGGACACATTCATGATATAAGACTGTTAAAACCCTAAAGTTGGTGTCCTCTTATTTCCTATTAGTTATGTTCCAGTGCTTTTGAGTCCTTTATAGTCTAACATCTTGGAAAGGCAAAAAACAAAACTCGTTTAACAGTGGAATGATAAATGCACAACTATTATGACATACTATTAAATACCCTTATCCGTAATTCTGTGTTCTGCGGTTACAACTGCAGCCCAAACATATTAAGTGAAAAATTCGAGAAATAAACAAGTTGTGAATTGTAAGTTGCATGCATTTCTGAATAGCATGGTGAAATCTGCAGCCCAGCTCTGTCCTACCAGGGGTGTTAGTCATCTTGTTGTCCATTATATCCATGCTGTACATACTGCTCTTCTGTTAGTAGCAGTCTGGGTTATCAGATCAAGTGTCACTACTGCTATCACAGTGATTGTGTTACAGTTACCTCATTTTACTTAATAATAACCCCAAAATGCAAGAGTAGTAATGCTAGCATATTGTTATAATCGTTCTACTATTATTGTTAATCACTTTTGTGTCTAATTTATAAATTAACTTAGTCATAGGTATGTATGTATAGAAAAAAACCCTTTGTATATACAGGGTTGATTATTATCTCCAGTTTCAGGCATCCACTGGGGACATTGTGACATATCACAATTGATAAGGGGGAACTATTATGTGGATTTTGAACATTTGAAAATAGGTAAAAGTATTTTAGGAGCAATTTTGTACTTCTATACATTTTTAACAGCTGTTTTATCATAAAAACAAATTGAATATCTATAAAAGTTAGGAAATATTAAAACTATAAATGAAGTAAATAAAATTCCTGTAACCTCCTTTACCAGAGAAAGCCACTGTTAATATTTTTGGTTATGGGTGTTTTGTTGTTTTGTACTTACTAGCATTGCACTCAATATTATAGAAACAATCTTTAACACAGAAAACAGAATAATGTCTTACCTATATTGTTAGAAATAATTGAAAGCAAAACTTACGACAGAGAAAAATCTAAATTTCCTGCAATTATTATTATTTGGTTTTAATTATATTTGCCTTTTATTAAGGCATTGAAAACACTAACTCAAACTCTGAGGTTTATGTCTCTGTTTCAAAATCTGCAGAAGCACTATTAAAATGATTAATATTTTATAATACTTTTGAGTTCATAAAGCACATTCAGAAATTTACTTCACTTGTCTAATCTCAATGGCACCTGTGACATTTAAATGTCAACTACAGAGTACTTATCAAGGCAGAGTTGCACACTGGGTCTTGCAGTTTTTGCATTGCAATAGCGCTTTACCAAGACAACAGAGGAGCTTCTAATGCTAGAAATAAACTAACTGCTCATGGTTTCAACTCTTTAATCTTATCTGAATAATATATGGATCCCATGGAGAACTTCTCTTTTTGTTTTTTGTGGTTTTTGTTTGTTTGTTTGTTTGAAATGGGGGTCTCATTCTGTTGCCCAGGCTGGAGGGCAGCTCATTGCAGTGGCATTACCATAGCTCACTGCAGTCTTGAAATCCTGGGCTCAAGTGATCCACCCGCATCAGCTTCCTGAGTCCTAGCTAGGACTACAAGCATATGCCACCTTGCCTTGCTAATTTTTTATTTTTATTTTAGAAATTAGGCCTTGTTATGTTGCCCAGGCTGATCTCAAACTTCCGGTCTCAAGTTATCTTCCCACCATGGACTCCCAAAGCGTAATCCCAACACGTGTAAGCCACCACACCTGGCAAATTTTACTTAAATATGGAACACTGTGGTGTTCCAAGTCTAGTTTTGTACCACTAGTGTGCAGCCAGTGGGTCTTACCATTTTGTCCCTCTAAGGTCTTGGAGGACTTATATTTCACACAGCATCTTTATATATATATTCAAGGATGGTAGGATTTTCTTCTTGTCAAACAAAAGCACTAGTTGTAGTGAACAAGGAAACTAAGATGACACCTCAAGGGGAAACTATCATCGCTCTGCTGTGAAGACCAGTAACACCATCTGGTGAATAATATTGGAAGCTCTCATGGTTTGTCTAAGCATTCAGCATGAGGTGCTACACCTAAACTCAGTGTCTCATAAGGCTGGAGAGCTGCATTTGTCTAGGTGCTGGGCACTGGTACTTCCAGCATTCTCAATTGTTGGCACAAAAATTCAATTTTCTTAATACTTGACCTCAAAATATGTATTCCTCTTACAAGTCCATTCTTATACTTATGCACAAAGAGAAAGCCACAAGGGGGCAAAGTCCATCTCCAAAAGAAGCACCCAAGCTTGATCCTGCCCACGTGTGCCGCTCTTTGGGATGGTAAGAGACCAGAGACCCCTCACTGCTGCCCCTGCTTTCTGTCACTTATTTTTTATTTTATTTTATTTTTTGAGACAGAGTCTCTCTGTTTCGCCCAGGCTAATGTGCAGTGGTGCAATCTCGGCTCACTGAAACCTCTGCCGCCTGGGTTCAAGAGATTCTCCTCCCTCAGCCTCCTGAGTAGCTGGGATTGCAGGCACCTGTCACTGCACCTAGCTAATTTTTGTAGTTTTTCAGTAGAGACGGGGTTTCACCATCTTGGCCAGGCTGGTCTTGAACTCCTGACCTCGTGATCCACCTGCCTCAGCTTCCCAAAGTACTTGGAATACAGGCGTGAGCTACCACACCCGGCCTGTCACTTCTAATTTGCACCAAATGATGCTCCAGGCTCTCTACACATGTGTACACAAGGCCTTACATACACTTGAAGCCAAGAAAAAAGAAAAAAGACATTTACATGGGTAAATGGGTTATTACAAGGAGGGGAAAGATAAGTAAGAATAGCAAAATATATGACATCAAGACATTGTTGGCCGGGCGCGGTGGCTCAAGCCTGTAATCCCAGCACTTTGGGAGGCCGAGACGGGCGGATCACGAGGTCAGGAGATCGAGACCATCCTTGCGAACACGGTGAAACCCCGTCTCTACTAAAAAAATACAAAAAACTAGCCGGGCGAGGTGGCGGGCGCCTGTAGTCCCAGCTACTCCGGAGGCTGAGGCAGGAGAATGACGTGAACCCGGGAGGCGGAGCTTGCAGTGAGCTGGCATCCGGCCACTGCACTCCAGCCCGGGCGACAGAGCGAGACTCCGTTTCAAAAAAAAAAAAAAAAAATAGAAAGAAAGAAAGACATTGTTGTCAACTGCCATGTATTTCCACATTAAATGAATAGATACATATTCAAATATTCATTCCTCTTGTTTGGGAAACATTTTAAAATAACATTATTGCCATTTGATGGGTGCCCACTAAATAGCAGACACTATGTTAAGAATTACATTATCTCTAACCATCATGATATCATGATAACTCTATTTGGTAGACATTATTATACATATTCAAATTTTATAGAAACCAGGCTGGAGGATTTGAGAAACTTTACATTTGAAGTGGCTGAATCAGGAGTGAAACTCAGGTCTGTGGCTACAAAAGCCCCAGCAAGCCCTAATATGTTATGATGACTTAAACGGGTATCTATATTTTCTTCTTTTTAAAGAGAGTGAAAACTAAGAACTTCGCTACCTAATAAAATATTCTATGGTACTATTTGTATAGAAAATCTATGCAAAATTAGGGAATTATATCTGATTGTCATTCAGAATATATCCAATTAGAAGACATATTTAATTTTAAATTCTACTTTAGCCAGTTGAAGAGAGACATATGTTGCAATAGTGATAACCATAGCAGCTAATTCTACTTTATATACAGTTCTTATAAAATCCAGATAATTATTTTGAATTGTGAACCACCTTATAAAATTACTAGGAAATCACCACTAATTCAATGTGAATTACTGTTTAGTGCCAAACTACAGATGGACAACAAGTTTATTTTCTCTGTCATGCCAAAACCCACCACTTAAGACAATTAAAAGAAAAATAAAAGTTCACTGTGGGAAACAGACTTTTTTTTGGCAAGTATTTTTTGTATTTATTAGTGGGAAAAATACTGCAGAATTCAAATTTAGGTATTTTACTGAGATTTTATGACTTCTTCAAAATTTTTTCCTGCCTGAAATATTGTCAATCAGTGGTCAAATTTCCTTGTCTTCTTTCACTCAAATTAAAAAGAATGAGGTCCAGAGACTGCCATGAATTCTCAAATAAGACACTCAGGTTTAGAAATAATTTCTCTTCTTTGTTCAGCATAATTAATCTAAATAATCTCCTCTATTGCTAGTCTTGGAATTTACTACATTGATATTACTTATGATAAGTGTGAAAATGAGGAAGATACATATTATTTTGCTTAATACTATGTCTATAGTAAGCAACACTTTTTTGATAGACAGTTTATGTTTTATTTTTTATTGTTTTCAGATAGAGTTTCACTCTTGTTGCCCAGGCTGGAGTGCAGTGACAGGATCTTGACTCACTGCAACCTCTGTCTCTCGGGTTCAAGCGATTCTCCTGCTTCAGTCTCCCGAGTAGCTGGGATTGCAGGTGTCTGCCACCATGCCCAGCTAATTTTTGTATTTCTGGTAGAGATGGGGTTTCACCATGTTGGGCAGGCTGGTCTCGAGCTCCTGACCTCAGGTGATCCACCTGCCTGGATCTCCCAAAGTGCTGGGATTACAGGATTGAGCCACCGCGCCCGGTCTGATAAACAGTTTAAAATCACAGTAGTAATTATCTGTCTTTTACTATTTGCTCTCCTTTCTAGCTATGCTCCTGCAACATGCTTGCTTGTAATGAGGAAAAGTTATTTAAGAGATGCAAAGTGACTTCATAACTTAAACTTTTTCATCTCTAAACAACACTAAGTGATAAACGTCCCCAGAACTGGAGTCTATTATAATGCTGCATAACATTTAACATCTTAGTGGTTGTCATGGCCTCTGAGGGTTATTAAAATAAAGAGGTAATAACACAGATCAACTATTATTACCAAAATACATACACTAGATGATCAAGACAAAGTGGCACCATCTTTATACATGAAGGACGCTATATCTTCCAAAAGGGTCAGAATGTATTTTCTGGTTTTATGTGATCTGGCAGTTTACACAGAGAAATAAATAAAATAAAAGCATGAAAACAAACAAACAAAAAACACCTTGTAAATTTGGCCAAAATGAAAATACACTCATATTTTATACTTGTCTTCATGAGAGGATTACAAATCAGAATTTGCTTCTCTCCTATTTTTAAAATATTTTAGGTTGTTTAAACACTCTGATTTTCTACACATGCTGGAGGATTGTTTTTATTTCTTTCTTCCATGGCTTAGACCATAAAATTCAAGTAGTGTGAACAACATTCTACGAGCTCTGTTAAAAGGCTTGCTGCAAATATTTACTTGGAAACAAGATCTCCAAATCACGCTTTGTGAATACTGCTTTAAACACAGCCTCTGTATGATGCCTTCAGCATTTTACGCAGACAACTAGAAAAAAATAATAAAAAGACAAAGCTAGATGATTTCATAATAGCAAATTAGGCAAATGTATAAGAAAATGTCTATAGGTAAGTCATTATTTTCCCATCTCATGTAAAATCCATCATCAATATATCTAATGCACTTCTTATCACCTATATCTCAATACAGATGGGTCTCGTACCCTTTATTATAGTTTAATGGCCCTGTTCATGATTGTACTTAGTTTTAACTCCACTGAATTGTCACTGTGTTTCTAATCATGAAAGCATTTTATTCGAGATGTGGTTTAAAGTCAAGATTTTTTAAATAATTTTTATTTTGTAAAGTAGTCATTGTTTATGCATAAAGCACAGTATTAAAGTTGTAAAGTTATGAACAGCTTTTATGGCATTACCTTAGTGGACTGTATTTGTTATTGTTCTGTTCTAGACTACACATATATACATAAATAGAAAAATTCATGTACGTTTCAATATAAGGTGAGAAAAAGAAATGAAACACAAAAATTATATAAACAGTCCAAATAACAAATTTATTTATTTATTTATTTTATTTACTATACTTTAAGTTCTGGGATACATGTGCAGAACATGCAGGTTCGTTACATAGGTATACGTGTGCCATGGTGGTTTGCTGCACCCATCGATCCCTCATCTAAATTTTAAGCCGCACATGCATTATTTGCATTATTAGAACAAATACATGCAAGTATTTGTTCTAATGCTCTCCCTCCCCTTGTCCCCAACCCCTCAGCCAGCTCTGATGTGTGATGTTCCCCTCCCAGTGTTCTCATCGTTCAACTCCCACTTATGAGTGAGAACATGTGGTGTTTGGTTTTCTGTCCCTGTGTGAGTTTGTAGAGTGATGGTTTCCAGCTTCATCCACGTCCCCGTAAAGGACATGAACTCATTCTTTTGTATGGCTACATAGTATTCAGTGGTGTATATGTGCCACATTTTCTTTATCCAGTCTATCATTGATGGGCATTTGGGTTAGTTCCACATCTTTGCTATTGTCAATAGTGCTGCAATAAAGCAATAAACATACTTGTGTGCGTCTTTATAGTAGAATGACTTATAATCATTTGGGTATATACCCATAATGGGATTGCTGGGTCAAATGGCATTTCTAGTTCTAGATCCTTGAGGAATCACCACACTATCTTCAACAATGGTTGAATTAATTTACACTCCCACCAACAGTGTAAAAGAGTTCTTATCTCTCTATACCCTTGTGAGCTTCTGTTGTTCCCTGACTTTTTAATGATCACCACTCTTTTTTTTTTTTTTTTTTTTTTTTGAGATGGAGTCTCGCTCTGTCACCCAAGCTGGAGTGAGTTGCCATGATCTCAGCTCACTGCAAGTTCGGCCTCCCAGGTTCATTCCATTCTCCTGCCTCAGCCTCCCGAGTAGCTGGGAATACAGGCGCCCGCAACCACGCCCGGTTAATGTTTTGTATTTTTAGTAGAGACGGGGTTTCACCATGTTAGCCAGATGGTCTCGATCTCCTGACCTCGTGATCGGCCCATCTCGGCCTCCCAAAGTGCTGGGATTACAGGCGTGAGCCACTGAGCCCAGCCTAATTATCACCGTTCTAACTGGCATGAGATGGTATCTCACTGTGGTTGTGATTTGCATTTCACTAAAGACAAGTGATGTTGAGCTTTTTTTTTTCATGTTTCTTTGGCCACATAAATGTCTTTTTTGAGAAGTGTCTGTTCATATCCTTCACCCAATTTTTGATGGGGTTGTTTGTATTTTTCTTGTAAATTTAAGTTCCTTGTAGATTCCGGATAACAGACCTTTGTCAGATGAATGGATTGCAAAAATTTTCTCCCATTCTGTAGGTGGCCTGTTCACTCCGATGATAGTTTCTTTTGCTATGCAGAAGCTCTTTAGTTTAATTAGATACCATTTGTCAATTTTGGCTTTTGTTGCCATTGGTTTTGGCATTTTAGTCATGAAGTCTTTGCCCATGCCTATGTTCTGAACGGTACTGCCTAGGTTTTCTTCTGGGGTTTTTACCGTTATAGGTTTTACATTTCAATCTTTAATCCATCTTGAGTTAACTTTTTATAAGGTGTAAGGAAGGGATCCAGTTTCAGTTTTCTGCATATGACTAGTCGTTTTTCCCAGCACCATTTATTATATAGAGAATCCTTTCCCCATTGCTTGTTGTTGTCAGGTTTGTCAAAGATCAGATGGTTGTAGAGGTTTGGTGTTGTTTCTGAGGCCTCTGTTCTGTTCCGTTGGCCTACATATCTGTTTTTGCACCAGTACCATGCTATTTTGGTTACTGTAGCTTTGTAGTATAGTTTGAAGTCAGGTAGCACGATGCCTCCAGCTTTGTTCCTTTTGCTTAGGATTGCCTTGGCTATAGGGGCTCTTTTTTGGTTCCATATGAAATGTAAAGCAGTTTTTTTCTAATTCTGTGTATAAAGTCAATGGTAGCTTGATGGGAATAGCATTGAATCTATAAATTACTTTGGGCAATAGGACCATTTTCAGGATATTGATTCTTCCTATCCACGAGCATAGAATGTTTTTCCATTTGTTTGTGTCCTCTCTTATTTCCTTGAGCAGTTGTTTGTAGTTCTCTTTAAAGAGGTCCTTCAAGTCCCTTGTAAGTTGTATTCCTAGGTATTTTATTTTCTTTGTAGCAGTTGTGAATGGGAGTTCACTTATGATTTGGCTCTCTGTCTATTAATAGTGTATAAGAACACTTGTGATTTCTGTACATTGATTTTGTATCCTGAGACTTTGCTGCAGTTGCTTATCTGCTTAACGAGTTTTGGGCTGAGATGATGGGGTTTTCTAAATATACAATCATGTAATCTGCAAACAGAGACAATTTCACTTCCTCTCTTGCTATCTGAATAGACTTTATTTCTTTCTCTTGCCTGATTGCCCTGGCCAGAATTTCCAACACTATGCTGACTAGGAGTGGTGAGAGAGGGTATCCTTGCCTTGTGCCAGTTTTCAAAGGGAATGCTTCCAGCTCTTGCCCATTCAGTATGACATTGGCTGTGGGTTTGTCATAAATAGCTCTTATTATTTTTATTATTTTGAGATACTTTCCATCAATACCTAGTTTATTGAGTGTTTTTAGCATGAAGGGGTGTTGAATTTTATCAAAGGACTTTTCAGCATCTATGGAGATAATCATGTGGTTTTTGTCATCGATTCTGTTTATGTGATGGATTTGGTTTATTGATTTGCATATGTTGAAACAGCCTTGCATCCCTGGGATGAACCCAACTTGATTGTGATGGATAAGCTTTTTGATGTGCTGCTGGATTTGGTTTGCCAGTATTTTGTTGAGGATTTTCGCATTGATGTTCATCAGCGATATTAGCCTGATATTTTCTTTGTGTGTGTGTGTGTCTCTGCCAGGTTTTGGTAGCAGGATGATGTTGGTCTCATAAAATGAGTTAGAGAGGATTCCTTCTTCTTCTATTGTTTGGAATAGTTTCAGAAGGAATGGTACCAGCTCTTCTTTGTACCTCTAATAGAATTCGGCTGTGAATCCGTCTGGTCCTGGGTTTTTTTTTTTTGGTTAATAGGCTATTCATTACTGCCTCAATTTCAGAACTTGTTATTGGTCTATCAGGGATTTGACTTCTTCCTGATTTAGTCTTGGGATGGTGTATGTGTCCAGGAATGTATGCATTTCTTCTAGATTTTCTAGTTGATTTGCATAGAGGTGTTTCTAGTGTTCTCTGATGGTAGTTTTTATTTCTGTGGGATCAGTCGTGATATCACCTTTATCATTTTTTTTATTTTGTCTATTTGATTCTTCTCTCTTTTCTTCTTTATTAATCTGTCTAGCAGTCTATCTATTTTGTTAGTCTTTTCAAAAACCAGCTCCTGGATTCACTGACTTTTTAAAGGGTTTTACATGTCTCTATCTACTTCAGTTCCACTCTGATATTATTTACTTATTGTCTTCTGCAAGCTTTTGAATTTGTTTGCTCTTGCTTCTCTTATTCTTTCAATTGTGATGTTAGGGTTTCGAGTTTAGATCTTCCCCACTTTCTGATGTGGGGATTTAGTATTATAAATTTCCCTCTTAACACTGTTATAGCTGTGTCCCAGAGACTCTGGTACCTTGTGTCTTTGTTCTCATTGATTTCAAAGAACTTATTTATTTCTGCCTTAATTGTGTTAGTTGCCCAGTAGTTATTCAGAAGCAGATTATTCAGTTTTCATGTAGTTGTGCGGTTTTGAGTGAGTTTCTTAATCCTGATGTCTAATTTGATTGCACTGTGGTCTGACAGGCTATTTGTTATAATTTCCATTCTTTTGCATTTGCTGAGGAGTGTTTTACTTCTAATTATATGTTCGATTTTAGAATAAGTGCTATGTAGTGCTGTGCAGAATGCATATTCTGTTGATTCGGTGTGGAGTGTTCTGTCAATGTCTATTAGGTCTGCTTCGTCCAGAACTGAGTTCAAGTTCTGAATATCCTTGATAATTTTCTGTCTCGTTGATCTATCTAATATTGACAGTGGGTGTTAAAGTCTCCTACTGTTCTTGTGTGGGAGTCTAAGTCTCTTTGTAGTCTCTAAGAACTTGCTTTATGAATCTGGGTGCTACTGTATTGGGTGCATATATATTTAGGATAGTTAGCTCTTCCTGTTGCATTGATCCCTTTACCTTTATGTAATACCCTTCTTTGTCTTTTTTGATCTTTGTTGGTCTAAAGTCTGTTTTATCAGAGACTAGGATTGCAACCCCTGCTATTTATTTATTTATTTTGCTTTCCATTTGCATGGTCAATATCTCACTGCCCTTAACATATTTCCCTTCATTTCAACCTTGGAGATTCTGACAATTATGTATCTTGGGGTTGCTCTTCTCAAGGAGTATCTTAGTGGTGTTCTCTGTATTTCCTGAATTTGAATGTTAGTCTGTCTTGCTAGGTTGGGGAAGTTCTCCAGGATAATATCCCGAAATGTGTTTTGCAACTTGGTTCCATTCTCCCTGTCACCCTTCAGGTACACCAATCAACTGTATGTTTAGTTTTTTCACATAGTCTCATATTTCTTAGAGGCTTTGTTCTTTCCTTTTCATTCTTTTTTCTCTAATCTTGTCTTCACACTTTATTTCATTAAGTTGATCTTCAATCACTTGATATCCTTTCTTCCACTTGATAATTTCGGCTATTGATACTTGTGTATGGTTCACAAAGTTCTCATGCTGTGTTTTTCAGCTCCATCAGGTCATTTATGTTCTTCTCTAAACTGGTTATTCTAGTTAGCAGTTCCTATAACTTTGTATCAAAGTTCTTAGCTTTCTTGATTGGGTTAGAACATGCTCCTTTAGCTCAGAGGAGTTTGTTATTTCCCTCCTTCTGAAGCCTACTTCTGTCAATTCATCAAACTCACTCTCTGTCCAGTTTTGTGCCCTTGCTGGAGAGGAGGTGTAATCACTTGGAGATGAGGCATTCTGCTTTTGGGAATTTTCAGCATTTTTGTACTGGTTTTTCCTCAGCTTTGTGGATTTATTTACCTTTGATCCTTGATGCCAATGTTGTTTGGATGAGGTTTTTATGTGAGTGTCCTTTTTGTTGATGTTGATATTATTGGTTTCATTTGTTAGTGTTCCAGCAGTCAGGCCTCTCTTCTGCAGGTCTGCTGAAGTTTTCTGGAGGTCCACTCCAGACCCTGTTTACCTTCACCAGTGGAGGCTGCAGAACAGCAAGGATTGCTGCCTGCTTCCAGCCTCTGGAAGCTTCATCCCAGAAGGGCACCCACCTCATGCCAGCCAGAGCTCTCCTGTGTGATGTGTCTATTGACCCCTTCTGGGAGGTATCTCCCAGTTAGGAGGCATGAGGGTCAGGGGCCTGCTTGAGGAGGCAGTCTGTCCCTTAGCAGATATCAAGTGCCATGCTGGGAGATCTGCTGCTCTCTTCAGAACCAGCAGGCAGGATCTTTTAAGTCTGCTGAAGCTGTGTCCACAATCATCCCTTCCCACCAGTCCTCTGTCCCAGGGAGATGGCAGTTTTATGTATAAGCCCCTGACTGAGGCTGCTGCCTTTCTTTCAGAGATACCCTGCCCAGTGAGGAGGAATCTAGGGAGGCATTCTGGCCACAGCTGCTTTGCCGTGCTGTGGTGAGTTCTGCACAGTCCGAGCTTCCTATAGGCTTCCTTAACACTGTGAGGGGAAAACTGCCTTACTCATGCTTCAGTAAGGGTGGACACCCCTCCCCCCACCAAGCTCAGTCATCCCAGGTCGACTTCAGACTGCTGTGCTGGCAGCAAGAATTTCAAGCCAGTGCTTCTTAGCTTGCTGGGCTCTGTGGGAGTGGGACTTGCTGAGCAACACCACTTGGCTCCCTGGCTTCAGTCCCCTTTCCAGAGGAGTGAATGATTCTGTCTCCCTGAGGTTCCAGGCACCACTGGGGAAAAACAAACAAACAAACAAAAACTCCTGCAGCTAGCTCAGTGACTGCCCAAACAGCAGCCTAGTTTTGTACTTGAAACCCAGGGCCCTGGTCTTGCCACACAGGGAATCTTCTGTTCTGCGGGTTGCAAAAAACACGGGAAAAGCGAAGTATCTGGACTAGATAGCACAATCCCTCTGGCTAGCAGAGGGTGGTTCCTGGACCCTTGCACTTCCCTGGTGACGTGAGACCCCACTCTTTTTCTGCTCACTGTCCGTGGGCTGCACCTACTGTCTAACCAGTACCAATGAAATCAACTGGGTATCTCAGTTGGAAATGCAGAAATCACCTGCCTTCTGCATTGGCCTCCCTAGGAACTGCAGACCAGAGCTGTTCCTATTCAGCCATCTTGCCATCTGATCCAAATAACAAATTTAAATTTAACATGTCTTTCTTTTGAAATAATTCCTTCTGTATTTTGGTTAATTAGTATATCCTGAACAAAATAATATTGATATTAACAATAAAAAAATAAAAATAACTTTTGATTTAATGCCTAATTGGAGGATCAAATATTTAAATTGCACTACTTAAGGTTTCTGGATGACATAAGTCGGCATCATATTAAATCCTATATTTCTAAATGGAAATAACACATCTAAAATTCTGTGTAATTGTTTTTGAGAATCAAAGAGAATTAATAAACAACTAGTTATATTATCTTCTCCATCAGTTTCAATTGTATTGCTATCAGATTAATATGTTTCATAGTATAACTAATTATAAAGTCAGTTTTTAATTTGCATTTCAGTTTGCTAAGCATTTTGGCCTTTCAAAAGATCTCCTTCTTAATGATCTATTGGGGAAAAAACATAACTTCATAGACTTTACTTCTAAATGAATTAAAAATACAGATATTTTCTTTTCTAACTTTCCAAGGAAATTGTATATAAAGGTTCAAATTTCCTCGGACTCTTTTGTTAGTATCATAATACATAACTTTCAGTTTCCTCCATTCTTGCCAGCATTTTGCTCTACATTTATGATATTTTCATTCATCTGTCTGTATGTTTTTATAATCCTGTGAGATGTTTTATATTGAAGATGTATTGTTGGCCATTTTCACCTATAATTCATCTGATGGTTATAATTTGTTTGTATTCTTAGTGGTGTTGTTGTTATCTTTTGTTTGTTTTATATCTGACTTTGCCAAAACTAACCTTTGGAAAAGCGATGTATCTAATTCAATGTCTTTATTTAAAAAATTCTTAAAGATGATCTATAACTCTTGTTGTATCTCTAATGTCCTGTTGTTCTGTGCTTTATGAAATTATGTTTCCTAATGGCCTTGTTTGGTTCTATCATAAAGTCTAGGATGTGACAGAGGATAGTTTTACCTCATAAATATATCAATATAAATATATATCATATATATAGCATATGTCTAGACTGTTTACCCAAGAATAAGAAGAAATTAGAATCAAGGGTAGGGTAAGTGAAAAGAATTGATACTCAGACTTATGTTTGAACCCCAGATTTAGCATTTACTACTTAAATGACTAGGGACAAATTATATACCTGTAAGCCTCAGTTTCTTCAACTAACAAATGGAATTAATATCAAAGAAAGATTGGAAAAATTAAATACACAAAAACCTAATACATAGCAGGGTTCAAAAAGTGTTTTCCTTCATATTTGATTTCAAATGTCTTTTGTCAAATACATTATTCAGCTAGAATACATTGCATTATAGAAATCTGAAATAATGCTACCATAAGAAGTTGTTTATAGGTCATTTTTAATGACTCACATTAAGTCAGTTGGATCATTTGTATGTCACCTTTGTCAACAGATCTATTCACTAAGATGTCTTGCCTCCCTACTCCTTAATTTGCCACTTTTCTCTATCTCTGTATCCACCAGCAAAGTCCAAGATCCTATCAGCCATCAGCTGGATTATGGAACTGCATTTAATTTCTAAAATATTAGGCTACAGTCATAATGGATTCACAAGATTATTCATTTATTTTTGATGGTTACAAGAGGAAGATATCCTTCCAAAATTTTGAAGAATTACTGAATGCTGGCTTTGAAATAATAATAATCTTTAAAGACCTAAACATTTACCATGATACATGAGTCAGATAGGAGATTGTGATAGGAAGGAATATATGGAGTTTCGAATGGAGTCTATGTTACAGTAAACTCAATGTGCTCATGGATTTATCCATCAGTTTTTCCCCTTATTTGACAATTGACAGAATCCTTCCTTTGGCTAGTAGCCTCTTGAGTTAAGGCATCTATTACATTGGGAGGGGTTAAGTGGAAGTTTCTAAAACTGATCTCCCCACTGCCACCATTGCATGTTTTAAAAATGCAGAAAGCTGAAAGCAGTGCTATATCTCTGGAGGAATACAAAATTTAGTGCCACTATGAAAGACTTGAAAGAAAAAGGGGCATTGATTCATAGTAGATCTTCATTTAATTCATCTGTTTGATGTGTAAATGTCACTCGAGGAAGGACAAGGATTATCCTACACATAATCAACTGATATTTCCAATATTAGCTGCTGTACCAGATATGGTTTCAATGATAAACAAACAACACAATGCCTTTGCTCTTATATGTTGCTATTGATCCAAAAGCCAGTGTTGTTCAGGTAGAAGGATAAAGGTATATAGGCTTCAGCAGGCAACAAAAGTAAGACTTTTCCAGCAGTATCTGGCCAGCTTCTTAATCACTCATTTTGGTGCATCAAGAAACTGAGACCATGGGTGCCAATGGTCTGTAATTTCTGCACTCATTCTCTGATGTCTTGAATCTGGAAGCAGCTTTCCCTAATATTTCCTCTTTTGCACTTTTAATGGTTTTACTATCTTCTTATACCCTGTATTAAATCCCCTCCTACTGCTTTCTTGTAAGTTGCAGAATGGTATCTATTTTCCAGACTGAACCATGACTAACTTAACCCAGAGGTTTGCCCTCTCCAGGTTTTCTTAGTCTCCATAACTAACACATTTATTTAGCTCAAGACAAAGGCCTTGCAGACATTCTTGATGTTACCCCTTTTTTCAACCCCCACATCCAATCCATTAGCAAATCCTATTAGTTCTACAAATACATATCCCAAAGCTGTACGTTTCTCTCCACCTGTACTGCTGCCACCAGAATGCCTGGCATCATCTTCCAGGTGAACACTGAAATAGCATCCTAACTGGTTTCCCTGCTCCCACACTTAATTGCCAACAATCTGTTTTCCACTCAGTAACAAGAATAATAGTTTAAAAATAAAAGTCATGATCATTTTCAAGTTTTATTCAAAATCACCCATAACTTTTCATCCTCCTTATGGAATATTCAAAGTCTTTACCATCCACAAGACTTTCTGTTTGTCTCCACTCTCATTTCCCACCATTCCTCCCATATAACCTTTTAGTTGTACTGGAATTCAGTAAATGTTTGCCTGCCACAGGGCCTGTGCAGGTGCTTTTTTAGTACTGTCTCTGGTGTTATTCCCCTCAGTGCCCTCATCACTTCCTTCCTCACTTAATTCAGGTCTCTGTTCAAACCTACAAAAGGAAAGTTTGACGATCTACCATGACCTTCCCTGGTTACAATTGGTTTATAAAACAAATTGATTTTAATTTTGACTAATGTATTAATTTACTCTCCTTTGTACTAGAATGATAATTCCAAGAAGGCAGAGGTTTCACCTGCTTTGATTACTGATATGTCTACACCATCAAAAATAGATTATATAATAATATAATTTTAATACATTTATTGATGCAAAAAGAATGAATAAATGATTCTCATAGTGTATTTATGAATCATTATTTTAAATTTAGTATAAAAACCATAAAACATTTAAACATAAATATTACGATAAAATAGCATTAAGGATAGTGCTATCTACTTTAATCCGTACCCTTACAGGTTTCCTGAAGCACACAGAGAAAAACTTAAGAGTTAAAAGTCAATTTATTAAATCAGCAGTCTGTGGATTTTGCTGCTTGCCTGGCCTGGCATTGTCTACCATGAGTATGAATTACTTCACTGTATTAATCAGGTAGTGGCAAATATAGTCTGAATCACAATTCCTGAGGGATAATTTAATTCTTCTTTTACGAAAACAATAAAGGTTTTTCCTTTTTAATGTTTGATTCAAAAATGGGAATATGTACTTTATACATAACATAGTCATAACAATATGAAAAAAATATGTTATGTACAGAATTGTCATATTAATTCAATTTTTTTCCTCCACTGAAGATCCAGTAAAGCCCATAATCGCAGGCTGACTGTTTTGGTCTGAATTCCTCCTTTCTGCCTTTGTACAAGTTCTGCTGCCTCCCTTCTGATGAAATGGTCTTCCAGAGGGCCACTTTTTTGTGTTAGAACAGTGATTGCTCAGACTATACCTACTGCATGTGTCCTACTGTCAGGTTTTAAACAAAAGAATACCAATTGTATTTCTGAAGAAATTATATCTACCCAATATACTGTGAAAAAATCCCCACCCCAAATTCCAGGTACTAAGAATTGGTGTGTCACTCAGACTTCTCATGTACTAATATAACACTGCCTGTGGTTTCCATGAGATGGTGTTTTCTATATTCTCTGTCACAGGGCAGTAAAGAGAAGTTTCTTATATTCCACTATATATGGTATAAGAAGTAACTTTCTAATGGTGTCTGAGCCGAAATTGGATTCTACACTGGGCAGAAATAATATAATTCAACCCTTTAAATGCAATACCATCAAACAACCTCCTTTGGGCAACAGGAGCCATTTCTGTTTAATCTTATCCTCACTATTATTATTGCTACATTCACAAATCCCTACCATCAAAGTTACATGCTTATTTCATGGGAAGACATTAAAGCAGATAAGTCATTTACAAATCAGTTAGATTGTCAATTACCAGACATTTATCTTTTCACACTTCTCAACTATCAGATGCTCTTCTCCTCAAGTTATTTTACAGTATTTCTATAATCACTGTGTGAAAAACCTTTAGACTCTTTGTCTCTGTTGAGTAAAAAGCCCTATACCTATCCTAGTTACCTAAAAATAATCATACATTCAAGGAATCTTTCAAGTGAGTTCATATTTACAGTGTCCAGAATATATTACAAAGCTCAGGAAAAGGTACAACTTTGGAAAACAGATCTAACGGATAGAACTTTGGAAAACATCAGCGTGTTGGTGGCAATTGAAACCAGGAGATTGGTCAAGGAGTGTGTGCTTTTTGGTGAATCATATAGAGAAGCCAAAAATAAAAGCATGAACAATGGAAGAGGTGTTCATAAGAGATACAGAAGTACAAAAATAAACCATGAAAGCATGTTACTATGGAAACTAAAGCAATAAATAGTTCCAAGAAGGATGAAATATGCAATGCTGTCACATGACACAGCAGGAAACTGTGTAATAAGGATTGAAATTACTATTTGGTTCTGGCAATTGAGAGAGTTTTGATGACCTTAATGCAAATGATCTCCATAAGATCAAAATGTAATACATACTACAGTGGGAGAGTTAAGGAAGTGGATACAAGGCATGAGGGCCATTTCAGAAATTTGAGTGGTAAGAAGGAAGTGAATTATATCAAATAGTCTAAATGATCAAAATACTAGAATTAGAATGCAAATGATACTCTGAAATTGAAATTGTTATTTGAGGGAAAAAAAGAAGATTTTGACCAAAAACTCATGAAAGTTGATGATAGAGACCCATCTGGATGGTCTTCATAAGGCTTCCTTACCAAAATTGAACAACTCATATAATGAATTATAAAAGTATTTTGTAATGTTGATTTAGAGTTGGGTTTTCCTGGGTGAGTATATCAGAAAAATAAAGGCACAAAGGAATAAAAGTTTTTGGTGGGAAGGTAGTTGAGATGACCAAATGCAGTGATAGCAAATCCATAACTCATATAGCATTTAAAATGGGAAGAGCTATTCTTATCCTCACTTAACAGACAAGAAAACCAAAGCACAGAGAGGGAAACAAGTTATCTAGAATCAAATAGCTACCAAGTTACAGAGCCAGGATTTGAACCAGAGTCCAAATCTAGTGTCTCTGTTCTTAAACATCGCAGATGGATTCCTACTTTGTGACTATAATTAGTTTAAATTAAGTTTGAGTACTTTAATCAGAAAAATAATGTATTAAAGAGTAGGTCAGAGTGCAAGGCTTGGAAGTTGTGCAAAAAAGAAAAGCCCCTAGGATCACCCTGGCAAGCTGTGCAGGTGAGGTACACAGCTGCCTTGGCACAGTGCAAACCCTTCAGCTCACACAGATTACATTATACTGAGGGCCAACACTGGATATGGTTACTATCAGTAGAACCTCAGGCACTGCTACCAGTGAAACTGGATGTGGTTCATGCTACCCTTGGCAGAAGTGAATCCATGTGATGCCAGTTTTCTCATCACTTTTTACATCAATAATTTCCAATTTGGCATGATGCATTTGACTGGCACAGGCCCAGGGCACATGCCTATGTAATAGAGTCCAGGAAAGCAATTACTTGGCTTCTACACGATGGGCCACAGAAGTACATTCAAGGGGATTAGCAGCCAAATAAAAAAAGGAAAAAAAAAAAAGAAAGAAACAGAAAGGCAAGTGTTAACTTTGCAGGTGGTCTTGGCAGGATGGAAAGGAAGCTGAGGGCAACTGATCAAATGAAAGCAAATGTGGAGCTCAAGAGCCTGTCCATGAGGTTAAAGAGCAGGTAGAGTGGGAGAGAGAGATGGCATGAGAACAAGGAGAAAAAGACACCATTGACATGAAAGAGTTAAATGTTTGAGTTTAAGATGCGTAAAATGGAGCTGGTCAAACTGATGACCAGACCCAGGTTCGGCTATGGAAGTATTTGTCAAAGTTATGGAGGTAAAGGTCATCACTTTAAAGAAACTACATATTTTAATACTCATTTGTTAGATTTATTTTCTCCATGGACTCTGAGATCTCTTGAATGTAGGATGAAATTTCAGGATGAAAAAAGATGCTGTGGGTTGTTCTCAAAGCCTTTAGTGAACGAGGTATACTGACTTTTGGGTAAGTACCTGGCAGCAATGAGGAAACGTAGGAAGTACTAGAGTCTCATGACAGGAGCCTCAAACAAGAATGAGCACTTACACAGCAAGAGGAAGCATTGTGTACAAATGACTGGCCTTAATTACCTTGTCATTCTGTCCTCAAACAATATCAGCTCTTTATGCGATATATTACCTGGTCTTATTGAAAACTTGAAAGCTCTTATACAGCTGCACTGCAGGGGTAGCCAGCATTCTTCATTCTTTATTTCTCTACCTCTTCCACTTATTAATTGGTCTATGTATTCATTCAGCAGATAGATATGAGAGAGAGAGAAAGAGAGAGGTAGAGGAGTAAGGATAGATAGATACGTAAATGTATGTTAGGCTTTAGGTGTACCACCAAGCGGAAACAAATTGGGATACAAAAAAAATTACAGTGCTATGAGAGACAGTAAAAGAGAGGAATAATTTAGATTGGAGGTTCAGTAATGACCTCCCTGAGGAGCAAAAGCTCAGCTGAATTCAAGGGTAGAACAAATGTAAGAGACTTCTAGATAGAGAAAGCATAGCATGGAGGCTTTTAAAGTGAGAAAAATAGTTTGTTTGAAAAACTGATTTAAATCTAGTGTCTAGAGTATTTAAATGTGTGTTTTTCCTAACTCAAAAATTAGCTATAAGTATCCTATGATCTGAGACTATATATATATATATATATATATATATATGAGACTTTAGAATCATAGAATGTCTTTTATAAACATGTTTTGTATAATATGAATATATTAATCATATATAATGTTTTACAATATGTAGTAATATGTATATTAAGGGTACAAATTTATCTAGCTATACCATACATACACCTGTATCGGTTTTTTGATTTTATACACACACAGACAACACACACACACACACACACACACACACACACATTCCATTATCTGGTTAGATGGGTTAGGTGATTCCCTTTAAAGGACAATAATCATTTTGATAGCCTTTTAACAAACTATGTAAGAAATATATATAGTAGTATGGAGAAAGGAGATCTCTTGGCACATGAATTGATTATTAAATCCCTAAGAGCAAGTATTTTTTTGCCATAACAGTTTGTTGTTGTTGTTGTTGTGTGTAAGGCAGGCAGACAAAAAAACATATGAAGTCACTAAGATAAGACAGATTAAAAATTAATAAAGGAAAATACAAGTAGAAATGAATAATAATTCATAAAATTTTTCTCTGAGAAAGTTAAGGAAGGTACAGTCTGCGAAATCAAAACTTTGTGAGGAAAATCTCTTAGTACATCAAAGCTCAACACTAATGTACTCTGAGGGGTGAATTCTGGAGAGTGATTCACTTCGGGAGTGGATGTTAATAACAATGAATCTTGGCTATTTGGAAGAAATGTCATTTGTGCTAGTCTGTTCTTGCATTGCTATAAGTAAATACCTGAAATTGAGTAATTTTAAAGAAAAAATGGTTTATTTTGGATCACAGTTATGCAGGATGTTCAGGAAGCATGACACTGGCATTTGCTCCTGGTGAGGGTCTCAGGAAGCTTTCAATCAAGTCAGAAGGCCAAGAGAAAGCCAGTACATCACTTGGTGGGAGAGGGAGAAAGAGAGTAGAGGCAGCTCCCAGACTCTTCTAAGCAACCAGATCTCACATGAACACAGAGAGGAAAAACTCACTCACTACCATGAGGATGGCACCAAGACATTCATGAAGGATCCACCTCCATGACCCAAACACCCCCCACCAGGCCCCACCTCCAACATTGGGGATTACATTTCAGCATGACATTTGGAGAGACAAACATCCAAACAATATGATTCCACCCCTGGCTCCCAAATCTCATTGTCCCTCTCACTTTGCAAAATGCAGTCATCCTCCCAAATAGCGCCCAAAAGTCTTAACTTGCCCCAGCACCAACACAGTCAAAAAGTCAAAAGTCCAAAGTCTCATCTGAGAGTTAAGTCACGTTACTTCCACCCATGAGCCTGTCAAATCAAAACAAGTTATTTACTCCCAAGATACAATAGTGGTACAGGCACTGGGTAAATGTTCCCATTCCAAAAGGCAGAAATTGGCCAAAAGAAAGGGGTAAAAGGCCCCACACAAGTCTGAAATCAAGCAGTGTAGTTGTTAACTCATAAAGCTCCAAAATAATTCTTAACTCCAAGTTCTGCTTTCAGTGAACACTGGTGCAAGAGGTGGGTCCCCAAGGTCTTGGGAAGTTTCACCCATTGCTTTGCAGAGTAAGCCCCTACGGCTCCTCTCTTGAATTGGAGTTGAGTGCCTGCAGCTTTTCCAGGCTTGGAATGTAAGCTGCTGGTGGCTCTACCATTTGGGAACTCTGTGTGGAGGCTCAAACCTCACATTTCCCCTGAACACTGCCCTAGTAGAGGATCCCTGCAGCAGGCTTCTGCCTGGGCACCCAGACTTTCTTATATGTCATCTGAAACCTAGGGGGAAACTGCCTAGTCTTCTTCACTCTTGCATTCTTTGTGCCTGTAGGCTTAACACCACATGAAAGGAACCAAGGCTTATAGCGGCTTATGTTCTCCAAACAGCAGCCCATGCTGTATCTGGGCCCTGAGCCACGACTGGAGCTGAAGCAACACATATGGGGAGAGCAGTGTCCTGAGGCTACACAGGGCAGCAGGGCCCTGGACCTGGTCCCTGGCACCATTCTTTCTTTCTAGTCCTCGGGGCTTGTGAAGGGTGGGACTGTCCTGAAGACTTCTGAAATGTTTTGAGGCCTTTTTCCCATAGTCTTGGATATTAGCACTTGGCTTCCTTTAGTCATGCAAGTCTCTTTAGCAAATGGTTGCTCTGCAGCTTGTATTACACTCCTGTATTACAGTTGTATTACAGTCCTATAAATGCTTTTTGTTTCTTTGCCACATGGCCAGGGTGCATATTTTTCAATTTTGTATGTCCCCTTTCACTTTTAATTATAAGTTCCAAATTTAAATCCTTTCTTTGCTCCTGTGTCTGAGTTGTAGGATGTTAGAAGCAACCATGCTGCTTCTTGAACACTTTGCTGCTTAATAATTTCTTCCACCAGATAGCCTAGGTCATCACTCAAATTCAAAATTCCACAGATCCCTAAGACAGAGACACAATACAATCAAGTTCTTTGCTAGGGTGTAACACAGGTGACCTTTATTCCAGTTCCCAGTAACTTCCTTATTTCCATCTGAGACCTCATTAGCCTGGTCTTTACTATCTGTATTTCTATGATCATTTTTGGTCACAACCACTGAACAAGTCTCTAAGATGTTCCAAATTTTCCTCATCCTCCTGTCTTCTGAGCCCTCCAAACTCTTTCAACCTCCGCCCAGTTCCAAAACTGCTTCCACATTTTCAAGTATGTTTACAGCAACACCCTACTCCTGGTGCCAGTTTTCTATGTCAATCTGTTCTTGTGTTTCTATGAAAGAATACCTGAGGTTGGGTAATTTATAAAGAAAATAGATTTATTTTTGCCCACAGTTCCAAAGGCTGTACAGGAAGCATGGTGCTGGCACCTGTCCCTACTGAGGGCCTCAGGAATCTTCCAGCTATGGAAGAACGTGAAGAGGGAGTTGAGTGTATCACATGGCGAGAAAGGGAGCAAGAGAAGGGAGAAGTCTCAGACTCTGTTAAATAACATGACCTCAGAGTGAGAATTCACTCATTACGGTGAGGATGGCACCAAGCCATTCATAAGGAATCCATCCCATGGTCCAAACACCTGCCACCAGGCCCACCTTCAACATTTGGGATTATATTTCAATGACATTTGGGGAGGACAGATATCCAAATTGTATCACCATCTAAAACTTTTCTTTGCTATTAAAAGTATATGTTTAGTATTGTTTTCTCAATTGGTACACATGAACATAAAGATGGAAATAAGAGACACTGGGAACTCCAAAAGCAGAAAGGTAGGAAGGGAGTGAGAGTTGAAAAATTACCTATTTGGTACAGTGTTCAATATTTGGGTGATGGATTCACAATAGTCTCAAGCCCCATCATCATACATGTAATCTCCTGTAACAAACAAGCACATGTATCCCTGACTCAAAAAACACACACAAAAAAAACCAAACTTGGACACATTCAATAATAATATCCCAACATATCAACTACAGTTGCCAGAAACCAATAGTAATTTAGAAATCACTGTTGTTTTGGTGGATTTTATTCAAATTTACTCTGTATTTATGAATTAAGCAGACATTTTTTAGTTAAAGATACAGGAAACTTTCAATAAATCATACAATAAGTTTAAAAATAAAACACTTTCCTTCCAACAGCATTTTCTAAAAGACCTTAACCTTGCTTCCATATTTTCCCAAAGTACTTTCATAAAGTGTTTTTGCGAGGTACTTTAGCAAAGTACTTTTCTATAATTTTTGAAAGGTGGTAGTGATTCTTGTCTTTTTGTCTTATCTCAAATAAAATAATCCTTTGGTCATTAACATTTTAAATCATTTTCCTTATAAAGCAAATGAATTAATCAAATTTTTTGGTGCAAAAAAATTTGATCTTAATGTAGAGAATAATGATTACGACACCTGAGTATCTGGCTAAGGTAAAGAGAGTTACTAACTAATTAGAGAAATGGCCCACAATACAGAAGTCAAGGACAACCAAGGACGTATTTTACAATTTCTGAGTTGTCTTAGTGAAATGATAAAATATTCTATGATATACACTAAACAGATATTTATTGTAATGTTATTCATCTGCTTATTGAATCAACAAATAGGTTGATTGCCTAAAAAGTTCTAAACACTATTTTTAACAAAAGCTGAAAGTTGAATCTCATGAAAATAGTGATTTATTATTTTGGGCCACATTTTTCCAGCTCTCATTTTCAATGTTATCCCATTATATCAGTCCAAGCCAATCATCAATTTGTCATTAAGTTATATTGTAACACAGACAACAAAATATTATTACATTTTTTCTGAAGAGATTTTAATCCCATTTGTGTTGGTTGAAATTTCTTGTTTGCAAGAATAGAAATCCAGTGACAAGCAAAACATGTGTTTATTATAAGAATAAAGGAAGATTTCACAGGGTCCAAAGATAGCAATACATCTGGACTGTAGGAAAACAACTAAAAGCAAAGACTATAAAAGCCTTCCAGGTCTTCTTATTTCTTTTATTGCTGCTCCTACCTAAGTGTACATTTATATCTCAATGCATCCACCATAAGAAAGAAGCAACCTTTCTGGCTCTCCAGCCAAAGTGCCAGGAAAGGAATTCCTTGACACAGCTTACACCAGATGTCCCTCTGTGTGGATGTTAACCCATTAACTGTGCAAAGGAGCCATGTCATAAAAAAATACTGTAGAGGGCTCATCCAACATTCACACAGATAGAAGGAAAAAGAGAAAATCCTACAGAAGTGTTGTGGAAAAACAGTAAGTTTCTGTTATACCATTCTGTAGAAATATGAAGTTAACTAACATTTGTTGAACACTTAACATTTACCAAGAACTACTTAGGTAATCTCTTTCCATGTTCATTGTAATGCACTGAGTATATACAGTGATATCTACTTTATAGATGAAGATACAAAACTAAAGAAAATTGAAGGACAAGCCCAAGATGAAAGATTTATTTGAAATTTAATTGAAGCAAATTAAGATACAAGTATTATGCTTCTATTTTGCTAACCAGTGTTCTAAGATTTGAGAATACAAAAGCCAATGATACAGTCCATGACTTTGGAGAGCTCCAGGCCAATTGGAAAAGGAAAGAGAAAAAGATAATTAAAATATAGCAGTTAAGCTTTATATTTTTACAAACCTTATCTGTGCCAGAGGTTCCTCTGTGGAGCATCTGACAAACTGTGACCCAGTCCAGGAGGAAAAAAAGTTATTCTGGATTGGTAACGCTTGAATTTAAAAAGATAGATTACGATTAACCAGATGAAGAAGAAAGGTCAATGAATGTAGGCAGAAAGAACATATATGTAAAGGTGTGGTCATTTTACACAATATTACTATCATGTTGGGGAAATATAAGTAATCTGGGACATATAGAATTTAGGTAAAAGGGGGGACAAAATGCTTACCAATGAGAATCAAGAGAGGAAAGCTAGATCATGTACAACACTGAATATCATGGTTAGGACTTCATTGTTATGAAGAGGCAATTAGAAGTCTGAAATATTTTTTAAAAAGCATTGCACTTACCAAAATTGAATTAAAAATTATTCTGGCAAATACAAATAATTAATGAATTGGAAGTTGGGAAGACTAACAGAAACAACAGGAGTCAATGGCAGAAAGCTCTGTAAAAGATCATGAAGTTCTATCTGAAAGAAAAATAGGACAACTGGTGAAGCTAAGATGCTAGTTATGATGTGGCTTCTTTAATCACTCTTCCATTGTTGAAAATGGAGAGGGGAGAGTGAAGGAGATTGAATTCAATTGGGAAAAATAAGAAATTTCATCCACCACAGCTAAAACCAAAAATATATTCATTAAAATATCTGGATTTTATTTTAAACTACCTCCATTATCTTAGACTGTAATTGATACGCATAAATTCATTAGTTAAGCTACATTGTGGAAACTATCATCTGACCTAATCAGGAATCCATACATGGGAATTGGTCAGCTAGAACTATTTTGAAAGACCACACTTCGGACTCACTGCTACAAGAATCGTTTCTGTCCTTAACTTGAGTATAGTTAAGAGACTTCATAAGATATTTCATTAGTGGAATCTGTGTTTTCTTAATCAGCTTAATGGCTGTTAAAAATGAGCTCCTTTTGGTGACATTATAGATATCCAACTATGAGGACTGGCTAAAATAGTTTAGAGAAGAATCTCACCTTAACATAGAAATGGATAGCATCCTAAAAAGGTTATTGCAGGTATCCTTAGAAATAATGCTTACGATTTAAATGCATTAGAGTTCTGTAGCTAGTAGGATGCTTGCTATCAATTCTGTCATAGAATTCTACAAAATGTTGTCTTGTCATATGTAAGTTACTGTAAGAGAAGGAGAGCGAGAGGAGGATAAGGGAAATTTGTGCAAATATTCTTCTCAAATATTTGATTTTGTTATTTTCCATTACCAAGATTATAGATGTAGTGGCTAATCCACTTGACTTGAATGGCTACAGCAGAAAGAAATGACTCGTCACTGTCTTTAACTTTGTGCATTTTGAGGCAGTTTCAACCATTAATTTTGATATAACACAATGCTTATTTTATAGAATTAAATTTGGGAGCACCACTTCTCATTTTATTAAAGGTCTTTACTGCTGTTTGTGTACTCATTTCTCACTGGTATGGACACACCATAGGAGTAGAAACAATATACTATCATGTTTTCCATGGAAATCCAGGATCTACAAAGAAACAGGTAATGCATAAAATGGAATGACTTAGCTTCTGGTTCTGCTTCAAACATTTATTATTTTGTGTATTTTTATGTATATTTGAAAGGAAAAGAGGAAGCAGCTCAGGTATCATTTCATCTACCAGCCATCTGAATCCCCAAGTGACCCAAAATATTGGCATTCATATTCAGTGAGGACAAATCACTTTTACATGGTTCATGCATATAATTCTACTCAGGTTGACACAAATACCTCTTTATCACTCTAGGAATAATATGCCATTTTGGAAAAAGATGTCCAGTCCATGATTCTGACAATAGGCCAATCGTGTCATTTGTTTGAACATAATTAAAACATGTTTCCCAGTTTTTAGAGAAGAAATGAGGCATTTTAGACTGGGCGCAGTGGCTCAAGCCTGTAATCCCAGCACTTTGGAAGGCTGAGGTGGGTGGATCACAAGGTCAGGCATTCAAGACCAATCTGGCCAACATACTGAAACCCTGCCTCTACTAAAAATACAAAAAATTAGCCAAGCATAGTGACGGATGCATATAATCCCAGCTACTCAGAAGGCTGAGACAGGGATTATATGGTATGAGGTGATTTAAGAAGTAGACAGTTAAGACTATGATGAGAATAAATGCCTTTTTACTTATTTTTCAGTTGGGAGGTCATGTTGATTTTATGAAACTAACATGTTCCTTTTTCTGACTAATTCATACAAAAAAAAATCAATGGTAAAATGTATCAAAAATCTATATTTTGATACAAAAATATATGAGTATCATATGAAGTGAGTTGAAAATATTAGATTTAAATCTTACTAAAATTACAACTTTAAGAAAAGTGAGAGGACACTTCTTTGTTATATGTTTTGTCTCACAGGTATTTTTCATGAAAGGCAAAAATCTAGCAATAATCTTGATGACATATATAAAATTAATACTAAGTTCCCCAAAACCATTTTTTGACAGAGAAGAACACAAATATTTTAAATTCTTTTGTAAAAATAAACTAAATTCTACCCAAATAAATTAAGCAAAAATCAAATTTATTTATTAACTGTCTGAGCAGAACTCGAATAGACTTTTATTTAATAATGCCCTCATCTCTTTCAGACAAAGTCAGAGACAACCTTGTCAGATGCTTTTTACTAATCTTACATTGTTTTCCTTTGAGATTTTATCTTGCATTTCAGCACTAAGTAGTTTGTAAGAAATTTATGACTCCTCAAAAGGACTCAGAGAACATTTCACAGTAATGAATATTAGGTCAGCTTTGACAATCTTGTAATATATGTGGTAGAATGTTAAAATGTATTTGCTACTTTTAGAAGCTCTTCTAGTGGCAAAAAAAAAAAAAAAAATCTTTGGAATGCAAAACAGTGAGTCAATATGATAACTTCTTAATTATACTATTGGTACTATCATGTGTCCACATCTTATTGTTGTATTTCTTTTTACCTCATATTTCAGTGCATCATGTGAGGTTAGATAATTCTTGTTTGTTATCAAGGTCACGTTTAGAGTTACTAAAATAGTAATTTGCATGATTTATATATAAAATAAAAGTCTTTTTTAGGCTTGAATGAGTATGCTATTTCTATCATTTTTAACATAGGAATTTCACAAATATGCCATACTTCTCAAATACATTGTCTACAGACTATTTGATATTCATTAAACACATGTAATCTTTGACCCTTATGAAAATGCTTCCCTTTTATAGTTATAAAAAGAAATAGCATTTATCGTTAATGATTGGGTAATTTCTTCTGCTAGTTTCATATTACCAGAACAATACATTTTAATTATGAAGAATTTGGGAATTATTGCAGAAACTCGCTTACTGAGTTCCGGTTAACTACCAAGATTAACCAAGTCTCCTTGCCTCTATAAAATTCTGAACACTGAAGTGCACTAGACTTGAAGCCATTTGCATTGTTTGCTTACCAGAGTTTGCTGTGGTTCATGCTCAAACCTGTGTGTATCAGTGTCACTTAGTACTGAAATTATGCAATTTAACTAGGTATTAAACAAAACAATGATAGATGGCTATAAGAAGGGAATTCCTTTAATAAAAATTAAATAAAATACTACAGAAATAATAAATAATAGAAGATTGCTTGAAAATCTATTACTGATAAGATATGTATAGGTGAAACAACTACAAAATATGAGCAGGGAAATTAGAAACATTTCTGTGGTTTTGAAGCTCAGATTGCCATACAGGTGTCTATAAGTTCTTGCTACACATAAGAGACAACAAAACTGTAAATCATAAGCATAACATAAATTTGGCAACGTCAAATCAGATGGTGATGGTTAATTTTTCAATATCTGGTTTGATTTTGTTTTTTCTTTCCCCTGGTGATATCCAAAACGAATAAAGACAACAGACTTAGTCTAATGAGAACAATAGAATTTTTTTGAAAAAAAATTTGACCAACAACAACATACTGAATACTAGTCTTACTAAATGTTTACTGAAACAGTCATAAAGAATTTCTGACATATAAAAGTTATTGCTTTAATGTCGTAATAGGAATAAGTATTCCGACGATAATCGTCAATTTCTTACATGGCTGCAAAATTGCTTGTTTCCCTTATGTTCATTTCTCTATCTGACTATAAGAAATTATGCTTGTATTAAGATTGCCAACCTTCATAATTTATGTCTTACCTGTGCCAAATTATAGTTAGGACTCTAAATATGGCATTTTCCAAAAATATAATATTAAAAGGATAGAATCCATAATGCTTTTACCAAAGTATAGAGGTCTTCCTTTGTCATATTGATGAAGTAAATTGGAATTCTAACATGGTCTATAGTCAAAAATGTCACAGCAATGCCATAGCAACAATGAATAGCAAAATATATGACGTGCCAGAAGATTAAAAACTCTGCTGAAGCTACCTCTGCAGCTACCTTTTTTTTAATACACATTCATTGAATGAAGCGTATCCACCAGGTGTTGACTCAGTCAATGTAACGTTATCCCTCTCCTTCCTTGTGCACCCAAATTCATACCAGCTACTTCTACCCAGTGAATTTTGGGGTTACAACTTCCTTCCAGGTACTTTTTGGTAGTATGCATAACACTAGGGAACTGATAACAAAAGAATTGATAAGACATGGTAAATGACAGTCTTCAAGAAGTCATATGTATAGCAAGTAAAAATGTTACTCTGGTTCTTGTATAAATAAGAATGTTTTAGTAACAGTGCAAAAGACCACTTAAAATTTATTTTCCTAGCAACTTTAAAATATACAATATACTAATATTAACTATAGTCACCATGATGCATAATAGAGCTCTTGAACTGATTCCTCCTAACTGATATTTTGTATCCTTAAAAACATAACATTTTTATTTGTCAATTAAAAAAATTGTGCCAAAAAGAAAGCAAGAAAAAGCAAGAAACATGATAAAAACTGAGTTCACTTATCAAATGTACAGATTTATCATAATTTGTTTGCACATCAAAGAAACCATCGACGAGACTTCATGTCTATACGTGTATTCATGTATAAACAGTAATGCACTTACCATTCTCCATTACTCCTCCTTTTGCTGCATTTTTGGGGAGACTGAAAGAAAGGCTGATCTTTGTGATTATTTGGCACTCAAAACTTTCCCTAAAGGATAGAATTGTTATTTGTAATATATAGGAGAGAAACAAATATTCAATACTTTAAAAAATTACATTCTGTTGAAAACCATGGAAATAGCCTGAAAGTGGACCACATTCTTTATTTGGTCAGATCATATTCTTTATGCTGCTTTATTTGGTTAAAGCAGGTTATCTCTACCTAATTCATTTCTTTTTATTTGGGTTACATTATACACTTAAATATTTATTTCTTTTATCCAATATATTGAAGTCCAAGCAGGCCAATAATTCTCAACCAGAGTGACTGGTACAAGTTATTGTATTAAAATCACCTTCCTAAAGTATAACTATGACCTGGAATCTTGGAAAAAATAAAGATAATAACAATATCATTTCAAGAAACGACATCCTATATTTTATAACACTAATCCTCAGAGAGGATTTACCTTTATATTTTGTTTAGATTTACCTATATATTTACTTAGATTTATTTAGATTTACCTGTATATTTACTTAGATTTATTTAGATTTACCTATATATTTACTTAGATTTACCTTTATATTTTGGAAATATTTGTAATAAAATATTTTACTGTTTTTAAATGATAATATTAAATATGAAAACAAAATTATTACACCCAAAATGTTTATGAGACTTAGGGAAAGAAGTTCCTAAGCCTCAGATTTATTATTTAAATAGCTAAAATTAAAGACAAGAAGGAGACATGATGTATGGTAAACATGACTTATTTTTTAAAAACAAATATAATATTATTTTATTGATAACATCACTATTAAAAATTGTGTTTTGCTGAGCAGTGGTTTGTAGTTCTCCTTGAAGAGGTCCTTGACATCCCTTGTAAGCTGGATTCCTAGGTATTTTATTCTCTTTGAAGCAATTGTGAATGGAAGTTCATTCCTGATTTGGGTCTCTGTTTGTTTGTTACTGGTGTATAAGAATGCTTGTGATTTTTGCACATTAATTTTGTATCCTGAGACTTTGCTGAAGTTTCTTATCAGCTTAAGGAGATTTTGGGCTGAGACGATGGGGTTTTCTAAATATACAATCATGTCATCTGCAAACAGGGACAATTTGACTTCTTCTTTTCCTAACTGGATACCCTTGACTTCTTTCTCTTGCCTGATTGCCCTAGCCAGAACTTCCAACACTATGTTGAATAGGAGTGGTGAGAGAGGGCATCCCTGTCTTGTGCCAGTTTTCAAAGGGAATTTTTCCAGTTTTTGCCCATTCAGTATGATATTAGCTGTGGGTTTGTCAAAAGAGGACACAAACAAATGGAAGAACATACCATGCTCATGGATAGGAAGAATCAATATCGTGAAAATGGCCATACTCCCCAAGGTTATTTATAGATTCAATGCCATCCCCATCAAGCTACCAAAGAGTTTCTTCACAGAATTGGAAAAAACTGCTTTAAAGTTCATATGGAACCAAAAAAGAGCCCGCATTGCCAAGACAATCCTAAGTCAAAAGGACAAAGCTGGAGGCGTCACCCTACCTGACTTCAAACTATACTACAAGGCTACAGTAACCAAAACAGCATGGTACTGGTACCAAAACAGAGATATAGACCAATGGAACAGAACAGAGTCCTCAGAAATAATACCACATATCTACAGCCATCTGATATTTGACAAACCTGAGAGAAACAAGAAATGAGGAAAGGATTCCCTATTTAATAAATGGTGCTGGGAAAATTGGCTAGCCATAAGTAGAAAGCTGAAACTGGATCCTTTCCTTACCCCTTATACGAAGATTAATTCAAGATGGATTAGAGACTTAAATGTTAGACCTAATACCATAAAAACCCTAGAAGAAAATCTAGGTAGTACCATTCAGGACATAGGCATGGGCAAGGACTTCATGTTTAAAACACCAAAAGCAACGGCAGCAAAAGCCAAAATTGACAAATGGGATCTAATTAAACTAAAGAGCTTCTGCACAGCAAAAGAAACTACCATCAGAGTGAACAGGCAACCTACAGAATGGGAGAAAATTTTTTCAATCTACTCATCTGACAAAGGGCTAATATCCAGAATCTACAAAGAACTCAAACAAATATACGAGAAAAAAACAAACAACCCCATCAAAAAGTGGGGAAAGGATATGAACAGACATTTCTCAAAAGAAGATATTCATACAGCCACCAGACACATGAAAAAATGCTCATCATCACTCGCCATCAGAGAAATGCAAATCAAAACCACAATGAGATACCATCTCACACCAGTTAGAATGGCAATCATTAAGAAGTCAGGAAACAACAGGTGTTGGAGAGGATGTGGAGAAATAGGAACACTTTTACACTGTTGGTGGGATTGTAAACTAGTTCAACCATTATGGAAAACAGTATGGCAATTCCTCAAGGATCTAGAACTAGATGTACCATATGACCCAGCCATCCCACTACTGGGTATATACCCAAAGGATTATAAATTACTCTACTACAAAGACACATGTACACGTATGTTTATTGCGGCACTATTCACAATAGCAAAGACTTGGAATCAACCCAAATGTCCATCTGTGACAGACTGGATTAAGAAAATGTGGCACATATACACCATGGAATACTATGCAGCCATAAAAAAGGATGAGTTTGCGTCCTTTGTAGGGACATGGATGCAGCTGGAAACCATCATTCTTAGCAAACTATCACAAGAAGAGAAAACCAAACACCGCATGTTCTCACTCATAGGTGGGAACTGAACAATGAGATCACTTGGACTCGGGAAGGGGAACATCACGCACTGGGGCCTATCATGGGGAGTGGGGAGGGGGGAGGAGGGAGGGATTGCATTGGGGAGTTATACATGATATAAATGATGAATTGATGGGTGCTGACGAGTTGATGGGTGCAGCACACCAACCTGGTATAAGTATACGTATGTAACAAACCTGCACGTTATGCACATGTACCCTAGAACTTAAAGTATAATAAAAAAAAAAAAAAAAAAGAAAACCCAATACTATCTATAAAAACAAAAATGAAAACTGAAACCAAGTAAGATTAGTCAGATAAAAGATGCAAGATCAATATAAAAAACAATTGTATTTCCATCAACTAGTACCATACAATTGGAAATTGAAATGAAAACAACATTAATTTTAAAATTGAAACATTTGAAAGTAAATATGACAAAAGATGTGTGTGAACTCTGAAAATTTGAGACAGGTCTCAGTTAATTTAGAAAGTTTATTTTGCCAAGGTTAAGGTTGCATGCCCATGACACAGTCAGGAAATCCTGATGACCTAAGTCCGAAGTCACCCCAGAGGGATGACTTTGAATGTAATGGAAGGCATGTTTTGCCCTGAGAAGATTCCAGCTTGACTTTTCCCTTTAGCTTAGTAATCTGGGGATCCAAGATATTTCTTTCCCATGTGCACGGCCTGTATGCTAAAAAACTGCAAAATATTCTTGAGAGAAATTAAAGAAAAATAATTTGAAAAAAAAAATTGTGTTTTGATATAATGTATACAGAACAGTTTTTCACAAATACATTCTAATTACTAAGCTCTGGATAAGAATTTCCTCCCCTCTTGTGGAGACTATGAATTACTAAAACAATTTCCCCTAATGATGTCAAAAATGACCTCTGAAAACCAATATCAAGTGATCAGAATTGACATGGAATATAAAACCTACATGTTAATCTTGTATTAATTTTCCACAATTGGGGTTCCTTAGGGTCTACATTTCTGAGTGAAATGTAGAAGAAGGACTGCCGAGACTAAACTAAAAGCAAAGGCATTCCATTCTTTTTCTATATCAAAGTCATTCCCATCCTTCTTTCAAAATTTAAGAAAAGCCCAATTATATTGGAGTTTGGCCGCTCTAACGCTTAACCTTACTATTTTGAATGTACCCGTAAAGGAATTGTACCCCTAGAATTTACTGTGCAAGAGTGGCTGGTAAGAATTTGTGTGCATGGGGAAGAACAAGGATAATATTACATCAACTGAGTCATCACCAATTAAATGATAGAGGCAACACCTGAGATATCTCAGTGTAGCACTCCCTCCTGGGTCTTCCACTAATGAAACTGGCCGTCTGGCCCAGCTGGATTTCTGTACAGTATTAATGCTCATTGCTCAAAATGCATATTAAAAGAACATGTTACTATGATACAATGTCAAAATAATTTTTTGTATTTATATAATGTATTAATCTGTTCTCATGCTGCTAATAAAGACATACCTGAAACTGGTTAATTTATTTAAAAAACCAGAGGTTTAATTGACTCACAGTTCCACATGGCTGGGGAGGCCTCAAAATCATGGTGAAAGGTGAAGGAGGAGCAAAGTCACGTCTTACACGGTGGCAGGCAAGAGAGTGTGCAGGGAAACTCCCCTTTATAAAACCATCAGATCTCGTGAGACTTAATCACTATCACAAAAACAGCACGGGAAAGACCCACTCCCATGAATCAATTACCTTTCACCAGGTCCTTCCCATGGCCTATGGAATTATGAAAGCTACAATTCACGATGGTATTTGGGTAGGGACACAGCCAAACCATATCAGATAATTAAATGCTTCCTGTAAGACTCCCAGGGGACCATGCAAGTTTATGGAAAGGGCCACAGAAAAATGACACCTCCATATCCGAGAAAGGGAATTTCCAGGCAGGTATTCTGGCATGTACAAATGCTTCAAAATATGTAGCTTTTCCAAACTATTAACTATAAGAAATTTGTGAATTAAGAATATTTTAGAGTCGGGTGCAGTGGTTCACACCTGTAATCCCAGCACGTTGGGAGGCCAAGGCGGGCAGATCATGAGATCAGGAGATGAAGACTCTCCTGGCTAACACGGTGAAACCCTGTCTCTACTAAAAATACAAAAAATTAGCTAGGCGTGATGGTGGGTTTCTGTAGTCCCAGCTACTCGGGAGGCTGAGGCAGGAGAATGACATGAACCCGGGATGCCGAGCTTGCAGTGAGCCGAGATCGTGACACTGTACTCCAGCCTGGGCAACAAAGCAAGACTCCATCTCAGAAAAAAAAAAAAAAAAAAAAAAAAAAAAAAAAGATTATTTTAATATGGCAAGGTCAGTTTTCTCAAACTCACAAAATTTGATGTGATAATGTTGAGAACATAATTAGGCTTCTCTTCCTCGGGACTTTTCGTTTTATAAATAATGTATTTGTTAATGTTGTTAGTGAAATGCAACATATTACATGTGATATTATTTGAGGCTTTTAACTGGTATGTAAAGAACTATCTTGTTAGTAATACATACATTCTAATATTGTGATAGGGATGTTTTATAATAAATTTATTTAATTCAAGCTCTGTTTTTATTTATAAGCCAATAGTACAAATTACTAAGATGTAGAGAAAATTTAAGATTAAAATTTACATGTACATAACTCATTCTCAAGAGGTAGTCAGTTTTAAATTTAATTATTGAATTTTTATTAACAAGATAATCTTAGCTCTCTCAGAACAATAAATGATACATCTCATTTGAAAAAAAATTTTTTATTACATAAATAGCTCTAGAAAGTGAGAATTAAAAAATTAAGTACCACAGTTACTATATTGAAATTCACTATATCTATAATTAGAAGAATGATATTAAATAAAATCTGTCTTAATATTTGTATTTCTCTTTGGTGGATATTAAAATGCCTTGTGTTGTGCATGCATTTTTATAGCAGCCTGTGTGTGTGTGTGTGTGTGTGTGTGTGTGTGTGTCTTGTGTTTTGAAAACTCATTGTGACTTGGAAAATTTGAATTTTCTATTATGCTGGGATGGCTGCTTTTATCTATTCAATATTTGGTATTGATAAATTATTTATTTTCATGTTTTCTCCCTTTTTCCAATGGGAGAATTTATCCCATATTCCATTAACATGGAAAAATATGATACACTTGATTTTGTTCCCTGCTTAAACTTACTCTTTCTTCTCTATCTTCTAGTAAATACTTCTCTAAACTGAGCTCATTTATTTTTCTGAATTCATGTTTTCAGTTTTCTCCAACTTCCCTTTACACATGACTAGAGTTATTTTTCTGCCAAGTTTAGCATAGCCTGCTACATTTCAGAGGTTCTTAATATAACAAGACTGGGAAATGTAGAAAATATTAGCGTGTGATTTTTTGGATTATGATATATTGCAAATTCAAGTTTGTTTCTGTGCTTTATTAAGGTTTGATTTACAAAGATAGCATATATTTACAGTATACAACGTGATGTTTTAATATATGTATACATTGTGTTAAATTTGAATTTTATCCTGGATTAGTCAGTTCTTGCATAGCTCTAAAGAAATACCCGAGATGTGTTACTATAAAAAGAGGTTTAATTTGCTCACGATTCCACAAACTGAACAGGGGGCATGATGCTGGCATCTGCTTGACTTCTGGGAAAGTCAAGGAAACTTACAATCATGGTGGAAGGCAAAGGGGGAGTGAGGCATTTCATATGACAGGAGCAGGAGTGAGAGAGAGAGGTGGGAAGTACTACACACTTTTAAACAACCACATCACCTGAGAACTCTATCACAAGAACAGCACCAAGAGCACGATGCTAAACCATTCATGAAGGATCCATCCCCATGATCCAATCACGTCCCACCAGCCCCCGCTTATAACACTAGGGATTACAATTCAACATGAGATGTTGGTGGGGACACATATCATATGTCTTAAACCTACACACAGTAATGTTATTAGTGAAGAAGACAATACATCCCCCAAATAGTCATTCTGCTATTGTCTAAAAGATCATTGTAACAGTTGTGATTTATGTCATCTCTCTTAAAAGTCAATGAAAAAAACAAAGTGAATAAAAACAAGAGCTCCTTTAATTTGTATAATTCTTTACATTATCACGGACTTGGTAGCTTAGTTGCTAGAACCCAGGGAGTCTAAAAGAATAATTTATTTTTCTTCCCTCCTTTATACTACTGTATATTATTTTGGTTCTGCCTGTTATAATAATCAGCACTTTGTTTCTTGAAGGAATTGTTGAAGATTCTATTTTATTTATATTTCCAGTGCCTAGCATTCAGAAATGCTCAATAAATGTTGAATAAATGAATGCATAACCAAATTACTAAAGTATGTTTTTTGAAAAGCTGAGGAATAAAGTATAAGTAGTAGTAGTCATTAAATGATGTATTAGAAGAAGATTAATTCATCTTTTTTGTATAAATAATGTTTTACTTTTGCCACTTTATATAGGTTCATAAAATTAGTCATTGCTCTGGTTCCTGTATTTCTCTTTCTTTTCTAAAATTTTCCTGATTCATCTAATTTTCTCCTACTGAAAATAAAGATATCCATAGAACAATGACACCCACAATAGCAACAAATACCTGAAGTTAAAAGCTTAAGACTTCAGACTGGGTTCGGTGACTCACGCCTGTAATCCCAGCACTTTGGGAAGCCTAAGCAGGCGGATCACCTGAGGTCAGGAGTTCGAGACCAGCCTGGCCAAGATGGTGAAACCCTGTCTCTACTAAAACTACAAACAATAAGCCGGACGTGATGGTGGACGTCTGTAGTCCCACCTCCTCAGGAGGCTGAGGCAGGAGCATCACTTGGACCCAGGAAGTGGAGGTTGCAGTGAGTCGAGATTGTACCACTGCATTCCAGCCTGGGTGACAGTGAGACTCCATCTCAAAAAAAAAAAAAAAAAAAGAGAAAAAGAAAAATTTAAGACTTCAAATAGTATCTATCATTGATGTCTATTTTCATCCAAAAAATTTGGCACATTCTCTATGTGCTGTAGCAAGTCCACACTTAGATGCATCTTTGATTCCAAACAGTACATAAAATGTAAAAAGAATATAGGACTTAAACACAAGACAGCATATTATGGGACATAACTGAAGTAGAGTTGAGTGAGCCAGTTGGGCTGCTCAAAGCTAGAGACTAAAAGAAAGCTTATAGAGAAGGCTTACAGAAAACACACTTGAGGTCGATAGGAGAAAGCAAAAGCAGCCTACTGACAAAGTGAACCAAGCACCCCAATAACTAGGAAACTACATTTGTAGATCCTAAGTATCACAACGGGACAGACCTCCACATGCTACAGTTCACCCAAACGCAGACCATAACGTATCTGAGAATACACTTAGCAAATTAATGTAAGACATTTATGGGAAATAATTATAAAATGTAACATTCTTCAGAAAAACTAAAGAATATAAGAATAATGAGAAGATATATTCATATATGGAAAGAATCAATCATCAAATACAATGACATCAATATTTTCCCTGTTTATGAGGAAGTTAAATGCAATTCCAATCAAAATACCAAAGGTTGTTTCTGGAACTTGAATATTTGATTCTAAAATGTCAGTACAAGATAAAAAAGGCAAAAATATAGCCAGTAAAATGTTGAAAAAAGAAGAGGAACTTGACTGTCATTGTTAAGATTTACTATAATAATGAAGCCCTGCTACATTAGTGCAGATATATAAAGTTGAGTAAAACATAAAACATATGAAAACAGCACACAAATTTTAAAACTTTGATGTGTTATAAAAGCAGAATAATAGGTTAGTAGAAAAAAAGGCAAAAATTAATCTTGGAAAATGAGCTGTTAACATGAAAGAAGAAAACTTAGATACTTAGATCCCTATCTCACACTACACGTTATTATAAGTTTTCAAGTGGATTAAATATTACAATGTAAAAGTAAATGTAGAAATCACACAGACAAAAAATATAACTTATCTTTAAGGCCTCAAAGTAAGGAACAATGTGAGGATGAATTTCTTAAAACATGACAAAAGAAAACAATTGATATGTTTTACTACAGTAAATTTTAATGTGTTTCTATCAACAAAAGTAATTTGTAGGCAATTAAAAAGCAAGTTACAGATTGCAATAACATGCTAACAATAAGCATGATTGTAAGAGGATTAGTATTTTTAATTTATGAATAATCTCTTTAACCTAAAAAGAAAACACAAAACAAATAAAACCTCCAAAACAAGCAGTAATAAGGCAATCTTTAATGAAAAAAAGTTACAATAATAAAAATGCAACAGGTTGCTTAACCTCACTGATAGTCATGGAAATGCAAATTGAAAGGTTCCAGTGCATTTTGCACAGATAAGCTCAACAAAAGTTTAGAAAATTATGCATCAGTTCCATTATTATGATTACATTGAGAGAGGACTTGCATACCCTGTTGCTGGTTGCTTTACTGTACCATAAGGTTGAAAGCTATTTTTGCAATATCAACGAAGATAGAAATTTCATAAAACCTAGTCCCACAGTTCTACTTCTAAGTTTATGTCCTAGGCATACTTTTAAAGGCATACATAAGAGGATATGTGCAAAAGCATTCATAACAGCCCAGTTTATAATAGAAGTAATTTTTTTTTTGGGGGGGGGGATAGAGTCTCACTCTGTTGCCCAGACTGGAGTACACTGGCATGTTCTCAGCTCACTGCAACCTCTGCCTCCTGGGTTCACGCAATTCTCCTGCCTCAGCCGCCCGAGGAGCTGGGATTACAGGCATACACCACCATGCCCATCTAATTTTTGTATTTTCAGTAGAGACAGGGTTTCACCATATTGGTCGGGTTGGTCTCGAACTCGTGACCTCAGGTGATCCACCCACCTCGGACTTTCAAAGTGCTACGATTACAGGCTTGAGCCACTGTGCCCTGCCGTAATAGAAGTAATTTTAAACAACTTAAATCTATTCATTAATAAGCAAATGGATGAAGAGATATATTCATCAAATGAAACAAGCAAAAGCAAATTAGACATGTGGCGCGGCAGATAGTTATGCAGATAATTTTCAATTACAAAGTTTTGAGGAAAAATTGAAGTGCCTAAAGATATGCATTGTATTATAATCTCTCTAAATTTTAAAAATATTTTAAAAATCTATATATTTTAGATATGTATGTGTATATATGTAGTTGAAGATATAAGGTCATGAAAAAAACACTAAATTTATTTTAATGTTTTCCCCCTGAAGAATAAAGGAAGCACAGAGAAAAACAAGAGTGATACGCAATGGACTTTAAACATACCTGAAATGATTTTCTTTTTAAAAATGGCAAAAATTAAAGTTTGTTAAAACTTTTGTAGCTGTTTTATTATTATTGTTGTTGTTGTTGTTGTTGTTGTTGTTGTTGTTGTTGTTATTGTTAGAGAAAGAAGCTTGCTTTGTCTCCCAGGCTGGAGTACAGTGGTGCGATCTCGGCTCACTGCAATCTCCGCCTCCCGGGTTCAAGCGATTCTCCCGCCTCAGCCTCCCAAATAGCTGAGACTACAGGTGGACGCCTCCACGTCTGGCTAATTTTCGTATTTTTAGTAGAGACGGGGTTTTGCCATGTTGGCCAGCCTGGTCTCTGAACTCCTGACCTCAGGCTATCCGCCTGGCTCCACCTCCCAAAGTGCTGTTGTTACAGGTGTGAGCCACTGTGCCCAGCCTTGTTTTTTTATTATTATTATTATTATTATTATTATTATTTTTTTTTTTTTTTTTTTTTTTTTTTTTTTTTTTTTTTTTTTAGGCGGAGTCTCGCTCTGTCGCCCAGACTGGAGTGCAGTGGCGCAATCTCGGCTCACTGCAAGCTCTGCCTCCCGGGTTCACGCCATTCTCCTGCCTCAGCCTCCCGAGTAGCTGGGACTACAGGCGCCCGCCACCTCGCCCGGCTAGTTTTTTGTATTTTTAGTAGAGACGGGGTTTCACCATATTAGCCAGGATGGTCTCGATCTCCTGACCTCGTGATCCGCCCGTCTCGGCCTCCCAAAGTGCTGGGATTACAGGCTTGAGCCACCGTGCCCGGCCTGTTTTATTATTTTTTATACCTACCTGTGAGTTTGAAATATTTTACAGATTTTAAAAGAGGAGGAAAGATTACAGATATTTAGAAATTCAGCCGTAAAGTTTATACAACCCATGGTTAAACTTTTAAAAAAAAAATAAGGAGAATTGAAAGCTATTTTGAGCTGAATTATAATGAAAACACTATTATCAAAACTTGTGGGACACAGCAAAAGCAAGCCAACTGTTTAGCTTTTTTATGTCGAAGGGGATTTTCTGCCTTAAAAATGTAGAAATAAGTAAGTAAAGTAAATCCAAAGGGGATACTAAAGATAATGTGGAAATTCATGATGTAGAAACAAATAAATAATATAAATTTTTTGAAGTTGGTATTTTGAAAATATTAATACAAACTGATAAACTCATAGCTTAATAATAGAGGAGAGAAAAACACAAATAATCAATATTAGGAATGATAGAGAATACAGAACTCCAGATTCTATAGAAATGTAAAAATTGATAAGAAGATATAACTTAAAAAAAGCTATGAATTTGACAACATAGACTAAATGATTAAATTTCTTAAAAATATAACTCATGAAACCTGACCAAGAATAATAAGAAATTATGAAGAGCTCTACACCTGCTGAAAATATTGAAATCAATTATAAACCTACCTGAAAGGAAATTGACAGTTCAGTTGTGATTTACTAGTGTTTTCATCAGACATTTCAATAAAATGTAAAGAAATTGTGCATAAACTCTTTTACAAAATAGAGGAGGAAACACTTTCCAAATAATTGCGTAATATTAAAATGATCTCATATCAAAACCTTATGGAGACATTTGAGGAAAAGAACTTGACATACATGGGAAAAATGACATTTATTAAAATGCTAAACATATTGACATATCAGATGTCATCAACAAGCAGATTTATTCTAGGGCTGCAAGGTTGGTTCAACATTCTAAAATCAATCAACATAGTTTACATATTAACAGAAAAAAATAAGTTCTATGATTATGTCAATTGGTAAATTAAAAACATTTGACAAAATTCAATATCCATTTATAACAAAACTTAGTAATGAAAGCACTATTATCAAAACTTGTGGGATGCAGTGAAAGCAATCCTAGAGAAAAATGTTTAGCTTCAATTTTTTTTTATGTTGAAGGGGGTTTTAGACCTTAAAAATGTAGAAATAAGTAAACAAAGTAAGAAGACTCTACATAAGTAGGAACTTACAGGAACATGCTCAATCTGATAAAGTTTCAAAAAAAAAAAAAAAAAAAAAACCACCAGATAACATCATACTTAACAGTGAAATTTGAAGACTAGACTCCTAAAATCTGGCACAAAGCCAGGATGCACTCTACTTTCACCACTTCTATTTAACATTGTAATGAAGGACCTCATCAGTGCAATATAGCATTAAACAATCATATAAGATTTGGAAAACAAATTAATAAATCTATCTTTTTCCTCTGTTAACATGATTATGTAGAAACCTTTATATAACCTTCAAAGAAAACTACAACTGAAAGTGAACACAGCAACTATTTTTACAACTATTGATATATAGATTCCACAGAATTCTAAACTCTATTTTCTGTAGAAATGATGTAGCTGGCTATAAAATTTACATGGAAACGCAAAGGACCTAGGGCAGCCAAAATGATTTTGCAAAAGAAGAAATTTGGAATATCAGATTTCAAAACTCGCTACAAGGGTACATAACTAAGAGTAGTATTGGCGTAAGAATAGAGAAATAACCTTGGCACAGTGGCACATACTTGTAGTCCTAGCAAGTCAAGAGGCTGTGGCTGAAGGACTGCTTGAGACCAGCCTGGCACCACAGCAAGACAAGAAAGAAAAGGAAACGAGAGAGGAGAAAGGCAAGGCAAGGCAAGGAGAGAGGAGAAAGGCAAGACAAGGCAAGGCAAGGCAAGGAGAGAGGAGAAAGGCAAGGCAAGGCAAGGAGAGAGGAGAAAGGCAAGGCAAGGCAAGGCAGGGCAGGGCAGGGCAGGGCAAGGCAAGGCAAAAGAGAGAGAGGGAGGGAGGGAGGAAGGAAGAGAGAGAAAGAAGAAAGGAAAGAAAGAAGAAAGAGAAAGAAAGAAAGAAAGAAAGAAAGAAAGAAAGAAAGAAAGAAAGAAAGAAAGAAAGAAAGAAAGAAAGAAAGAAAGAAAGAAAGAAAGAAAGAAAGAAAGAAAGAAAGAAAGAAAGAAAGAAAGAAGGAAAGAGAGAGAGAGAGAGAGAGAAAGAAAGAAGAGAAGAGAAGGGAAGGGAAGGGAAGGGAAGAGAAGAGAAGAGAAGAGAAGAGAAGAGAAGAGAAGAGAAGAGAGAAGAGAAGAGAAGAGAAGAGAAGAGAAGAGAAGGGAAGAGAAACAGAAAAGGAAAGAAGGAAAGAAGAGAGAGAGGGAGAGGAGAGGAGAGGAGAGGGAGGAAGGAAAAAAGGAAGGGAAATAGATCAATGGCACAAAACAGCATTCAGAAAATGGTCCAAAATATGTAGAAAATAATTCTCAACAAAATACCAAAGCAAATAGAGAAAAGAAATATTTTCAATAAATATTTTAACAAATCAACATCTGTGTAAAAAAAAAAGGAGCCTTGACACATTCCTGTTATACACATACATGTCATGCACAAAAATTTTAAATATATCACAAAATTTTTAAAATTTTAAATGAATCATAAACCTAATTGTGAAATCTAAACTTATAAAATATCTAGATAGAAAACATATTTGTAAATATGAGGATGAGAATTCTGAAAGACAACACACAATGTATTAATTATACATGTCTTTTTAAAATGTATGTTAGATTTTAACAAAATACAAACATCTCCTCTTTCAAAGAATTATGAAGCAAGTTAAAGTTACAGAGCAGAAGAAAATATCTATAGTGTACACATCTGAAAAAGGATATGTGTCCAAAATAAAAATAATCTTATAGCTCAATAACTAAAACACAATACTTTTTTAAATGGGCAAAAAATTTGAAAACACAATTTTTTAAAACAAGCACATGAAAAGATGCTCAGCATCGTTGCCTGATTGAGATAAGGTAAATTGAAACTACCTTGAGGTATTAATTCATGCTGAGTAGAGTGACTAAAATTAAAATATTAGCAATATTGAGAGTTGACAAGGATGTGTAGCAATTTGAACACTAATACATCATTGGTGAAAGTGTACAATCTTAGAAGTGCTTTGGAAAGCAGCTTGGATACACTTAAATTATGATCCTGCAATTATATTTCCAATAACTTACCCAAGAGTAATAAAAATATATGCCTGCAAATGCACTTATACACAAAAGTTCATGGAAATTGTATTCATAATAACCCAAAACTGGAAGTAATGAAACCAGCAACTGGTTAATTTGATCAGGTCAGCCTGCTTTGATTGCTTTTTAAACTTTTTAACTGCTTTTCCATGAAGCTGAAGTACTATTGAAGGCCAAAACTTAACCTTTGCTAGCTACTTTATAGATAACATTCATAGGTCACCATGGTAATGGTCACTTCAGTTGTATTTTAGGAAACTGGGCCAGCTCCTATCCAATTGAAACCCATTGAGATCACTGGTCCTTCAACTAGGCCTGCACATGTGCCCAAGAGGTAAGCTGTTGATGTCAGAAGGCCAAAAATTCCATCCTCAGATTATGCTAACACTGCCATTTTCTGTACATATCTTTTATGAAATGCCATGAACACTGACTATGCCTATACAAAATAAGCCTATTACTTCATTTTCCTCCACTGCCAATCACCTTCCCCCATGCCTTAGACCACTTCACTTTCCTAACCCGTAAGTATCCCTAAGTTTTATCGTCAGGGAAGTGAATTTACAGTTGTTCTCTCACCTCCTCATCACTCAGAAGCCTTGTAAAACACGCTTGTCTTTTGCACAGTCCCTGTCACAGTGATTGATCTACTGGGCATGGAAAGAAGGGACATGGACCTGTCAGATTACAGTCACTTAAATTGTCATGACAATTTGACAAGAGAATGAACAAATGTAACATAGTCATACAATGGAATACTATTCAGCAAGAAAAAATAATAAACTACTTACCACATAACAACATGAATGGATCTCAAAAACATTATGCTGTGTGAAAGAAATAGACACAATAAAGTATATTCTATACAATGCAACTTATATTAAATTCTAGAATAGGAAAAATTTAAATTATGGTGACAAACATCATGAGAATTGTTGTCACAGGTAAGGATTACAGAGACTTTATTTAATGGTAAAATGCCCTATATCTTAATAGGAGAATTATTTGCATGAGTGATTACTCCTGTCAAAACTAATTAAACTGATACTTAAAATGCATGTACATTATTATAAGTTAATCATATCTCAATAAATGTGTCGCTTGGTTTAAACAAAGTTATAAGAAAAATAAATAAATACTCATACCCCACAAATGCCATGTTTTACACTCTTTTTTATAATCTCTTTCCTAGGCAATTATATAAGTTTACATACTAGTGATCATAATATAGATAAAATGTCATATGCTGTATTTACTTCTAAGTGATATAGCATAATTTCAGGCCAAACTAAATTGTTACCAAATTAAAGATATGAAAAGCAAATAGACAAAAATATATAAACATATAGCATAGGCCATACAAAATTACTTGTGGACAAAAAATACAAGAGAAATACTTATCTAGTAATTCATAAGTTTTGGATTTTATTAATTTCTTGGAATTCCAACTTTATCCTCCGGAGAATAAATAAGGTAAAGGGATAAAATACAGAATTCTGAAAAAGAAATTTGAATCGCCTTTGCTTTGAGAATGGCAAAACAAGAGAGTAAGTTCCCTATTGCTAAGAATGGGAAAGCCCCTCTATTTAGCTGAGAAAGATAGGGTACAGAAGATGACCCATGGGGTGATTTTCTGAAGATCTCTCCTCTTCCCAGTAGATTCAACGCAGGAAATACAATCACTTAGGTAATATGGCTTTTCTTTTCTGCCTTAAGCATTTTGGAATGAACTGCTAATGAGAGCTGCATGCAATGGAACAGATCAGAGTGACTGGTTCTTGGCTAGGAGCGAATTATTTGAATCTCAAAGGTTGTTGAGAACTCCAGTAAGAAATGAAAATATGTAGCAAAAACGAAAGCAACAAGAAACAGAACCTAAGTCTACACCCAAGGTTGCACATGACGTTATTGAACATTCTTCCTGCCACCATAGTGTCCTCAGAATACATTTCTCAGCTATTAATGAAGGGAAATATTTCTCACAAAGAAAATAGAATCAAAGATAATATCTCTTACATCAGATTACCAACAACAGTTCTAAACAGAGTTGACTGCTTTATTCGTGAGGAAAATTAAAAAGTGCATATCTCATAGACAGATATATTGAATAAAAATTAATTACATAATAGCCTATAAATGAGATAGCACATAAAAAATGCATAAGCTCTGAAAGAAAGCACACACGAAGGAACAAAAAGAACATTATCTAAGAATGGTTTGTCTAATAGAACTGAGAAACTTTATAAGATTAATGGGAAAAAGAACTCAAAAAAGGTAACTAAAAGATTATAGCAGACATTATTGATTATCTACTCAACAGACAGTATTGTCGCCCTTCTTCTTTCTAATATATGACCATGTTCCTCAGATGTCAATTTGTCATCAGTGCAATCAGGGAAAGGATATCTTTTTCCTAGACCATGGGAAGAACAGAGATTAGTCCAAACTGATTTGTGTCTTTATGTTCTTTTTTTCACACTGAGTGGCCAGGTAGGACTCTGTGATTCAACGTTCATCATCGAGACATGGGCAAATCTGCTGGAAAGCTTCTGTCAGATTTTCCTTCTCAGAATACAGGACATTGTTTTTGAGGAGGAGCTGGGAAAACGAATCCATGATCATGAGAGAAAAGTTCCTGAAGAAAAGAATCAGTGAAAGGAGTATTGCAAAATGGCAAGGAATAAAAAGAATGTATGCCCTTGATGATATCATTCCGGAATTATATCCTGAAACTGTCTACCTTCAGACCTATTATTTTCCGAGATACTTAAATACTCTTATTGGCCAGGCACAGTGGCTCACACCTGTAATTCCAATTGGAATGATGAAATCCAGAGGATTGCTTGAGCCCATGAGTTCCAGAACAACTTGGGCAACATAGTGAGATGGGGACACACATACATACATATATATGTGCATATATTATATATATAATACACATGCATATATAACATATACATATATACACACATACATATTATATAGTAAAATATACATTATGTAGTAAATATATTAAACAAATATATATTTTACTATATATAATATTCAAATATGTATTTTACTATATATAATATTCAAATATGTATTTTACTATATAGTTGTATACATATACACACATATACATATACACACACATATGCATATACACATATATACACACAATAAAGCATATTTTACCATATATGTATGGTAAAATATATATGGTGAAATATATATATAATAAATATATATAGTATATATAAAATAAATATATATAGTATATAGAGAGTATATATATATATATATATATATATATATATATATATATAGTAAAGTTCTTTTGTATTGACTTCTCATATCCTTTTGTCCACTGGATTTTGTCATGGATAATGGGGTTTTCACTTTATTTTGTCTAAAAAAAGGGTATAGAGGTGCTGTGTTTCCTGAAGTCTTTTATCTTTGGGAATTTCTTCTTTTATATAAGAATAATTGTGGGTCATTTTTTCTTCTCAGAAGTTATGGATCATTGCTTAATTGTAATTATTTAACTAAATAACTTTTTAATCAAATGCAGAGGAGTCTGGAGACAGATAGATTTTCCCCTTGTAAAAGATTTTTATTAGCTACTTACATGTCTCTAGCATTTTTTTTTTTAATCCTTGAAATTAAATCAGTAATACATATATGTCTCAGGTAACAACTGATTTATTTTCAGGAACATAGTGTGTCTGTTCTGATTACAGATCCACTTTGTCATTTACAGGAAATTTCTATTATGACACTGAGTGCATTGATTGGATTCTAAACTTAAGTCATGATAATTTTTCCTATGTTAAAATTATATTTGTCAACAAGGTTAGCTTTTCTAAAATTGCTTTGATGCTAAAATTTATATATATATATATATATATAGTTTTTCATTATCTCAGGACTTCTCTACTTATGGCGGATCAGAGGTCACCTTTGTCTTTCCTTTTCCTGGATATTTATAATTTATTCATTGTTAGTTAAGTTCTTAATTCTGTAATTTACCTTTGCACATCACTTTATTTATATGTATGCATTGAGCTGCAGGTAACAACAAATTATTGACTAACAGTGTCTTAAGCAATAAGAACATTTCGAGAGAGAGAGAGAGAGAGAGAGAGAGAGAGAGAGAGTCAGCTTCCCAAGCAGCTGGGACAGGTGTGTACCAATATGTCCAGCTAATTTTTAAAAATATATGTTTTTTTTGTAGAGACAGGGTCTCACTATATTGCCCAAGTTGGTCTGGAATTCCCAGGCTTAAGCAATCCTACAGATTCCACTTTCCAGAGTGTTGGGATCACAGGCGTGAGCCACTCTCCCTGGCCAATAAAAACAATTAACTATCTCACAAAACAATGAGATTGAAGGTAGACAGTTTCAGGATATATTTCTGGGATGATACCATCAAAGGCATAAGTTTTTTTTATCCCTTGTCATTTTGCAATACTCCTTTCACTGATTCTTTTCTTCAGGTTTTTTCACTCATGATCACGGATATGTTTCCACAGCTCCAAGTATGTGGTCATACAATTGCTTTGAGGTATATTTTGTATATGTGTGTGTATAATGTCTATTATATATGCATTGTAACATTTATAATGTATGTGTACTAATATGTATATAATGTATATTATATGTATTATATATACATATATTATATACACATTATATACATCACGCAAATATGTAAAATATATATGTATGTATTATACATGTACATATACACATATATATTATATATACACACACATATATCCTGAAACTGTCTAACTTCAGACCCATTATTTTGTGGGATGATTATATGTTCAATATTTGTCCTTCTGTACTTTGCTTATTTCACTTAACAGTATGTGCTCTAGGCTCATGTGTGTTGTCACACATGACAGACTTTCATGTATTGTGGCTGAATGATATTTTATTATGTATATATCATATTTTATGCATTCATCTCAATGGACACTTAGGTTGATTCTATATCTTGGCTATTGTGAATAGTGCCACAGTTAACATGGGAGTACAGGCATCTCTTCAATATGCTGATTTCATTCCCTTTTGATATGTACCCAGAAGTGGGATTGTTGGAACATATGGTAGCTCTGTTATTAATTTTCTTAGGAACCCCCATACTGTTGCCCTTAATGGCTGTACTAATTTACATTCCTACCAACAGCATATAAGAGTGCCCCTAAGTCTAAATTTTTATGTGCTGCTCTCATATTTTTCATCTCTATTGTTTTATAGATTCTGGAAATGCTTTAAAGTACATTTTCTAAATTGCAAATAAGAATTTCTTTAGTGTAAATCTGCTTTTTATTCTTTCTAGTGAACATTTTATTTGGCAATTATTTCACATTGAATTTCATACTTTTCTTAATCAAGCATGTCCTTGTTTAACAGAACTAAAGATTTGAGTAATACTTTATAGTACTAAGAATAAGAAACAACTGTGTTCTACATTTTCTTTTGTGTCATAAACTGAATTCAATTCAGGGAAAGGTTTTCTTCTGAGTCATTACCATTTCATTTCTCTTTCCCTATTTCATAATGCTTTCTTGACATTTTCTATTAACTCCTGTTGGAACTTGATTTGTTGATATTTGTTCCTCCTGCAAGAATGGCTGATGCATCACATCTTAAAGTCCTTACTCTAGATCTATTTCAAAGAAAGGAAATGATCCATGCCCAGTGTTGGGTGATAGTAAGAATATGGGTTTTGAATTCTGTTTCCACAGTAGTTTCCTGGATACTGGCAGATACAGTTTTACTATGCAAAATAGGTAGTATAACAGTTCTCTCATTGTGGAATTGTGGAATTTAGCAAATGTTGGTTTTCTTAGTTACTCTGTGTACCTTTTCAAAATTCTCAATAAAACCAAAGACCTACTCAAAAATATGTGAAAAATAAATTTCCATGGGCCTTGAGTCATGGTTCAGAGAACAATGTGAAGTGGGCCAGAGGTTATTATCAGTGCTTCCAGGTGTAGGCACTACAGGATTTATAGCTGTGACTAAAAAGCTGAAAGGCAAAAAACCCACAAAGTAAATACTGGAGATCTTTCAATGTGTGGCTTTCCATGGCAATGTTAGCCAGAGGCAATTAAGGTCACAAGCCTGGAGAATTAGTTGTGCAGACTTCCGTGGCCAGAGGCCAATGAACGCATCGTCAGTAGAAGCTAGTAATGGCAATTCCTAGTACATTTTGGTCAAACCAAATGACAGAGAAGTAACAGAGGGATGACTTTTATTTTATTTATTTATTTATTTATTTATTTATTTATTTATTTATTTATTTATTTATTTATTTTGAGACAGAGTCTCGCTCGTCGCCCAGGCTGGAGTGCAGTGGCCGGATCTCAGCTCACTGCAAGCTCCGCCTCCCGGGTTTACGCCATTCTCCTGCCTCAGCCTTCTGGGTAGCTGGGACTACAGGTGCCCGCCACCTCACCCGGCTAGTTTTTTGTACTTTTTAGTAGAGACGGGGTTTCACCGTGTTAGCCAGGATGGTCTCGATCTCCTGACCTCGTGATTCGCCCGTCTCGGCCTCCCAAAGTGCTGGGATTACAGGCTTGAGCCACCGCGCCCAGCCTAACTTGTCACCGGGATGACTTTTAATTCTAACTCATCTGCTTAAACAGCTAAGCAAATGTAAGATAAGCTCACTTCTTGCTTCTCATTGCAAAGATGTTGACCTTTTTGTTTGTTTGTTTGTTTCCCGAGACAGAGTCTTGCTCTGTCGCCTAAGCTGGAGTGCACTGGCGCCATCTCGACTCACTGCAACCTCTACCTACCAGGTTCAAGCAATTCTCTTGCCTCAGCCTCCCGAGTAGCTGGGATTACAGGCACGCACCACCGCACGTGGCTAATTTTTGTATTTTTAGTAGAGATGGAGTTTCACTATGTTGGCCAGACTGGTCTTGAACTCCTGACCTCGTGATCCGCCCGCCTCAGCCTCCCAAAGTGCTGGAATTACAGGCATGAACCACCGCGCCCGGCCTAACTTGTCTTATTTTCAAATAGATTAATGGCTTACTTACAAATCAAACAAAATGTAAAACCAGGGGCAAGTGTTCCTGCCAGTTTCATTCACTCTTCCATCTTTCCCTAAGTGAGATAGGCAGAAAATTTGTATTTCTCCAGTTAGTACTTTTAGATCCCTCCCTCCGAGAACAACATCAAAACAACAAAAACCATGAACTCCAAGAAAACAAAGGTAACATTTGAAACTGTGCTGGAAAGTTGGAAACAGAAGCTGTACTGGGAGAAGAGGATAAGTAAACACACATTGAAAGAGTTTAAAGTCCCTGTTTTCTGCAGGAAACAGTAGGACATGAATTACCAGTTTCAAAAGGGGTGGTGCCTTTACCTTTTAAAAGGTAGAAGTGCCTAGAGAAAGCACCTCCACCCCAGAGAAAAGAGACTGATGCATTGGCTTTGGTATCCTAGGCCTGGGGCTTCTAACACCAGAGTAGAGAGAAGGAAAGCTCATCTGGGAAGCTGCTAGATCTAACATAGTTTTGGGGAAACTATCTCTCCAAGGGGACCTTGATATTGGAAGAGTGAATCCCAACCGACTTAGGAGAAAATAGTGGAAGATCAACTCTGTGGACCCTTATGGGGAAGAAATAACCCTCCTGGGGCAGAGGATACATTGTTGCTTTTTCACATCAGAATGTAACAACCAATGATTTAATGCTAGGATACCCATCTTTGGCTTTTCTCTCTATCAACACTTCTCCCATTGTCAAGTCCCCTGCCACATTGCTGCTTCCAATTGCATTGGTTCACCACAGTCTCTAAATGTGAAGGGTCAAAGGGTCAAGGCTGTCCTTCAGAGATGGGCCTTTAGTGCAAGCTTCTCATGCTGCTCCATCTTCATGCTCTGAGTCACCTGCTACAGACAATTATCTACACATATTAGAAGATAGATGACTGTAGATGAGAAACTGCAAAGAGTTTCTTTAATCCTGACTAATTTATTGGCAATCATGAATGTAATTTTGCTCATGTAGTAATAGAAAGCCTGTCACAGATTTGCATAACATTCTCTTAATGATGTTATGGGGTATCTGCTAATACAAAATCAGGGATATTTTTTGCTCTATATGCCAAAAATACTCTCTAAATAAGGAACCTAATCAGACGAGTGTCAAATATTCCCTATGGCCTCCATATAAGGTTTATTTTGATCTGGGAGTTGTCAGAACATCACATAGGGTGACCTTCCCGTGAGCCTGGGGTGAGCAATAGAAGTGAGGTTGGTGGCCTCAGGGTTTCCCCGGGTAGACACTGAGCTTTCCTGCACAAACACAGAACAAGTGGGCTCTAGAGAGCCAGAGAATTCCTCCTAAGTACTTGTGGAGTTGAGCTGGAGCAGAACACTTGACATCCCTACAAATCCATAGGTCCCAGAGAAGAGCATGCAGATTGGAAGAACAGCAGCACTGCCACATTAAACTCCAAACCAAAGGGAAATTTGTGTCAGAGTTAGGGAGGAAGTTCAATCATTTAGGAGAAGAGCCCAGAAGGTGAATGGAGGAAAGTGCCAAATAGATATCTCAGTCTGCATCTAAGAACTGAGGAAAATGGCTAAAGTGATTAGAGATGGGAAACCATTATGCATTGGCTCACCCTGAGCTATTTTTCATAGTCTACTTATGCATGAAATGCATGAAATGGTTTTGGCCTGGTGGCATCTTAGCAATGATGCACAGCAATTGACAAATTGACGTTTATATTTTCTTTCTGTTGTTGTTGTTTGTTTATATGTGATACGGTCATTTAATGAGCTTCAGGTTACTCAAAGTTTAACAGATATGGAGAAAATTACAATGAATATCAAAACTATTTTTCTGTCAAGGGGTGTATGTGTGTTGGTTTGTAATGTATGCGTGCATAGGTGTGTGTGTACAGATTTTCAACTTTCTTAAAAGGATAGACTAGAGGGACCTCATAGTGTCAGCTTTTGTTCTAACATTCATTGGCATAATGTTTTGTGATAGAAATAAACTCCACAATGTATACATTGAGGATAGGTCTGAAAATGATTCCTGTGTGAAATATAATACAATGTTAAGGTGATTAATAATAATAGTATTTTGCACACGTCCAGTACACTGGGTTCTATAATGCACATTTTTTTAAAGGCATTCTCATATTTCTGATGATTATTTTGATTTTTGCTGTTGTTGTTGTTGTTGTTGTTTTGAGACGGAGTCTCGCTCTGTCACCCAGGCTGGAGTGCAGTGGCATAATCGTGGCTCACTGCCAACTCTGCCTCCAGGGTTCACGCCATTCTCCTGCCTCAGTCTCCTGTATAGGTGGGACTACAGGCACCCGCCACCACGCCCAGCTAATTTTTTTATTTTTTTTATTTTTAGTAGAGACAGGGTTTCACCATGTTAGCCAGGATGGTCTTGATCTCCTGACCTCATGATCTGCCCAAAAGCTGGGATTCAAGGCATGAGCCACCAACCCTAGACTCTGATGATTCTTTCAAAATAGTTTTTGTTCTTGTTTTATGGATGAGAAAAGTCAAGTTCAGAGAGATGTGATTAGTCCAGGTAACTGTGATTGTAGGGAATAGAGCTGGGATTTTAAATAGGTGTTCCTCAGTGTAAAGCCCATGATTTCTCTACTTCACTGTAGCAGCAGATGTGAGGAGTTAGCATTAAGTTCTCCAGACCTGAGGTAAACCATAAAATTTGTCCAACGTTTTTAAATTGCAAGTATCCAGGATACACAGGAATGGAATGGAAACTTTGAGAGAAAAATCAGCATCTTGGTGAAGCTGGAAGAACCATAAACACTCCACACATTATACATAAAAAAAAAAAAAAAAAAAAAAAAAAAAAAGCTACTCTGACCACTGGAAAAATGGTTTCGCAGTTCCTTCAGGACCATACTCAGAAAACTTTCTTTTAAATGGATGGGTAATAGTGGTGACTCTTAGTCTGTGCTGGATCTGAGTAGGCCACACAAGCAATAAAGAAAATAAGGAGAAAGAGTTGTGTGATTAATACAGTAGGAATCAGCATATATGCAATGAAGGCCACTCATTAGTTTATTCCTGACACTCGTGTAAAAGAAAAAATCTTTAAGAAAAGGGTTCTTTGGCCGGGCGCGGTGGCTTACACCTGTAATCCCAGCACTTTGGGAGGCCGAGGCGTGAGGATCACGAGTTCAGGAGATCAAGACTATCCTGGCTAACACGGTGAAACCCCATCTCTACTGAAAATTCAAAAAATTAGCCAGGCATCGTGGCAGGGGCCTGTAGTCACAGCTAGTCGGGAGGCTGAGGCAGGAGAATGGCGTGAACCCGGGAGGCGGAGCTTGCAGTGAGCTGAGATCGCGCCTCAAAGAAAGAAAAAGAAAAAGTAAAAGTGCTCTTTAACACAGAGAACGTGACTATGAGAGCAAGCACATAAAAAGAAGAAATGCAAACAGAAGAAAAAAATATAGTGGAAAGAAACAAATTCCCCTCAGCTGTACAAGAGAATGGAACGTGCTCATTCAAAAGCTCAGTAACCACGTGTAGCCAATCTAGAGGTAGCGCGTGGGTGTAGGAGATGAGGGCATAGCTGTAGCCTTGCAAGTCTGATGTTACCACCAATATCATCTTCCACTGCGACAGTAATACTTTTACTGTAACTAGGATTCACACCAGTCAAGAAGCTAATCAAAACAAAGATGCCAAAAGCTCCATTTTCAGGCTGGGCTTTTATTCAATTTAATTATTTTAAATATTCCTTGCTTTGAGTATTTTTATTCAACCACTGTTAATTTACCAATTTCACAATTTAACAAACTCTTCTGGAGTAAATGTATAGTATTAGTGAACTAGAATCTCAACAGATTTCTTATTCTCCCTCAAAACAGTGAGCCAACAAATGAACTTTAAATTATTCCATGACTTAACATGTTTAACTATTATATTGTACTAGAATGACTCAAAGTGTGCAGCAATAAAGCAATTGTGTTTTGGTCTCTCATTGCCTATTTATTTTTTATTTATTTATTTTTTTACTGGAGTTAATTCTTTCCTTGCTTGTGAATGAAAGCTTAAGAATGACCTATAATGCTTGTAATCATTCATAGGCAATATCATTCTCTTTTCTCAGTTATGCACATAAAACCTGTGTAAGTTCAGTATTTTAAATGCCCAGACTTGAGAATTCCAGTTTCATAGCAGAAATGTAGAGCAACCAAAAAAGCATAGCTTCCACACTTATATAAAGGAGAATGCTGGAAAAACTGGAAATATTAACAACTTTTCTCACACACATTAGAGAAATGATGTTTTAGGGGAAACCACTAATCTGAAATCTGCAAAAAGACAGACACCTGCAGGGAGAAACAGGCCCTGATCTTACATATAGTAAAGCTTGCATTAATATCATATTTGGTAGCAAAATATTTATAAGATTTTAAAAGATTTTGTTTATAAATTGAAAAACTCACTAAAACTTAGCAATTTTTATCAAAATTTAACACATTTCATTGCTTCTTTTCAGGCTCATTATTTATAAATATAATAAAACCAGACGATTAAGTTACTGTTTACAACTTGCAACTTTGTATATTTATTAAGGTTTTGATTTTCACTGCCTTCAGTCACATGCAGGTAGAACATTTATGAATTTACTAGTCCCAATTATCCTTGATAAATAAATCACAATCTATTGCCTTGAATACAAACTTTTCTGCCATTGTTGATTTTACTATATTCAATTATTCATACTGACTACATTTTTAGTTCAAAATAGCTGTCTAAAGAGAAAACTGGGAGGTGAGTGTTTGGTAATTATCTCTTACACAAAGCATTTTAGCAGACCAATAAGACTCATAAGCATACAAGATTTAATGTTTTAAATATACCCACCTTCCTTGTACATCTTCATGGGAAATGTGAACATATCCATTAACATGAGCCATATAATAAGCACTCTGTTACATAGTAATCAAGTAACACACACACCCACAATCACTTACTTGGTGACCAAGGTTTTCATATTTTATCTAACTTGAAAAGCATTTGTTCATAAAAAGAATATCCATTAGTAAACTTTATTTAACATAAATTTAAGTTCTTAAAATAAGGATCTTGGAAATTATATTTGAGTACATATGTTTCTGAATCACTCTTCAGATAAAATATTATAATTAAAAATTAAATTACTTCAATAAAGTATAATATTTTTCAAAATTATAAACATTACAGAGACATTTTCTTACCTCATTAAGTAAACCAATACAGTAAGCTAAGGCCTCAGTAGATTAACCAGTGTCTCCATGTGAAATACAAATCTTACTTTTTTAATGCTGTATTACACTGCATACAGATAAACCCAAAGGAAAATAATACAACTATTTCTAGTTGGGCATAGTGTCTCTCGCCTGTAATCCCAGCATGTTAGGAGGCCAAGGAGGGCAGAGCAGCTGAGGTCAGGAGTTCGAGATCAGCCTGATCAACATGGTGAAACCCAATCTCTACTAAACATACACAAATTAGACTGGTGTGGTGGTGGGTGTCTGTATCCTAGCTACTTGGGAGGCTAAGGCAAGAGAATTGCTTGAACCCAGGAGGTGAAGGTTCCAGTGAGAATAAGAAGAAATGAGTAAGAAGAAATGAAATAAACCAGCATCAGAAGAAATGAAATAAACCAGATTAAATGAAATAGATTCAGAGATTCACATGCTCTCCTAAGATTTGTTGGAGATTGCTTTTTCTAAGTAATGCTGAGACTTTATTGTAAGGTTGCATAGAGCTCATTAGGCAAGAAATTCTTGGAATCTCCTTTTGGTTTACAGCAATTAGCTGTTTGAATACAGCCTTATTTTTTGTAGCAATTAGCTTTGTGGAAAAACCTCCTGTTAAATTATCTTTGGATAACATTCACAAACCTATCAGTACTTGTTTTCCTATAACGAGGTCTTCGTAATTTCTTTGGCCTTTTTGTGGTTGTTGTTACAAAATATTTTTCCCATGTACAAGGCCAAGTTCTCATTGCTGTTGAAGTAAGTCAGGGACTAGAAGGACAGGGGTATAAATGCATTATATATGCATTTTCCTCTCTCTTGTGAGTTAGCTGTGAAAGACAATGAGGTATTCTGACTGCCACAAATCAGCTTGTGACTTGCCATTTAAATATGACTTCTTATGAATGCCATATATCTTAGAAGAGAGAAATCAAATAATGTTCTTTTCTATATTGGCAATTTAATTAATATTCATGAGTCCTCAAAAATTATTTTCAAGTTGTTAAGATAGATTGGGCCTTACTATTCCAACGAGAATAGGCATATCTCCTAATTAATAAGATATTCAAGTACAAAAGAATGTCACATATCTATCCATATCCATATCTGTATTAGTTTGCATCTATCTATAGGCAGCCAGCTACTCACATCTACCAGAGCTGATCTGGAATACTTCCTCATGGTGAGACAGTTTTTCTCTTCACTCCCTTTGCCGTTATGACTTCCCAGTAGTGATAGGGTTACCATCACCTAGGAATAGAGTAATACATGCTTTGTTTTTTTTTTTTTGTTTTTGTTTTTTGTTTTTTTTTTTCCGTTCAGTCAGGAAGTAATGGAAAGCCCACCTGTCCACTTCAACTGCACTTTGGAAAGAATAGGAAGACAGAAGCAAGTTAGGAGATGAAATGCCAGCATCTTTTACCACCAATCTGGATATTAACTTTGGGGAGTCTGTATGCAGCTCAGCAACATCTAGATAAATATGACAGGAAGCCTAAGGCTGTCAAAACCAAAGGCCTGTTTCACAAACACACCGTGTTTTGCATGCCTCTTGAAGAAACCTAACATTAGATCAGAATTATGCTCAGATGGAAGTGGACAGATGAACTGACGGCAGTGTTCTTTGTTCTTGTATCCTGTAGAGGATGTGAAGGATCATTAGCGGTTAATGATGTGGTGAGAAAACATGGAAGTATTGAGATGGTCAGTAGACAGTGAAGGATCAATATAACTATGAAGGTCTGGATTTGAACAAAGAGAAGATAAGGGGCAAAGACTTCTCAAAATACAACAGATGTCTGCTGGGTATGGTGGCTCAGTCCTGTAATCCCATCAATTTGGGAGGCTGAGGTGGGTGGATCATCTGAGGTCAGGAGTTCGAGACCAGCCTGGCCAACATGGTGAAACACCATCTCCACTAAAATACAAAAATTAGCCAGGCATGGTGGCACGTGTCTGTAATCCCAGCTACTCGAGAGACTAAGGCAGGAGAATCGCTTGAACCCGGGAGGCGGAGGTTGCAATGAGGCGAGATCTCACCACTGCACTCCAGCCTGGGCAACAGAGCAACACTCTGTCTCAAAAAAAAAATAAAATAAAAAATAAAAAAAGCCAGCAGATATCTAAGATTATGTAGTTTAGCAGAGGATGTTTAAAAAGGGGGTCCTTTGCTGTTGTGAATAGTGCCACAATAAACATATGTGTGCATGTGTCTTTTTAGCAATATGATCCTTTGGGTATATACCCAGTAATGGAATTGCTGGGTCAAATGGTATTTCTAGTCCTAGATCCTTGAGGAATTGCCACACTGTCTTCCACAATGGTTGAACTAGTTTACAGTCCCACCAACAGTGTAAAAGTGTTCCTATTTCTCCATATCCTCTCCAGCACCTGTTGTTTCCTGACTTTTTAATGATCGCCATTCTAACTGGTGTGAGATGATATCTCATTGTGGTTTTGATTTGTATTTCTCTGATGGCCAGTGATGATGAACATTTTTTCATGTGTCTGTTGGCTGCATAAATGTCTTCTTTTGGGAAGCGTCTGAGCAAACTATCGCAAGGACAGAAAACCAAACACCACATGTTCTCATTCATAGGTTGGAATTGAACAATGAGAACACTTGGACACAGGAAGGGGAACATCACACACCAGGGGCTGTTGTGGGGTGGGGTGGGGGAAGGGGGGAGGGATAGCATTAGGAGAAATACCTAATGTAAATGACGAGTTAATGGGTGCAGCACACCAACATGGCACATGTATACCTATGTAACAAATCTTCACGTTGTGCACATGTTCCCTAGAACTTAAAGTATAATAATAATTTTAAAAAGGGGGGTCCTAAAGTCAAAGAGGATCTTAGGCAGAAAACATCACATTGAAAACCAGACAGCATGTGCACCTCCCTTCTCCACAAGATTCCTAAGACCACATCTCCCTGCGTACCATCTTAGAGAAGAACATGAGAAGGCTGAGATAGTCTGTCTCTAATTTTGTGTTTAACGTGATGCTCTAAGAGTTCAAATCAACTAAAATATAACAAGTACTTTAACATATTTCTTCTGTATAATTTTGGATTCATTTTTACCTTGACAAATTAATGTAAAAGAGTCCAAGACATTTCAAAAAGATTTTTAACAGGATGAGATATGTAAACTGAAAGAAGCTGAAATGCTAGTACATTTTAAGTCTCTTCTCCCTCTCAACCACTACCCAGTGATGTAGAGCTCATATTAAATAAGTTTAAAAATGGATGAAACTGCCTTTTCTTTCCCAACCTGAATGATGACAGATGTAAATTTGTGATCTCATTATATAAATATAAAACCAAAAGTATTAGAAATCTGTGTTTATATTGGCAGATAAAGGAAGAGATATATTTTAGAAGAAAGATTTTTGAAAAATTATTATTTACAAAAAAAAATTATCTGAAAGGAACATTTAGAAACACAGAAATCCACTCAGAGTTAAACATTCCATGTATATTGTGTTATAATATTATTGGGAATACAGTTATACTATAATTCAGCTAATTTAATAATTTAAACTACAAAATTACTGACATTTTAGTAGCTCATCCTTGTTCCTACTTCATGTAAATGTAGTCTTCTTTCACACTAGCTGATAATTATGTTCTGAGCTATTTGTGGGCCTTCCTTTGTGTCTTTGAGGGAGCATACTAGTTCAGCTTCTCTGTGATAAATTAATACTGTGTCTGCAGGCATGGTACTAGATCTGGTGTCTGCTGACTATACTTCAGAATCATTTCCAACACACCACCTCGCCAACAAGTTACTGGAATATAATTACCAAGCCCAATTCAGATTAAGACAAACCCTTTAGAAGGATAAGCCTTCCTCACATCTGGAGTGCCTGGGAAGTACTATCACTGTTGGCCTTTTGCTTCTACTGACAGGAGAAAGCTGCCCAGAAACAGCCTAAATACACTGGTATGCATATTTCTTTTACTGCGAGTTCAACGTGATTTTGCAAAGTTGCAATATAGATGAACCAGAGGAAGACCTTTTATGTAATTTATATGTTTCCTTATACCATATGTGCAGACAGTACAACAGGCTTTATTAGTAAGAGAGTTACCCATAGAGAAGTTCCCTTTCCCAAATATTCTCTTTTTCACTATTGTCCCCACTTCCTTCTTCTTTTGCTGTCTTTTAAACCCCTCGACACCACTTCAATGTAGTGTATTTTCATCATTAGGAAATGTTATCTCTTCCTATACTAACAAAAGAAACTCTTCTAAATTCCAAAATGGCTCCCCTAACAGAACAGTGAGAAGTGCACGTGTCTTAGTTCAACTCTCCACACAAGGCTTAAGTAAGTGAGAATTTTCAAGCATAAACTTAAATATGGACACCAGTAAATAGATTCTTTAATGTTGCATATTAAACTGTTTACTTTCCTGCATATGGATCTGATTTGGTGTGAACATTCTCAGACGACTTCTTAGACACTTACTGTTGCATGCACCGTAACGTACTGTTATAATTAGTGGTTAAGAATAAAAGATCAATGATCCTTATTACAAAGACCAAGTGATTAAAGAGAAGCTAACAACAGACTTTGTCTCAGTGTTTTGGTTTCCTTTGTAAATAATGACAGGAAGTGACACACATCAATGACTCATGTCACTGCCTCAATATTCACAAGTCAGGGCAGCAGCAAGACCATCAATCACAATTTGAATTCTAAATACAATTACCGATGTTGCTTTACAAGCAAATAAAAAATCATTTTTTGGTTCTCAAATATGTTTTTTAAATTCCATATTTACTTTTATATGAACATGATACTCTAAAAGTTCAAATTAAATGAAAAACATGCACTTTAATGTATTTTTAATGTATGAATTTGTGTCATTTTTACCTTGAGAAATTTTAAGTTAATATTGATGCCTTATATTTATTTAAATAGCGTTACAATTGGTATAAAAGATTCTCTGGTCATACTGTATGTACGTAAATCAATAGTCAAAATAATAGTAAGAGATAGCAACAGACTGAAAATGGCTTAAGCAAATAACAAACCCCCAAAAAATTTAAAAATCAAGAAAAAAAGATAGTATATTCATTAGCATAACTGGGCAGATTGCCTTCAGGACTGACTGGATATGTGATTTAAACGATGTCATCAGTACTCTCTCTATTAGATTTAATTGGTGGTAAGATGTGACCTCATGCTGGTAGATTCAAGTCTAGTAGAAAAGGCTTCTCTACAACAGACATCTTAGTTTGGAGAGGATTTCTCGTTGGTTTTTATTGGCCTGCCTTAGCCTTTGTGTCAACTCCACATTGATTACTGTAACTGCAGATATGCATGGTCACAGAGGCATTGGTAAGGCACCAATTCGGAGTAAGAAGATTATAATTCCCAAAGAAAATTAGAGCACTATTACTAGAGGGAAGGAAGGCAGATGGTAGGAAGCAGAGAATGTAGCTATCTTTATTTATCCACTTATTCAATCCACAGTTATTTATCATATGTTTATCATGAGCAAGACATGATTCTTGACACTGGGGAATAAGCAGTAGCTAAAACAAGAAAGTCTCTGCCCTCTTGAAATTTTCATTTGGTTGAGGAGGACAGTAAGCATATAAGTACTTAAATATTATATAATAGATAAAGCATAGATAAGGGCTATGAAAAAAGTAAAGGAATAGAGAGTGGTGAGCAGCATTATGTTAAATGAGGTGACCATTAAACAGCATGGGCACATCTTATTTTATTGTGCTTCACTTTATTGCACTTCACAGATACTGTATTTTCTTACAAATTGAAGGTTTGCAGCAACCCTGCATTGAGGAATTCTATCAGCTTCATTTTTCCAACAGTATGTGGTCACTTCTTGTCTCTGTCACATTTTGGTAACTCTCACAATATTTCAAAGGTTTTCATTACAATTATATATGTTATGGTAATCTATGATCAGTGATCTTTGATATTACTATTGTAATTGTTTTGGGGCACCATAAACCACACCCACCGAAGACCACAAAATTAATCTCTAAATGTTGGGTGTGTTCTAACTGCCCCACAAACCAGCTATTTCCCCATCTGTCTCCCTCTCCTCAGGTCTCCCTATTCCCTGAGACACAACTATATTAAAATTAGGCAAATTAAAACCACACAATTGCTTCTAAGTGTTCAAGTGAAATAAGTAAAAAGCTAGAAATGATGAGGAAGGCATGGCCAAAGCCAAGATAGGCCAAAAGCTAGGCCTCTTTGCCAGTTGTGCAAGTTGTGAATGTAAAAGTAGTGTTCTTGAAAGAAATTAAAGTCCTACTCCAGTGAACACAGGAATGGTAAGAAAGCGAAACAGCCTTCTTGCTAACATGAAGAAAGTTTGAATGCTCTGAATAGAAAATCAAACCAGCCACAGCATTCTCTTAAGTCAAAGGCTAATTCAGAGAAAGCTCCTAATTTCATTCAATTCTATGAAGGCTGAAAGAGGTGAGGAAGCTGCAGAATAAAAGCTGGAACCTAGCGGAGATTTTCTGAAGTGGTTTCAGGAAAGAAGCCATCTCTGCACCATAAAAGTGCAAGGTGAAGCAGCAAGCGCTGATGTGGAAGCTGCAGTAAGTTACACAAAGATCTAACAAATGAACTGGTGATGGTGGTTACACTAAACAACAGATATTCAGTATAGGCGAAACAGTCTTATATTGGAATAAGATGCCATCTAAGACTTTCATAGCTAGAGAGAAGTTAATGCCTGGCTTCCTAACTTCAGGGACAGGCTAACTAACTTGTTTGGGATTAATGTAGCTGATGACTTCAATTGAAGCCAATGATCATTTACCATTTTGAAAACCCTAGCACCCTTAAGAATTAATATAAATGTACTCTGCCTGTATTATATAAATGAAGCACAAAGCTTGAATGACAGCACATCTATTTACAGCATGATTTACTGAATATTTTAAGCAACTGTTGAAAGCTACTGCTCAGGAAAGAAAAAGTTTTTCAAAATATTCCTACTGGTCATTGACATTGCACCTAGTCATCCAAGAGCTCTGATGGAGATGTATTAGATTAATGCTGTATCTCACCTGCTAATACACCATCCATTCTGCAGCCCAAGGATCAAGAAGTAATTTCAACTTTCAAGTCTTATTATTTAAGAATTACATTCTGTAAGGTTATAGCTATCTTAGGTAGTGATTCCTATTATGGATCTAGGCAAAGTAAATTAAACATCTTCTGGAAAGGATCCACCATTCTAGATGCCATTAAGACGTTCATGAGTCATGGGAGGAGGTCACAATATGAACATTAACAGGAGTTTGAAAACAGTTAATATCAATCCTCATGGGTGACTTTGAGGGATTCGAGACCTCAGTGGAGAACGTCTGTGAAATGTAACCACATTTTCAGATGTGGTGAAAATAGCAAGGAAACTAGAAGCAAAACTAAAGGTATGACTGAATTCCTGTAATCTCATGGTCAAACTTTAATGTATGAGGAATTACTTCTTATGGGTTAACAAAGAAAGTGACTTCTTGAGATAGAACTTACTCCTGGTGAAACAACTGAGAAAACTTTTGAAATGAAAATAAAGGTTTTAGAATATTACATCAGAAACATAGTTGATAAAGCAGCAACAGGATTTGAGAGAATTGACTCCAGTCTTGAAAAAAATTCGACTATGGATAAAACACAATCAAACAGCATTGCATGCTACGGAGGAATCTTTTAATGCTTTTAATGGAAGGAAGAGTTGATCTTTTTGGCAAGCTTCATTGTTGTTTTATTTTAAGAAATTGGGCCGGGTGTGGTGGCTCATGCCAGTAATCCCAGCACTTTGGAAGACCGAGGTGGGTGAATCACCTGGGGCTGGGAGTTCGAGACCAGCCTGGCCAACATGGTGAAACCCTGTCTCTACTAATATATAAAAATTAGCTGGGGGTGGTGATGCACATCTGTAAACCCAGCTACTCAGGAGGCCGAGGCAAGAGAATTACTTGAACCCTGGAAGTGGAGGTTGCAATGAGCCAAGATTGCGGCACTGCACTCCAGTCTGGGCGACAGAGTGAGACTCTGTCTCAAAATAAATAAATAAATAAATAAATAAATAAATAAATAAATAAATAAATAAATAAAATAAAAAAGAAAAGAAAAGAAATTACCACAGCCACCCCAAACAAACAACCATCTTCCTCAATCAGCAGCCATCAACACTGAAGCAAGACCCTCCACTAGCAAAAAGATGAGAACTCACTGAAGGCTCAGAAGATCCTTAGCATTTTTTTTTTTTTTTGCAATAAAGCATTTTTAGTTGAAGTATATACATTGTTTTTGTAGACATAATGCTATTGTACACCTAATAGACTACAGTATGGTATAAATGCAACTTTTATATGCACTGAGAAACCAAAGAAAAATTAAGTTGTTTTATTGTAATATTTGCTTTATTGTAGTTGTCTGGAATGGATTCTGTATATCCTTAAGGTATATCTGTATTCAGAGAAGATTTCATAACAATATTTCATTTAGGAACTACTATTTTTTTCAGTTGTAAATTAAAAAGATCCAAATCTAGAGGACAAACATATTTCTACAGATTTTTAAAAAAATTTGAATACATATATATTGGTTTCTCTGTGTGTTTGTGTTTGTACATACATATATTCCCATATATATCTATTTACCTTTGTGTGAGTTGGGGATTTAATATGTGAGCTTATGTATTAAAAATCATACCATGAACTATCTTCAGCACTGATGTGTTTCTTATTGAGTTGATAAATTAACTGTGCTGATGTAAAAGGGGCAAAACTTTACCTCTACTCTGTAGGGATTTTTGTATTAGCTAACCCAAATAATTACATGAACACACGACAGATCAACAAAAGAAAAGCATAAGAGTTTATTTAATACAAGTTTTACTTGACACAGAGCCTTCACAAGGAAATGAAGACTTAAAGACGCAATTAGAGTCTAACACTTAAGTACTGCATTAGACAAGAGTAGCAAAATGTGAAAACGTAACAAGGAAAAGGGCTGGGGCTGGGGTAGGTAATTTGGTGGAGAAGTGCCTGGAAAGGTACTTCCAGAGTTAGTCTAACAATGTTTGTTTGTATAGTTTTTTTTTCTGCCTCAACTTCCTGGCTTTGATGATAAAAATGATACTTTCCTCTAATACAGGGAGAATCTTTCGCATGGAATTTCATCTCCTGGTTTTAAGAGACAGAATGTATGTCAGAGTGATCTTCTTGCACCTGCTGTTTCTCAAGTGCCTTTAACTCAAAATAGTCAACATGCCAACGTGGCATATTTTGGTGTGACTATTCTTAACTCCTTCATTGGCTAACTTGTCTTTGTAAAGAATAGTGTAACTGACGTTAATATGCATCAATCTAGTGACCTAGATTGATGTGCTCTCCCAAAGAAGTAGAGTTTGAAAATATCATTGGGGAGTGTGCTTCCATTAAAATAAAAGCAAAGTAAGATTACAATAAATGCCTTTGGCATACAAATTAAATATTAAAATTTAACACTGTAAGTTTAATATACTTTCTGTAAAAAAATTTTAGTACTTCTGAATTGCTATAATCTTCTGGAAAAAATTAACTGTAAAAATACATGAAAACATTTGTATAAGAACATGTAGTTTCCTTTTTGCCTTAAGATCCAATATGAGTCGATACAGCACCTGTGCCTACCATGTAGAAGATGCTCAAAAACTGTTTGCTAGTTACTGAATGAATAAATACATCAACCCCTCCAGTTATGTCATTCATGGGAAGATACTCCAGCTTTCTTTTTCAGTGGGTTTCGTTGTTGTTATTATTGTTTTGGGTTTGCTTCTTATCTAAAAGCCCTAAACTGCCAGATTTCAGCTTTCTACTAAACAGTAGATAAGGCAATAGATCATCAAAATAATCTCAAAGAATGAGATAAGGAGGTTTTATGATAATATTTTGTTCCTAGGATTGCTATTTTTTAGGCAAACTCTTTATGTGAACACTTTTTATAGATTATAGTTCATTTTTGGTATTTTAATATTACTCAATATTTATTGAGCACTTACTGTATCAGTGCATTATATGCATTGAATACAAAATCTTCATAATACTTTAAGAGATGAAGAAATTCAGGCTCTCAGAGACTAAAATAACAAATGATGTGGTTGTTCAGTGAATTCTGATACAAATTTAGGTAGGGGGCTCAAGAGTCAGTTATCATAACCATGTAACTACTTTGGTATATCTAATTTCTTAAGTTCCTATGAAGTATTGAGAGGTGAAGCCGTCTGGGCTTCTGGGTTGCTTGGAGACTTGGAGAACTTTTCTGTCTAGCTAAAGGTTTTTAAACACACCAATCAGAAAAGGTCAAGATGCAGAAGATGCAGGATAGTATTGTAATTTATACTTCCCTCAGGTGGCCATTTTTCTCCATCAGAGAGAGAATATTGGGGCCAAGCCATAGTGCAGAAAAAAATGAGCTGCCTCTATCAGGCTTTGAAGGTAAAATTGGTCCCAATGGCTTAGAATGCATTTCAAGGGTGAGCCTGTTGATGCCTGAGTGTTTCCCATCTGAAAGACAAAACCACCCATGGTTTTGGTTTGTTTCTCCTCCTGCCCAAGATCCCGCAACAGTCCCTGGACCCTACTGATTGGAATAGTTGCACTCCCCCAATGCAGCAGCAGAAACACCTTTTGCCCAAGAACCTTCAACAGTCCCTGATCCCTGCTGATCGGAATAGTTGTGCTCATCAACACAGCAGCAGAAACACTAGTTTTCCTCCCAGACCACAAGGAGGACCGAGGAAGGTCAGATTTAGTGGCCCTTACTGACACATTCTCGGAAACCTGCACCCTTGCCTGTCCTCCTAGACCATGAGGAGGACCAAGAAAAATCGGATTTAGTGGCCCTTACTGACGCATTCAAAAACCTGTTAGAGTCTTAAATATTCTCATGTTAGTACTGGGACTTTACCCCGTCCTACAAAGATGTTATGCCCCAAAAATGAAGTGGAGGGCCGTACCCTGAGGGACGGAAGTGATCTCCAGAGTTGGAAGAGTGGCGTCTTTTGTCCTCATTTATATGAATAGAAAAGATACCATTTCTGAAGCTCCCCATATCCTAGCTTCAGAAATAACTTTTGTTAGGCCTGCTAGTCTGAGGAGTGATCCTAAAATTCCAGACAGTCCTCTACCATGATGGGGTTTTGGGCAAAAATTATGTCTTTCTGACTGGTGAGCCCGGGTACCTAAAGAAAGTAACAGAGTCCTGAAGTTTATACCAGAAATCATTCTTATAGGAGAAACTAGAAAAGCACCAGAGACAGTGTGTGGTTTTTAAAAGCAGGACTAGCCTCAGAGAAAAGAGGTGAGAGGAAGCTTGTCTGACAGGCATTAGGACCCAGGAGGAAAGGGTCAGGATAGGTAGGATAGATGGGCGAGTCTCACTTGGGCGACATGAGTTTGAGAATTCCACTCATGGCTGCAGAGTCAACTTGTTGTTGGGACCCTGGAGCTGAATGACTTTCCCCTCTGTCGACCCTCGGCTCAGCCCAGAAGTACAGGAAAAGCAGAAGCTGATTCCAGCCAAACCAACGCTCCCAAATCCTAAGAGTCGGGGGTTTTAGAGGGCCCTTTCCCAGAAAGCCTTACACGCATGTCTTTAGTCCGATGGCCACGCTAGTCGTTTTTAACAGGCCAACAGGTGCCCAGTATGTAGCCCCCAAATTCTAAGGAAAAATATTACAGAATAGCAAGTGAAAGGGGTCCGATGGTACTCAGCGCTTGGTGATAGTCACTTCATTGTCACCAAAATGTGTCCGTTTATATCCATGTGTAGTCAGTGTAAATCAGATCTTATAGAATTAAATGTTTGTCAATTTATTTCTAAAATCGTGTTTCCCTCCAATATACTCTTTATAATGCTTATAATTACTGTATAGTTTCTCTAATCTTTAGTTTAATATATATGCTTTATTAACTGTGAACTATTTTCTCTTGAAATATAATGATCAAAACAATGCTTTAACTTTTTCTTGGCAAGAAGAATATTATCCTCAATAAAATTCTATAAACGTGGATCTCATTGGGCAGAAAAACTGCTTTCATGATACTTTATTGTAGTTCAAAGAGTATTTTCTCAATTACTTCATGACGTATATTGAATACTTTATGCGATGGTCTGAGAAAGAATTTATGAAGGCTTGAACTGAGTGACAGAGAGAAGGAGATTAAGGGAGTACATTTGAGAGCTATTTGAGAGATGAAATCTAATGAGTGACTAAATGAAGAAGTACAAGAAACAGGGAGTTGTCACAATGACAAGTTGTTATGTTATTTGACAGGAAGTATAGGAGGAAACACAATTTTTGTTTTGCTTTGTTTTAGGTAAAAATAAAATGCTTAATGTAGTTTTGACATGTTGGACATACTCTTGCAATGAATTGAAGGTAACAGTTTAGGGAACAAGAGGGAGGACTAAGTAAAAGTTACAGGTTGAGAATCATTATAAGTTGGGCTAAAATTAAAACTAATCAATATAAGAGAGTATAGAGTAAGAACTGAAGACAAAAGATATGAGTAATTTTATTTTAAGGTTCTATTTCAATGTTTTAAAAAACATTACTAAATAAAATTTTGCTTCACGGGCAAATAGTAGATATTTTTCATGCTTAAGACATATATATTCAAACCAATAAGATAGCATGGTCTTTTGAGATCTCTAGCATGTACAAACAAGAAGGAATCATAGGCAAATTAAAAAATAGATTTTTAGACTGCTAAACTCAATCACGTTTTTATAATATATTCTGAATGTGTATAAAGTTAACATATTCAATAAGTGTTCATCTCAGTTTTCCATCACTGCACAAAAACAAAGCTAACTTACAACTTAAGATGAGACCATCATTTATTTGAACATGATTTTGTAACTTGCTAGCATTCATTGGAGAAAGTCTCATGAAATCATGGTCCGGGACCCTTGAAGAGTGCTGGAGAATCCATTTCCAGGATGGTTCCCTCACACGGCTAGCAAGTTGGTGCTGGTTACTGACTGGGAATTTAGCTGAGGTCTCAATTGTCTTCCATGTAGCCTTCCTCATGTGCCTACATGATATTGGATTCTGAAAACAAACAAAAAAAATAAACAATCTATTTCTCTTAATATATTTTCTGTATTTTATTAGTGAAAACAGCTCAAGGTCCTGTCAAGATTCAAAGAGTAGAAACAGAGTTCCCACATTTTTGTGCCAGTAGTAACAAGGAATTTGAGGCCACTCTTAATCATTGTGGTCTTCATTCTGTCCACAAACTATTATCAACCCTCATACTTCATCATATCCTCCCCAAATCTTCAATATTGCATACATTTTGGCACTAAAATCCAGAATCTCATCATTTAAATCAGATTCAGGTGCATATGGCAAACTTCAGATGCTGCAGTTCCTCTAGATTTAAAAATCTGCAAACTAAAGGAAAAAGTTAGTTACTCCATGCACACAACATACTATAATGTGTAAAGTCCAGAGAAACAGAAAATCCAATTCAAAAACAAGAAAAGATAGAGGCATACTTTGATGACTAATCCATAGCTTGAAAAATTGGGGCATATGCTGTCAGTTCTCAATATAGTATGGTCATTCTTCCTAGAAATGTCTCTTGGTTCTACTTTTTGGGCTCTTGGTTTATTACTTTGATTTATGTTGGCTTTTCTATGAGATATGGTACTTGAGATTGCAGCTAAGGAGCTTTTCCAGTCTGCTTCTTGCTCATAACATATTGGGAGTCCAAAGTTATCTTCACTGTGAACTGATGCTAAGATTTCAGTGCTATCCATAATAAATTCTTTAAAAACGAGATGTCCTGTGTATTGTATAAGCTTATAATCTACCACATTAAACGAATCCACACCTGTTGATTTCTTCAACACAGACTGTCTCTACCTTGTTCTGAGAGGTAGGATAATATTAGAAGATGTTCTTAAGATATAAAACCTGCTATTTAGCAGACAGAGTGTAAGGGATACAACCTGGTGACTGTTACATTTTTGTTTAGCCAAGAAGGTCTGTATAGCACCTCCTTCAGTCTTCCTGAGGTCTTAACAATAGGTGTGGCTTAGTTTGTTTTGTGCTTCTATAACACACCTGAGACTGATAATAAATAATTAACAGAAAATTATTAGCTTACAATTCTGGAGGCTGGGAAGTCCAATACTGAGGTGTTGGGCTCTTGCAAAGACCTTCTTGCTGTATCATCACATGGGAGAAGGCAGAAAGGCAAGAGAGAAAAAAGGGTCAAATTCACCCTTTTTATAACACCATTAATCCCACCCATGAGGGTGGAACCCTTATGGCCCAGTCACCTCTGGAAGATCCCATTCCCACTTCTCAATGTTGTTACAATGGCAATTAAATTTCAACGTGAGCTTTGGAGGACACAAACATGCGAACCACAGCAAGGTGTTAGAGCTACACTCTTGAACGTGAGGCCACAAGTTTGAGACAGGAAGTATAGGAGGACACACAATTTTTGTTTTGCTTTATTTTAGTTAAAAATAAAATGCTTAATGTAGTTTTGACACTTTGGACATACTCTTGCAGTGAATTGAAGGTAACAGTTTAAGGAGCAAGAGGGAGGGCTAAGTAAAAAATTACAGGTTGAGAATCATTACAAGTTGGCCTAAAATTAAAACTAATCAATATGAGAGAGTATAGAGTAAGAATTGCCTTAGATTTGATGCTTGTCCTGAGCCTATTTCTTACATTGTGAAATGTTGCTGCCTGGAGAAGTTAAGAATGAGAAGAAGTTTTATTTCCAAACCTAGTACATCAGGCTTATTTATTTTTTATATTTATTTTATTTTATTATTATTATTTTTTGAGTCAGAGTTTCACTCTGTTGCCCAGCCTGGACTGCAGTAGCGCAATCTCAGCTCACTACCATCTCTGCTTCCTGGGTTCAAACAATTCTCCTCCCTCAGCCTCCCGAGTAGCTGGGATTACAGGCATGCACCATCACGCCCAACTAATTTTTGTATTTTTAATAGAGATCAAGTTTCTCCATGTTGGCCAGGCTGGTCTCAAACTCCTGACCTCGGGTGACCTGCCTGCCTCAGCCTCCCAAAGTGCTAGGATTACAGACACAAATCACCATGCCTGGTCATTTTTTTATAGTTTCTCTAAATTCTGCTTGATAACTGAACAGTTCTGTGTTTTTAGCTTATCCCAATTCTCCGGCACTTTACTGTGCAGTTAAAAGAAGCCAGTTGGGGCCGGGTGCGGTGGCTCAAGCCTGTAATCCCAGCACTTTGGGAGTCCGAGACGGGCGGATCACGAGGTCAGGAGATCGAGACCATCCTGGCTAACACAGTGAAACCCCGTCTCTACTAAAAAAAAAAAAAAAAAAAAAAAAAAAAATACAAAAACTAGCCGGGCGAGGTGGCGGGCGCCTGTAGTCCCAGCTACTCGGGAGACTGAGGCATGAGAATGGCGTAAACCCGGGAGGCGGAGCTTGCAGTGAGCTGAGATCCGGCCACTGTGCTCCAGCCTGGGCGACAGAGCGAGACTCCGTCTCCAAAAAAAAAAAAAAAAAGAAGAAGCCAGTTGGCACTTGAACATTTTTCCCAGACATCTCTTTAGTCATAAATTCATTAGGTTCACTTTCTATCTTCAATATTATCAAAGATTATGATGTTGCTAAATCTTCCCCCACCCGTAAAAGGAGAGCTCCTATAATAATTTCCTCACTCTGTTTCAAAACCTTCATTAATTGGCTCCTTGAGGCCCTTCAGGCCTCTGCCCACCTCCACCCGCAATACTCATTCTAAGGACAATGCCACAGATTTTGAGTTTGTTGACAGTACCATCACACTTAGTAGTTTTGAATTCTGTTTTGGTTAGCTACGGCTGTATAACCCAAATCAACCAAATTCTTAGATGCTTAAAATACTAACAATCACTTATTACTTCATAATTTTTTAATTTGTGTAGACTTTACCGAGACAGCTTATCTGTTCCAAATAGTGTCAGATGGAGAATTCATTCCCAAGGTGGTCCATTCATATGGCAGGCAATTTGGCACTTGCTCTTCTCTGGGAGAATTAATAATTCTCTGCACTTACTGTTCCCTGTATTTGCTTCCATTTCTTCCCAGACTGACGGCTGAGTTTCATGAAGAAGGAAAAAGAAAGGATCACTTCTTTTAAAGACTGAGATTATATCTGGTAATGTATCACTTTTATCATGTTCTGTTTGTCAAAACAGATTCAGGTGTATGGACAAATAGACTCACCTCTTCGTGGGGAAAGATAATTAATAGGCTTCTTAAATCCACTACAGTGTTTAAATTTGTGGCAATTCAACATTTCCCATTACTTCCACTAATGTTATAGACAAATATATTTTATTTTCAAGCAATATTCCTCATAAGTAGAGCCAAAGAGAATAAAATTGGAAATCCAATTTTAAAGAATTTGACATTTGCTTATGAATTCTGTATAACTCAGCAAAGTCTAGTACATAAGCACTTACTTAAAAATTTTAACATATATGTTTATGCATGATAATTTAAATTACTATTTGTCATTGATTGGTCGAGGGAAGTGATCCAATACTGTTCATCTATGTATTTTGCCCACTGCAACCTAGTAATTTGGTACTCAGGTAAGGCATTTTGTGCCATTCAAAATCATATTCATTAAATAATTTTTCAACAGTTTACTTCATAAGAGTGGGGGATAAACTGCCATTCTGTTAAAAATTCTATATACAAATAGCTTCACACAACTTACTTGCACTAGTCAAAAAGGATCACTTGTAGAAAAAAGCAAACTTTTTTGTATATCATTATGCTTTTCACTTTAGAGTTTTTTTTTTTTTTTTTTTCCTCATTCGGTGTGGAGTTTTACAAAACATGTCATTATAATAATGCTTAGAAAATTCCTGAGAAAGTTATATTTTATTATTGGCTAGATTAACTGCCAAGATTAAAGTCAAATTACTATTTTAGTAGTGAAGTGTTTTTACAGAACTGTTTATGTGCATGAATGTGTATGCAATGATTCTAGTAATTTTCAAAGCACTGTCTTGACTCCCCAAACCTAAAATTACATTTGCTCAAATTGTAGTGAAATGTAATCTCCTTCTCACTAATTTTAACCAAAGAGACAGCTATTTTATTTCTAAAACCAATTCCCAGAATTTCTTATCTCCTTTAGATTATGGATTAATATTTGCATAATATTATCATCAAAAGTCTTATATGAATAACTCATTTTCTGAAACAGTCAAGACATGCTAAAGAATTATAAAAAAAGAATTCTCAAGTTTACTGAAACAAGCCTTGTTTTCTTATAATGCATAATAAAACAACTGAAACTAAGTGGCTTTTTCTTTATAATCCTATTTGAGCATTGTAATATAGTTTAATTTATAAGAACTATTAAAACTTTAATTGAAATTGAAAACTCCTGACTTTAGAACATTAACTCACCTGAATGCTGAAGCAATCTCTATGTTTCAAAGGGCAATTATCCTGTGTGTCAATTCTTTTTGTGGTAGAAGTAGAAGTTCCATTCTTCTCCTTTAAAATATATGTTGTTGTGCTTTTTTCCCACAAACATGTTACCCCAAATTACAACTAAACTTTTTCTCAGAGACCTAATATCATTTTAACAAATTGAGGTTTCAAACAAAATTTAAGAATTTGGTTTTAATAAAGTTTCTGTCATTAGAACTCAAGGCGTACTAAGAGTGCAAAAACTTCAAATACATTTTATTCTAAGCACTTTACAAATAACAGGAAATTGTCAGTTTTAATACATCAATATCAACCTTATTGATTCATAGGAAAAATAACATTTTTTCTTAATGTAATGTAATTACATATTAATAGTAGCTGTAGGCAAATTTGCTTTTTACAATCTGAATATAAATAATAGTGGAATCATTTATTATATCTAGTTTTAACTTTTTGTGATTTTATTGTGTATTGCAATTATGTCTGAGGCTCAAGATGAAAAATGTTTGTCTCTTAAATTTCTTTCAGAAATTGGACTCATCAGAAAAATTAAAAAGCAATTGTTGATGGGACTCTGACAAAAAATAGGTAGGAATTTAGAGAGCGGTGATTCTCAATCTTTTTAGGTCATAGATCACTTCAATAACACATGTTTGTTCAACACATACGTAGCTAGTGCTGTGACCTACCTGAACCGGGGCTGACTTCTTGGGTCTGCAACCTTGGCAGTCACATGTGCTCAGAAGTACTCCCCACATGATTTAATGCTCTGCTGTTGATGCCTTGAAATTCTTAATAATTTTTGAACAAAGGATTCCACATTTTCATTTTGCACTAGACCCAGCAAATGTTGTAGCAGGTCCTACCTGTCCCTGGGTTCTGCATGAGCTCTGAATGTAGGGAGTACCGGTCTACTTGAGGAGAGACATAATAAAGAGATAGACAGATGAATCTGTAATTAAAAATTATAGTGGTTAGCATGAAATAAAAAAAATGAGGACATTGTTCTTTTAGTCTGTTTGTCCTGCCATAACAAAATTTCTGAGACTGAGTAATCTATAAACAACAAAAATATATTTCTCACAGTTTTGGAGGCTGAGAAGTCCAAGAACAAGGCACCAGCATCTGGTGAGGGCTGTCCTCTGCTTACAAGATGGTGCGTTTGGAGAGTATGAATACTGTGGCCTCACATGATAGAAAGGATGGGAAGAAACAAACCCACACCTCCATAGTTTTTATAAGGGCCCTACTTTCATCCATGATGGCTCTGAGCTTCTGACTTAATCATCTCCTATAGGCTCCATCTCTTAATACTATCACACTGGTGATTAGGTTTCAACACATGAATTTTGGGAGACATTCATATAATAGTAGTTATGAAGACTAAAGACAAAAATATGTTAATTCACTATAAATAGTTTTCTGTAAAATGGCCTATCTAGGGCACTGCAACTTTAGCTAATACCTGAAGGTTGAGCAGGAGCTGATCCTGCAATAAGGCAGGGAAAGAGCCTTGCATTCTTGGGAAATATATGAGCAGATGTTTTAAGGCAGGTGTGGTAGCCTAGCACACCAAACTTCATCCAACAGTGTTTCAAGAATTCAGGTTGTAAAGTATAGTTGTGGAGCTGGCTTACTTATCACCTAATAGTCAAAAAGGATTTCGTCACTAGTGGTAGGTGAAGCATAGACAGCAGCTGTCAGACAGCAGTACTTTAATCATTAAAATCCTCACCTGTGGTGAACTGAGATGTTTCACTTGCAGACGAGAATGCACTTGATGGAGTAATGCAGAGGGCATTTGAGATGTATGGAAGAAAAGTAGGATTGGGTAATCACAACTATAACTAAGTGCCATTAGTCTTTTTACAAAATAACAGCAATTAGCTAAGGGTTAAAAAAAAAAAGAAGCCAGATTTATAAGCTAGAGGCTCTCTTTGTTTACATACATTAAAAATCCTCGTCTTTTTTTTTCTTGAGGAGGCAAAGAAAACTGAGGTCCCAGCCCAGGACTTATTAGTAAGTATTATTGAATTTCAAGGCAATTAATCAAAGGAGGCCTTTTACACCAAGGACAGGAGCCTAGTTGGAATAACGAAGCTTAACACTTAAGACGTAGACATCTGTCAGATGACCCCACATCTTTTGCTTCCTCACATTCCTCTGATCATCGAGATGTGATACAATCCTTCTGATTAAAAGCATGCACACTCTCTCCAAAACTGGAAGACAAGATTTCTCCCATTGAGATCTCCCAAATGTTTATCTCACATAAGTCAATATGAATCCTTCTCAAAACCCATCCTAATTCTCCTAAAGGCACCAGGTTTATGTTTTAACATAGTCCAACTGGGACATGTATTGCCAGAGAAAAGAGAAAAAGAACTATACCCAAAGAAGCTACAAGACCTAACTGGAACTTTCCAGCAGAGCCAGGAGAGTATGCGTGAGACTGGATGCTAAAAGATCTTAATCAGAGGGGCAGGGTTAAAAAATGAAGAGGAACTCCAGGATTGGATGCAAATTTACTTCCTAGAAGCATGCGAAAAGTGATGGCTAAAACTGAGGGAAGATAAAATGCAGAGTTTTCATAGCATATACTGGAGGAAGGGATTAAAATGCTCAGGGAAGTAGTTTTGCTGGAAAGAATGTAATATGTGCATAGAAAATAACTCTTCAATGGTATTTTTCACTGGAAGACTTAAAGGGCCCGTGATGTACCAAGACCTTAAGGAATGTGCTAGTGAGGGGAACATCAGAATTAATAAATAGTTCAGTGGTAAATAACCTCCAAAGGTCAGAGCTGATGGTAGAAAGGCTGTTATGGAAAGAGGTATACTAATATCAATGAGGATGATAGGACATTTAAGAGTAGAGGTCAAGTAGCATTATTTAAAAGCCAGAAGCCAACGGTCACATTCCTAGTAATGATGATAAATGACTGGAAAGGTTAGAGTGAAAACCACAAGAACTTGACCTACAGAGAGATATGAAGATGCTTAACAGAATATGTCAGCCCCCAGGGTGAAATGTGTGGACCAACAATAACACCACTACTTAACTTTTACCAGCAGAATAAATCAATTGTGGATGATTGAGAAGCAAAGGTTTCAGTAAAAAGTTATAACCAGTTTTAAAAACCATAACCAACTGAAAAACATGGTCGGGTCCTAAGGAGAAAGAATCTTGCAACATCAAAGAGAATAAATAATGTAGTGAATCCCCGAGGGGATTTTGGCTCATTGCTCAATTACTGGACGATGGGAAAAGAGGAATACCCAATTGCTTCAAATGTCTGAACTGACATTGATATCAAGAGACCTAAAGTACAAAAATGATTTTCTTATTAGATTTGAGAAATGAGGGTCCCAGATAACACATGAAGTCAGGGCTAAGGTCTGATTTACCAAGGCTGCTGTGTTCACAGAGTCTGGTGGTCATTTCTCCTGTCAGGGAATAAGTGAAATTGACACATTTGGTTGTTGATGCACACCTCACATTGCATACATGGTCCGTGGGGGAAGTTAATATATCAAGGAAAGTTAAGAAGAAGTCTCTGAAACTACCAGCTATCCTTCCTAAGAGTATAAATTTAAAATAAAATTCATTTTTTCAGGAACATGGGGGAGATTAGTGCCACCCGTAAAGATCTGAGGTTCAGGAAAGGTAGATCTCATCATTTTTGTTTAATTCATTATGCTAACCCTTGGAAAAATCTAATCTGACAAATCCTGTAATGGTCGTTGACTATTGCAATCTTGTCTAAGTGATAGCTGCAAAAGCAAGCTTAATGCCAGATGAAGCATCTGTGCTAGAGAAAATGAATGCAGTCTTAGACACATGATGTATGATTATTGACTTGTGAATGCAGTCTTTTCTATCTCATTCAGAATAAAGGACCAGAAACAGTTTGCATTCACACGGAAGAGAAAACAGTACACAATTACAGTTTTGCTTTGGGCCACCTTCTGACATAATACAGACCAAAGAGATCTAGATTACCTACCTGGACTTTCCACATTTAATCAAAATGATCCACTTTGTGGATAACAGTATTTTGATTGTGCCTGATGAGGAAGAAGAAGCTAGTACATTGGAAGTCTTGGTAATTCACATATATTCCAAAGGGTAGGAAATAAAACCTATGCAGATTCGGTGGCATACCACATCAGTAAAATCATTAGGGGTGTAGGGTGTCAGAAACTTACTGGGATATTTTCTCCAAACTAAAAGAAAAATGACTGAATCTTGCTCATCCAACCAGGAAGAGAAAACAGTGCTCTTAGTGATCCTTTCTGGGTTCTAGACATGGCATAGTTCATACCTAGGGATATTATTCCAGCCTATAGCCTGGGTAACATGAACTTCAATAGGTTTGAGTGGGAATCAGAGCAGAAAGTATCTCTACAGCAGCTTCAGGCTACAATGCAATTAGTCTTGTGGTTTGGGGCCTAAGATACAGTAGACCCTATGTTGTTGAAGATATCAGTGGTAGAAAAAGGTACCTATATAACATTTGTAGAAAACCCCAATGAGAGAATTAGATGGCTATTGTGGTTCTGGACAAGGCCATGACATCTGCAGCAGAAAATTGCATACCTTTTGACAAATAGTTCCTGGCATGCAACTGAGCTCTAGTAGTAATGGAATGTCTGATCATGGATACCTACTGATATGGTTTGACTGTGTCCCCACTCAAATCTCACCTTGAATTGTTGTTCCCATAATCCCTATGTGTTGTTTGAGGGGACCCACTGGTAGGTAATTGAATCATGGGGGCAGTGACATTTACCCTGCTGTTCTCGTGATAGTGACGGAGTTCTCACGCGATCTGATGGTTTTATAAGGGGCTTTCCCCACCTTTTGCTTGGCACTTCTCCTTGCTGCTGCCATGTGAAGAAGTATGTGTTTACTTCCCCTTCTAAATGATTGTAAGTTTCCTGAGGCCTCCCCAGCCATGCTGAACTGTGAGTCAATTAAACCTCTTTCCTTTATAAATTACCCAGTCTCAGGTATGTCTTTATTAGCAGCATGAGAATAGACTAACATAGCAAGTGACCATGAATCCAGAGCTACTTTCCATGCATTGGGTCCTGTCAGATGACCAAGACATAATCAGGAAGACCCAGCAACAATTTAGTTTAAGATGGAAGTAGAATATTCAATATTGAGTATAAACAAGACTAGAATACACAGACAAACTGCCTAAGCAAGAAGCCTGAGCTGGTGTGGTAGACCATGCCTGTAATCCTAGCTACTTAGGAGGCTGAAGTTGGAGGATCATTTGAGACCAGGAGTCTGAGACCAGCCTGGGCAACATAGCAAGGTCTTGTCTCTAAAATAATAATAGTAATAAACTTGCTCCACCGTTGTTGCACTGCCTCTACTTCAGTTCATGCCTGAGACTATACAGAGCATCCTATACCACCAGCTGTAAAGGGATGAAAAGTTCAAGCTTGTTATATGGATGGTTTGACTTGGCATTTGGGTATAAATAAGAAATGGACAGCAGCTGCACTACAACTTTGTCTTGAAGAACAATGGCAAAGGAAAATCTTCACAACAGATCAAGCTTTGAGTGGCACACTTGGGTATTGAATAGAGAAGTAGCCCAAGATTAGAATATATATGGCAGACTGGATGATTAATTGCTTTAGTTCACATAATTTTATCAAATGTAAATACAACTTTAAAAATATCATTAATTCGTTAATTTTCAGGCATATTCACCATTTCATGTTAAGAAAAAACTAAATTTACTGTGTACATTGGGAATTAAACATTGCAGAACAGATATGTAAAATGAGCTTGCAAAATTAAAAAAATAAATAATTACAAATTCTGAATTTATGAACTCTCTCAGAATTGAATAAACTCTGAATATGATTGATTTGGCAGGGAGGGAAACCTAGATACAACCATACTTTGCTAGTTACTCCAAATTTATTAACATTAACATTTGTTCTTTTTTAGACATCCAAACATATTATTTCAGTTTTGAATGTCACTAAGTAAAAATTATCCAACAGTAAAACAATCTTCCAAATCCACTGACCACAAAGATTAAAATGATAATATCTCTTGAACACATAACTAACTCCAGGATGGAAAAATGTTTGAATAGTAGTGGATGTCAACTCCTGTTTTATATAAAACTATATTCTGAAATATGCATAGGTGAAAATATCATGAAGAAGACACCAAAAGTAATTGCAGCAAAATAAAAAAATTGACAAATGGGATCTTCTTAAGCTTCTGCACAGCAAAAAAAAACTACCAACAGACTTAATAGGCAACCTATGAAATGTGAGAAAATTTTTGCAAACTATGCATCTGACAATGGTCTAAAATCCAGCATTTATAAAAGAACTTAAACAAATTTACAAGAAAACGAACAAACCCATTAAAAAGCAGACTAAGGACATGAATAGACACTTTTCAAAAGAAGACATACATGTGGCCAACAATCACATGAAAAAAAGCTCAACGTCACTGATCATTAGAAAATGCAAATCAAAACCACAATGAGAAACTATCTCACACCAGTCAGAAGGGCTATTTTTAACAGATTAAAAACAACAGATGTTGGCAAGGTTGTAGAGAAAGAGAAATGTTTTCACACTGTTGGTGGGAGTGTAAATTAGTTCAGCCATTGTGGAAGACAGTGTGGCAATTCCTTAAAGACTTAAGACAGAAATACCATTCTACCCAACAATCCCATTACTGGGTATATACCCAAACGAATGTAACTCATTCTATTATAAAGACACATGCACACATCTGTTTGTTGAAGCACTATTCACAACAGCAAAGACATGGAATCAACCTAAATGTGCATCAATGATAGGCTAGATAAAGAAAATGTGTTACATATATACCATGGAATACTGTGCAGCCATAATAAAGAACGAGATCATATCCTTTGCAGGGACGTGGATGGCACTGGAGGCCATTATGCTTAGGAAACTAACACAGGAACAGAAATCCAAATACTGCATGTTCTCACTAATAAGTGGGAGCTAAATGACGAGAACACATGGACACATGGAGGAAACAATGCCCACTGGGGCCTACTGGAGGGCAGAAGATGGAAAGAGGAAGAGGATCAGGAAAAATAACTAATAGATACTAGGCTTAATATCTGGGTGATGGAATAATCTGTACAACAAACCTCCATGACACATTTACCTATGTCGCAAATCTGCACATTCTGCACATGCACCCTCAAACGTAAAATAAAAAATTAAAAAACACATATATTCTGACCAATAATTTTAGGAAAAAATCACTTTCTTAAATACAGATGATATAAAATAATAAACATGTTTTCTCACTTATTACACGATTCCTAGGAGTATGGGTATATTGAATATATGTGATAGAATGCACTTGCTTTTTCAGTAGAGTTTTTGTATACCATTAGCACAGTGTTACTTGGCTTCTGATAGAAAATAAATCCTGCCCCAAGAAACATATTACATAGAGAAAAAGCAAACCAATTAAATTGTGTTATTATTTATGTTAATTTTAATCATAGATAAAATTATAATGACATTTGTTGTTTCTCTTATATCCCTTGAGGTTTATTAGGTGTTTTTTGTTGTTGTTGCTACTTAGATTGTTACTTAGATATAGCTCACCTCCCCAGTTGACTATAACCTCTTTAAAAACAGTGGTCAGCTTTTTGATAGCTAGTGTACCTTTTAATTCTTACCACAACTGCTCATTCTTTGAAATCATTACCTTATTTAAGACTTATCAATAATCCTTAACATGTGTACTATTAGTATCTCCTTTTATACATGAATAAGCTGATTCTGCTTTCAAGAGGCCAGTACCTTATATAGGCTTATAAGTAGCATAATGGAGACTTAGACCCAGATCTGATTGCAAAACTAATGTAATTTTCCCTTTATAGTACAATAATTTTTGCATCCTTCTCGAAATTGGCAATGAATCACAGAAAATTAGAGCAGTATACATTTTTTTCCTCTCTACTGTTAGGAAACTTCTTGGTCTAAAAATATAACTGCAAGGTCCAAAGTTACTGTCCCTTCCTTCCTTCCTTCCTTCCTTCCTTCCTTCCTTCCTTCCTTCCTTCCTTCCTTCCTTCCTTCCTTCCTTCCTTCCTTCCTTCTTTCCTTCCTTCCTTCCTTCCTTCTTTCCTTCCTTCCTCCCTTCCAACATTTGAGCTTTTGTTTCTGCTAAATACTGTGTTAGGTTGGATTTTTTTTCCTTTATAAATCCCTTCAGGATTCAAAAACAAATCACAACATGTGCAATTAAGTCACTGTGCATTATATCATCGTTCAAAATACATGCCTCTCTTGGGTAGAGATTAGACTGTCATCTTAATTAGATATCCAAATTTAGTAATCTACAATAGCAGAATTGCTTTGCTCTGTACACTTACTGTTCACATAATTTTTTTAAACAATTATAGCTAAATATCATAAAATTTTAAATAATTTAATGATAAGAAAATCATCACAGTGCCTACGAGTGTTGCTCATTATTAGTGTTTTTTCTTTGAATACATAGTAACTCTAGCTATTATATATTGTGTTCTCACTATATTCTATGGAGTTAGCACTTTGTTATTCCTGTTCTACAAATTAGGAAACTGAGGCTTAAAGAAGTTCAGATATTGCCTAGTATCACAAAGCTATAAAATGGTTGCTGTGACCTGAACTGAGACTTGAAACATGGTTGTCTTTATCACAGCCTGTGATCTTACCCACTGATGTGGTTTGATTCTATGTCCCCACCCAAATCTCATGTCAAATTGTAATCTGCATGTGTTGAAGGAGGGACCTGGTGGGAGGTGATTCAGTCATGGGGGCAGACTCCTCATGATGGAGTTCTCATGAAATACGGTTGTTTAAAAGTGTGCAGCACTTCTGGGCCGGGCGTGGTGGTTCACGCTTGTAACCCTAGCACTTTAGGAGGCCAAGGCAGGTGGATCACGAGGTCAGAAGATCAAGACCATCCTGGCTAACATGGTAAAACCCCACCTCTACTAAAAATAATAAAACAAAAAAGTAGCTGGGTGTGATAGCATGCTCCTGTAGTCCCAAGTACTCCTGAGGCTGAGGCAGGAGAATCACTTGAACCCAGGAGGTGGATGTTGCAGTGAGCCAAGATCACGCCACTGCACTCCAGCCTGGGTGACAGAGTGATACCCCATCTCAAAAAAAAACAAAAAAACAAAAAAAACAAAAGACAGAGAAACAGTGTGCAACACTTCCTCCTTTGCTCTTTTTCTCTCCTGCTCTACCATGGTAAGACGTGCTTGCTTTTCTTACACTTTCTGCCATGGTTGTAAGTTTCCTAAGGCCTCCCCCAACCATGTTCCCTGTACAGCCTGTGAAAGTTTGAGTCAATTAAACCTCTTTTCTTCATAAATTACCCAGTCACAGGTAGTTCTTTATAGCAATATAAGCACAGACTAATACTGAAAATTGATACCTGAAATAGGGTATTGCTATAAAGATACCTGAAAATGTGGGAGTGACTTTGAAACTGGGTAATGAGCAGAGGATGGAACACTTTGGAGGGCTCAGAAGAACATAGGAAGATGTGGGAAAGTTTGGAACTTTCTAGAGACTTGTTGAATGGTTGTGATCAAAATGCTGATAGTGATATGGACAGTGAAGTCCAGGCTGAGGTGGTCTCAGATGAAGTTGAGGAATTTATTAGGAACGGGAGTAAAGGTCATTTTTGCTATGCTTTAGCAAAATGACTGGTGGCATTTGACCATGCTCTAGAGACCTGTGAAACTTTGAACTTGAGGGAGATGATTTAGGGTATCTGGTGGAAGAAATTTCTAAACAGCAAAGCATTTAAGAAGTGGCTTGGCTGCTTCTAAATGCCTACGCTCATTTTCATAAGCAAAGAGAACCTATATTTAAAAGGGAAGTGAAGCATAAAAGTTTAGAAAAATTGCATCCTGACCATGCAGTAGGAAAGAAAAGTGCATTTTCTGGGGAGAAATTAAAGCCTGCTGCAAAACTTTGCATAAGTAAAAAGGAGCTGAATGTTATCCAAAACAATGAAGAAAATTCCTTCAGGGCATTTCAGAGACCTTTTCAGCAACCCCTCCCATCACAGGATTGGAGGCCTAGGAGGGAAAAATGATTTCATGGGCCAGGTCCAGAGCCCCACTATTCTGTGAAGACTTGGGACATGGTGCCCTGCATCCAAACTCCTCCAACTCCAGCCATAGCTAAAAGGGGCTAAGGTACAACTTGGGCCATTGCTTCAGAGAGTTCAAACCCCAGTCTTGGCAGCTTCCATGTAGTGCTAGGCCTGTGGGTGCACACAAGGCAAGAGTTGAACTTTGGGAAGCTCCACCTAGATTTCAGAGGATATACGGAAATGCATAATATCCAGACAGAATTCTACTGCAGGGAAGGCACCCTCATGAAGAACCTCTTTGAGGTCATTACAAAGGGGAAATGTGGGGTTGCAGCCCCCATAAGGGTCCCCACTGGGGCACTGCCTAGTAGAGCTATGAGAAGAGAGTCACCATCCTCCAGAGCCCAGAATGGTAGATTCACTGACAGTTTGAAGTGTACATTTGGAAAAGCTGCAGGCACTCAATGCCAGCTTGTGAAAGCAGCTACAGCGACTGTACCCTGCAGAACCACAGGGACAATACTGCCCAAGCCCTTTTGAGCCCACCCCTTGAGTCAATGTGGCCTGGATATAAGACATGGAGTCAAAGGAGGTTATTTTGGAGCTTTAAAATTTACCTAATATGATTTTAGAACAACAACAACAAAAAATTCCCATCAAAGACCTACTTATTTAAATAATTAAATAAATTAAATAATTCCAAAAATTATAATGTCAAAACAGATGATAAAACTGTGGTGACAGACTTAATATCTCATTATACTTGGAAATTTGTAATTAGAACAAAGACTAAGCATATTGGTCCCAAATGCACCTTCAAAAAGACTCACAATATAATTAAATTATTTTTGTCCTAATGACAAACATTGAAGGACTTTATTGTGGAACTTTGATGAATTTTATAAATTGTTATAAATTATTCCATCTTTGTTTTCAGGGTCTTAGTATTGTTTTAGAAGAGAATGAAACTTTTCTTTACAATGAACCCAGGAATACTGTGTTTAATTTCCCCAAAAGGCAGAGTCCTCTCTCTTGGCATTCACTGTAAAGGAAAATAGTAAGAAGATCAAATGACTATTTATTAGCACCATTGTTTCCATTTAAATTGGGGTTGGGGCTCTGATTATCCACTAGATGCTGAAAGTTGTTGAGGGGCTATAATGGCTTACCTCTTGAAAATAATGTAATAAAGAAAATTGAACTACATACAAGCTACATCACTTGACATTTCATAGAAGACAAGCAGTTTCACAGCAATCCTTACGAGTGTCCCTGAACTTATATTTTTTGCAAATGTTTTCGAAAGTTGGTAACCTCAGTGTTTCCAGATGCAGTGAGTGTTTCCACACATAGACTTGCAAGGCAGTGAGGAATTCTGAGTCCTTGGGCCATATACAAGATATTCAAGTCTGTAGTGTAGCATCTCCTTTGGCAATTCTGGGGATTCAAAACTATTTTGACGTATCTCTACAGATAATGTTCTAAAGGGAGAGTATTCTTGATGCTAATATCCTTCCCAATATTACTAGAACATCTAATATAAGATGCAAAAGGCACAGCTTGGTAGTGGTTATTTGTAATATATTTCAATGTCTTAAAATGGATTTATCTCACCTTAATTGAGCCTGAGAGATTTGTAAATCTGAATCTTAGCCAAACCTTCACAATGATATTACACAGCTCTGTAAGACAACTGTGTATATAGTGAGGCTTATTGCTACAGGAAACAACTGATCAGCAAGTCAGAATAGGTTTTTTTTCCCTCCAAAGCAGCAAGAGAGATTGATTTTCTTTTGCTGTTCACATCACAACGTTATATACAGACACCATTTATACTATGTTAAGAACATCTGAAAGACTCATAAGGATGTCTTAGGGGCATGACTCTACCTCACAGTGTCTTTTCATTGTTATTGCAGGACTAACTTGTACTGAAATTATGAGTTGCTTAAAGATAGATTCTTACATGTGTAATTGGGGATACAAAGTATCCATAGTAACAAACCAGGGTAAACCTGAATCAGTCACTTGTAAGGGGATATTTTAGAATGACTGGATAAATATAAAACCCCTAAAAACATATCTAGGGACACTAGTAATGGCTTTTGATTATGCTTTCTGCAGCTTTAACAGAAGAATTATTTATTTTCTTATAACTCTGTGGCAAATTCTAAAAATGTGATTACTTAATTTCTATACTTATTACTTATATCAAAATAATGGCTTTGAACACATTTAAAGAGTTTGTTTAGCTAAGCAGAAACAAAAATTTACTGTGTCAGAACAGGGATTCCCAATTAGCAATTTTTTAAATTTTTTGTCATAGTCGTTTGGTTTGGTTCAGCTTGCTTTGGGTTTTGGGTTATTTTGTAAGCTACAAAGTTTTAAATGTGGTTGGTAAAGAGTATTATTTGCAATAATAAAATGGTTTTCTTTAATGCCTATCTTGTCCTGAAGTTAATTCTAAACAATCTCTACAAATAAATATTATTCATATTTATTTTTGGAAGTGCTATTTTGTGAATATCTTAAGGCTAAAGATTTTGAATGTATCCTTTAAAAATAAATTAATGAAACTTTCACTTCTGAAAAAAATCATTTTATGTCCACGTCATCTGTCCTTGTGTTAGAGGCAAAAAGCCAAGTTGAATAAAAGAAATAACCTTTGAAAAACAACAAATTATACTTGATTTCAAAATCAGAAGTTTCTCAACCCATCAGCCAAAATTCTATGAAAATATTTGTCACATATTGAAATACTCATTGGAAATTGGAAATTTGAATATGTCTTTAATTTTAAGCCAATCCAGCACTTTTTAATATTGATATGTTAACAGATGCTATAAATTTAATAACATAGAGACTGAAATTTTGATAGAATTGCATAGAGTTAAAAATGAAAGTGTTAACATAGACATTTACATGTGTTTAGGACATACATTTATTGCTTTTAAGTATATAAACAGATTAGCTATCCTAAAATGCTTTTAAAATTGCATTCAATAAAATTTGTCTTAGAACTTATCCTAGCATGTATATTTTTTTCTCTGTGCTGAAACTTTCCTGCAGATTTATAATTTGTCAGAAGAAATTTAGCATTATATTATGGGCCTTTACCTCCTGTCTCTCGTCATTTTGTATACAATGTTTTCTCCTGAGCAGAAGAGAATTTTTCTTGTAAGACTCTGTGTCCAACGCCACCTTAGAGGACTGTATAAGCAACTGTCATAGCTTATGCATTTTTTACATTTTTGTACATTTTTGTGCAAAAATAAACAAAATGTACAAAAATATACAGAAAATGTGAAAAAAAAGTCATAACCATAGTTATCTGTCATCTTAGAAACAGTGACAGCCTGTTTCTAATTCCTTATATCCAGATACATTTATGTAAGCATATTTCTCAGCTATGAATCAAATAGCCTCTCACAAACTTTTAAATGGGCAACAAGAAGGCATAAGAAAATGATTCTTTTTGCTGGCACCATAGCAGGGTGAAAAATTAAGTAGCTTTTCTTTTATAATTCCTGAATCTTAATATCTTTTATCTATTTATTTATTTATTTATTTGAGACAGGGTCTTTCTCTGTCACCCAGGTACAGTGGTGCAAACTTCGCTTACTACAACCTCTCCATCCTGGGCTCCAGCAATCCTCCCAGCTCAACTCCCCGAGTAGCTGGGACCACAGGCATGCACCATCATGTCTGGCTAATTTTTGTATTTTTTGTACAGACGGAGTCTCACCGTGTTGCCCAGACTGGTCTCAAGCTCCTGGGCTCAAGGAATCCTCCTGCCTCAGCATCCCAAATTGCTGGCGATTGATTATAGGTATGAGCCACAGCACCTGGCTTGTTTGTTGTTTTTAAATTTAATTTTTTTATGAACTGTTAGATATAGGAAAAAACAAACTGCTTCTCCTATTCTTATACTCATCATTCAATACATAATACTTTATTGCTGGTCACCAAAATATATGTGAGATATTTCCCCACACACCAAGCAATTTTATAGCAGGTAACACCTGGGTGTGCTACAATTCAGTTTAATTCTGCAACTTCCTACCTGGAGTTAGAATCAGATCACCCAAGGGCTCAGTCCCACAAGATTGCCCCCACAAGATGCCCATTGCAAGTCTCAGGTTATGACTTGTACTTCTGACCAAAAATGTGCATGATTTTAGAGATAGGAAAATACACATTTCTAATTGCTTTTATTTACCTATGTCTATTTGCAGCAAATTGTTCCTAAAACACTATCATCTTCACATTTAATATCAAGGTGTTCCTACTATCTCTTTTTGTGTAATAAACCATCCCAAACTTAGAAGCTTACATGACAATTTTCCCACTGAAATGAAAGGGCAGTGCTGAAGTACCAGATGATGAAATCTCTCTTGGTTGACCACACCACTTTCTAAAATGTTAAAACTATGTTTGTATATTACCAAGTGTGTCAAATAGAGAATGGTGAATGGTTCACTTGGTGCATCAATCATTCTGAAGTAAGAATATTAAGTTTTTGATAACCAGAGTAGGTGGTAGAATTAGTCCTTTTTTCTCCTTCTTTGGGAAATGAGAAGTTATCCATGATACTTAAATGAAAAGCATGTAAGTTTCAATTCAGATATGTGTTGTGAAGGGTAGTAAATTTTGGAAGCTTTTTCTAATGCCTCTTTTTTTTTTTTTTTTTTTTTTTATTATACTTTAAGTTCTAGGGTACATGTGCATAACGTGCAGGTTTGTTACATATCTATACTTATGCCATGTTGGTGTGCTGCACCCATCAACTCGTCAGCACCCATCAATTCATCATTTATATCTTGTATAACTCCCCAATGCAAGCCCTCCCTCCTCCCCCCTCCCCCCTCCCCATGCTAGGCCCCTGTGCGTGATGTTCCCCTTCCCGAGTCCAAGTGATCTCATTGTTCAGTTCGCACCTATGAGTGAGAACATGCGGTGTTTGGTTTTCTGTTCTTGTGATAGTTTGCTAAGAATGATGGTTTCCAGCTGCATCCATGTCCCTACAAAGGACGCAAACTCATCCTTTTTTATGGCTGCATAGTATTCCATGGTGTATATGTGCCACATTTTCTTAATCCAGTCTGTCACAGATGGACATTTGGGTTGATTCCAAGTCTTTGCTATTGTGAATAGTGCCGCAATAAACATACGTGTACATGTGTCTTTGTAGTAGAATAATTTATAATCCTTTGGGTATATACCCAGTAGTGGGATGGCTGGGTCATATGGTACATCTAGTTCTAGATCCTTGAGGAATTGCCATACTGTTTTCCATAATGGTTGAACTAGTTTACAATCCCACCAACAGTGTAAAAGTGTTCCTATTTCTCCACATCCTCTCCAACACCTGTTGTTTCCTGACTTCTTAATGATTGCCATTCTAACTGGTGTGAGATGGTATCTCATTGTGGTTTTGATTTGCATTTCTCTGATGGCGAGTGATGATGAGCATTTTTTCATGTGTCTGTTGGCTGTATGAATATCTTCTTTTGAGAAATGTCTGTTCATATCCTTTCCCCACTTTTTGATGGGGTTGTTTGTTTTTTTCTCGTATATTTGTTTGAGTTCTTTGTAGATTCTGGATATTAGCCCTTTGTCAGATGAGTAGGTTGCAAAAATTTTCTCCCATTCTGTAGGTTGCCTGTTCACTCTGATGGTAGTTTCTTTTGCTGTGCAAAAGCTCTTTAGTTTAATTAGATCCCATTTGTCAATTTTTGCTTTTGCTGCCGTTGCTTTTGGTGTTTTAGACATGAAGTCCTTACCCATGCCTATGTCCTGAATGGTACTACCTAGATTTTCTTCTAGGGTTTTTATGGTATTAGGTCTAACATTTAAGTCTCTAATCCATCTTGAATTAGTCTTCGTATAAGGGGTAAGGAAAGGATCCAGTTTCAGCTTTCTACTTACGGCTAGCCAATTTTCCCAGCACCATTTATTAAATAGGGAATCCTTTCCCCATTTCTTGTTTCTCTCAGGTTTGTCAAAGATCAGATGGCTGTAGATGTGTGGTATTATTTCTGAGGACTCTGTTCTGTTCCATTGATCTATATCTCTGTTTTGGTACCAGTACCATGCTGTTTTGGTGACTGTAGCCTTGTAGTATAGTTTGAAGTCAGGTAGCGTGACGCCTCCAGCTTTGTCCTTTTGACTTAGGATTGTCTTGGCAATGCGGGCTCTTTTTTGGTTCCATATGAACTTTAAAGCAGTTTTTTCCAATTCTGTGAAGAAACTCATTGGTAGCTTGATGGGGATGGCATTGAATCTATAAATAACCTTGGGGAGTATGGCCATTTTCACGATATTGATTCTTCCTATCCATGAGCAGGGTATGTTCTTCCATTTGTTTGTGTCCTCTTTGATTTCACTGAGCAGTGGTTTGTAGTTCTCCTTGAAGAGGTCCTTTACATCCCTTGTAAGCTGGATTCCTAGGTATTTGATTCTCTTTGAAGCAATTGTGAATGGAAGTTCATTCCTGATTTGGCTCTCTGCTTGTCTGTTACTGGTGTATAAGAATGCTTGTGATTTTTGCACATTAATTTTGTATCCTGAGACTTTGCTGAAGTTTCTTATCAGCTTAAGGAGATTTTGGGCTGAGACGATGGGGTTTTCTAAATATACAATCATGTCATCTGCAAACAGGGACAATTTGACTTCTTCTTTTCCTAACTGGATACCCTTGATTTCTTTCTCTTGCCTGATTGCCCTAGCCAGAACTTCCAACACTATGTTGAGTAGGAGTGGTGAGAGAGGGCATCCCTGTCTTGTGCCAGTTTTCAAAGGGAATTTTTCCAGTTTTTGCCCATTCAGTATGATATTAGCTGTGGGTTTGTCATAAATAGCTCTTATTATTTTGAGGTACGTTCCATCAATACCGAATTTCTTGAGCGTTTTTAGCATGAAGGGCTGTTGAATTTTGTCAAAAGCCTTTTCTGCATCTATTGAGACAATCATGTGGTTCTTGTCTTTGGTTCTGTTTATATGCTGGATTACGTTTATTGATTTGCGAATGTTGAACCAGCCTTGCATCCCAGGGATGAAGCCCACTTGATCATGGTGGATAAGCTTTTTGATTGCTGCTGAATCTGGTTTGCCAGTATTTTATTGAGAATTTTTGCATCAATGTTCATCAGGGATATTGGTCTAAAATTCTCTTTTTTTGATGTGTCTCTGCCAGGCTTTGGTATCAGGATGATGTTGGCCTCATAAAATGAGTTAGGGAGGATTCCCTCTTTTTCTATTGATTGGAATAGTTTCAGAAGGAATGGTACCAGCTCCTCCTTGTACCTCTGGTAGAATTCAGCTGTGAATCCATCTGGTCCTGGACTTTTTTTGGTGGGTAGGCTATTAATTGTTGCCTCAATTTCAGAGCCTACTATTGGTCTATTCAGGGATTCAACTTCTTCCTGGTTTAGCCTTGGGAGAGTGTAAGTGTCCAGGAATTTATCCATTTCTTCTAGATTTTCTAGTTGATTTGCGTAGAGGCGTTTATAGTATTCTCTGATGGTAGTTTGTATTCCTGTGGGGTCAGTGGTGATATCCCCTTTATCATTTTTTATTGCATCTATTTGATTCCTCTCTCTTTTCTTCTTTATTAGCCTTGCTAGCGGTCTGTCAATTTTGTTGATCTTTTCAAAAAACCAACTCCTGGATTCATTGATTTTTTGGAGGGTTTTTTGTGTCTCTATCTCCTTCAGTTCGGCTCTGATCTTAGTTATTTCTTGCCTTCTGCTAGCTTTTGAATGTGTTTGCTCTTGCCTCTCTAGTTCTTTTAATTGTGATGTTAGAGTGTCAATTTTAGATCTTTCCTGCTTTCTCTTGTGGGCATTTAGTGCTATAAATTTCCCTCTACACACTGCTTTAAATGTGTCCCAGAGATTCTGGTATGTTGTATCTTTGTTCTCATTGGTTTCAAAGAACATCTTTATTTCCGCTTTCATTTCGTTATGTACCCAGTAGTCATTCAGGAGCAGGTTGTTCAGTTTCCATGTAGTTGAGCGGTTTTGATTGAGTTTCTTAGTCCTGAGTTCTAGTTTGATTGCACTGTGGTCTGAGAGACAGTTTGTTATAATTTCTGTTCTTTTACATTTGCTGAGGAGTGCTTTACTTCCAATTATGTGGTCAATTTTGGAATAAGTGCGATGTGGTGCTGAGAAGAATGTATATTCTGTTGATTTGGGGTGGAGAATTCTATAGATGTCTATTAGGTCCGCTTGGTGCAGAGATGAGTTCAATTCCTGGATATCCTTGTTAACTTTCTGTCTCGTTGATCTGTCTAATGTTGACAGCGGAGTGTTGAAGTCTCCCATTATTATTGTATGGGAGTCTAAGTCTCTTTGTAAGTCTCTAAGGACTTGCTTTATGAATCTGGGTGCTCCTGTATTGGGTGCATATATATTTAGGAGAGTTAGCTCTTCCTGTTGAATTGATCCCTTTACCATTATGTAATGGCCTTCTTTGTCTCTTTTGATCTTTGATGGTTTAAAGTCTGTTTTATCAGAGACAAGGATTGCAACCCCTGCTTTTTTTTGTTCTCCATTTGCTTGGTAGATCTTCCTCCATCCCTTTATTTTGAGCCTATGTATGTCTCTGCATGTGAGATGGGTCTCCTGAATACAGCAGACTGATGGGTCTTGACTCTTTATCCAGTTTGCCAGTCTGTGTCTTTTAATTGGAGCATTTAGTCCATTAACATTTAAGGTTAATATTGTTATGTGTGAACCTGATCCTGCCATTATGATATTAACTGGTTATTTTGCTCGTTAGTCGATGCAGTTTCTTCCTAGCCTCGATGGTCTTTACATTTTGGCATGTTTTTGTGATGGCTGGTACCGGTTGTTCGTTTCCATGTTTAGGGCTTCCTTCAGGGTCTCTTGTAAGGCAGGCCTGGTGGTGACAAAATCTCTAAGCATTTGCTTATCTGTAAAGGATTTTATTTCTCCTTCACTTATGAAACTTAGTTTGGCTGGATATGAAATTCTAGGTTTAAAATTCTTTTCTTTAAGAACGTTGAATATTGGCCCCCACTCTCTTCTGGCTTGTAGAGTTTCTGCCGAGAGATCTGCTGTTATTCTGATGGGCTTCCCTTTGTGGGTTACCCGACCTTTCTCTCTGGCTGCCCTTAAGATTTTTTCCTTCATTTCAACTTTGGTGAATCTGGCAATGATGTGTCTTGGAGTTGCTCTTCTGGAGGAGTATCTTTGTGGCGTTCTCTGTATTTCCTGAATTTGAATGTTGTCCTGCCCTACTAGGTTGGGGAAGTTCTCCTGGATGATATCCTGAAGAGTGTTTTCCAACTTGGTTCCATTTTCCCCCTCACTTTCAGGCACCCCAATCAGACGTAGATTTGGTCTTTTTACGTAATCCCATACTTCTTGCAGGCTTTGCTCATTTCTTTTTCTTCTTTTTTCTTTTGGTTTCTCTTCTCGCTTCATTTCATTCATTTGATCTTCAATCGCTGATACTCTTTCTTCCAGTTGATCGAGTCGGTTACTGAAGCTTGTGCATTTGTCACGTATTTCTCGTGTCATGGTTTTCATCTCTGTCATTTCGTTTATGATCTTCTCTGCATTAATTAGTCTAGCTGTCAATTCTTCCACTCTTTTTTCAAGATTTTTAGTTTCTTTGCGCTGGGTACGTAATTCCTCCTTTAGCTCTGATAAGTTTGATGGACTGAAGCCTTCTTCTCTCCTCTCGTCCAAGTCATTCTCTGACCAGCTTTGATCCGTTGCTGGCGATGGGCTGCGCTCCTTCGCAGGGGGAGATGCGCTCTTATTTTTTGAATTTCCAGCTTTTCTGCCCTGCTTCTTCCCCATCTTTGTGGTTTTATCTGTCTCTGGTCTTTGATGGTGGTGACGTACTGATGGGGTTTTGGTATAGGTGTCCTTCCTGTTTGATAGTTTTCCTTCTGACAGTCAGAAGGACTGTCTGTTGGTCTGTTGGAGATTGCTTGAGGTCCACTCCAGACCCTGTTTGCCTGGGTAACAGCAGCAGAGGTTGCCGAAGATAGAATATTGCTGAACAGCGAGTGTACCTGTCTGATTCTTCCTTTGGAAGTTTCCTCTCAGGGGTGTACTCCACCCTGTGAGGTGTGGGGTGTCAGACTGCCCCTAGTGGGGGATTTCTCCCAGCTAGGCTACTCAGGGGTCAGAGACACACCTGAGCAGGCAGTCTGTCCGTTCTCAGATCTCAACCTCCGCGTTGGGAGATCCACGGCTCTCCCCAAAGCTGTCAGACAGAGTCGCTCGCGTCTGCACCGGCTCCCGCTACTTCCCCTGTTGGTCCTCAGCTGTGCGCTGTCCCCAGAGGTGGAGACCACAGAGACAGGCAGGCTTCCTTGAGCTGCTGTGAGCTCCACCCAGTTCGAGCTTCCCAGCGGCTTTGTTTACCTACTTAAGCCTCAGCAATGGCGGGCGCCCCTCCCCCAGCCTCGCGGCTGCCTTGCGGATAGATCGCGGCAGACTGCTGTGTTAGCAGTGAGGGAGGCTTCGTGGGCGTGGGACCCTCCCGGCTAGGATTGGGATATATTCTCCTGGTGTGCCTGTATGCTTACAGCGCAGTATTGGGGTGGGAGTTACCTGATTTTCCAGGTGTTGTGTGTCTCAGTTCCCCTGGCTAGGAAAACGGATCCCCTTCCCCCTTGCGCTTCCAGGTGAGGCGATGCCTCGCCCTGCTTCAGCTCTCGCTGGTCAGGCTGCAGCAGCTGACCAGCACCGATTGTCCGGCACTCCCTAGTGAGACGACCCCAGTACCTCAGTTGAAAATGCAGAAATCACCGGTCTTCTGTGTCGCTTGCGCTGGGAGTTGGAGACTGGAGCTGTTCCTATTCGGCCATCTTGCTCCGCCCCCCCAAATGTAGTTCTCTAATGCCTCTTAATCCTTGTATTTGGACCCTTCTGAAAGAAAGTGATAAACTCTATAGTTGTAGAGCATGGAATGCACCAGGAGAAATATAACAGTTCACTCATCATGACCCTAGGATAATTATATAGTTAGTGACTTGCTCAGAGATGAGAATGATGAACTGTGAAACTTTATGGCATTATGAAACTGCTTTCCAAATTCAACTCCAGAACATTATGAACTTGGCCTTTCAAAGCTTTGATTTATTTATTTTTATAAATGGAGATAGAAATAATTATATAGTTGATGACACAGAGCATATAAGAAAGCTTCATGTAGTGGCTAGAAGAGTTTACACTAAATAAGTGGTTGCAGTAGTTATAGGAGTAACTATCTAGATCTTCTTAAAAAGGTCTTTCTCTTAAAGAAATACTTATATTAACAGGCTGTGAGTTGAAGACCTAGCAAATATCCACCAACGTATACCAAACGAAATAAATTAATTTTTTAAAAGTTTCTTACTAAACTAATGTGTATTGAATGCTTTTTAATGCCAAATGGTGCACTCAGTGAATAAAACAAATGTCTTGCCCTTCTATAGCTTTTCAATAAGGAAGAAGATAATAAGTAACCAATAAATGAGTTACAAATGCCCAAATTCTAGCAAGGACACTGATACTCCTGAAAACACAATAGAAGGAGGCTATAATTACTATTTTTACTTTCCTCATTCAATGAGGAAGAAGTAAATAAGTAACCAATAAATCAGTTATAAATGCCCAAATGCATTGAAGGATACTGATACTCCTGAAAGAGTAATAGAAGGAGGCTATTTTACTGATCAAGATTATTCTTGATTACTAAGCATAATCACGGAATATCTCTGAAGATGTGGTATTTAAGCTGTATCCAGCTATATGACAATTGCCTAACTGTTGTCAGTTAAATAAAAGCCCTTAAAATAACAGCAATTATATATACAAAGTCCCCAAAAAGAGACATAATTAGGACATTCAAGAAGTAAATGAGGCCCATGTAGCTGGAAGGTGGAGAGAAGGAAACTGATATGAGACAGGGCTAATGACAATGGGTCAGGCCATACAGGTTCCTATACACCAATATTATAAATTCAGATTTTCTCTGAAAGAAAATAGGAAGCCATTGACAATTTTTAATAGAGTATGCTGCCTCTAATTTTTGGATATTTGTGTGTGCGTGTGTGTGTGAGTGTGTGAATATTATTTTATAATTGTTTAAAGATTGACTTCAATAAGTAATAGAGGAAGGAGGTAGAGACAAGAAGTAACTAGGGTCACCCTGGAGAAGACAGAAAGAAATGTACAGATGCGAGATATATTTTAGAGAAAGAATTGACAGACTTGATGGATTAGATGTGGGGGTTAAAATAAAAAGAAGAACGAAACAGAAAGGATGATAGTAATACATGCTCAAATACAGTTCATGAGGCTTTATGGGTAAAAGCAGAAATTCTGTTCTAGGATTTTAATTTTGAGACCTTAGCCTGACATCCAAGTGAAAATTTCAAGTGCACAATAATCTGAATCTGGACTGCAGATACACTTTTGGAATCATCAAACCACAGACAGTGTCCAAAAGCATGGAATTAGGAGAGCTCCCCACGGGACAGGGTATGCAGTGGAGTAGAGAGACCTGGAACTGAGTCCTGAGAAACTGCAGTATTGAGCCCAGGGGAAAGACTCACAGGAGGAGTGGCTAGAGAGTTGGAAGAAAAACTAGAAGGAAATAATGTCATGGAATCTGAAAGAGGAACGTATTCCAGTAGGACAGTATGGTGAATCTGGCCAAATGTTGTCAGAAGATCAAGAAGCATGAGGATGAAAGACAAACATACTCACTTTGGCAGCATGCAAAGCAGTAGTGACAAATTCAAGTCATAGAGGAATCCAGATGAACTCCTATGTGGCTCAGGTTCATGTTAGTGACCCAATTAAAGATATAATCAAGCAGCCAAAAGCCATGAATGAAAAGTCTTGAAATACATTTATGTAAGAATATTAAAGGATATCCAATTCATAACCCCAAAGTAAAAAGTCCTTAACCTCCCATGTTCTCTCCTTTTTCACCCTCTCACACATCTGAATTTTCTTACATCCTCCAAATCCCCACATTTGCTCCTTACTTTCTATCTCTATTATTTTCTGAATTCTAATGGATAGAGCTAAAAACCTCAGATTTTTTGCTGAATTTTTTGGTGGTTTGATTTGTTTTACTTTTTCTATGCTTTGATTTTATTTTCTCTCCTCTTTTTTTTTTTTTTTTTTTTTTTTTTTTGTAATAAGCAAAGGCCTGGGAAATATCCAAGCAAACAAAAATACCACAGTCTTTCAAATGATTTCTATGGCCTTATCTTTCTCTGCCTACATTTTCTACTTTCTGTCACCAAAATCTTGGGACTTAGGCTGGCAAGAGCTGACCTCTCCTTGTCATTGTCATAAAACAATGACAGGATAGTGGAATGAAGAGCTAAAGTATAAAGCAAAAATTAACATCAGAATGTAGAAGGTGGAAGAGAGGAAATGGAAAAGGTGTAAATGTGTGTATGTTAATAAAGGTTGTGCCTTGTCACAAGGCCATCACAGAGATTTATCATTCATAGTGACCCACCTAGCAAAAAGCACCAACGTCAAAGTGTCTTCAAAGAGCCACCTTATTTGCCAAATTCAATGAGAGAGAAGAAAATAACTTTTTAAAATAACTCATTCCAATGGAGACCAAAAAATAGCTTGTTATAAGAACACTTGCACAGTTAAGAAAGCGGGGTATATTGAGGCAGTGTTGCACCAACTCAAAAGTTAGTTATAAAGCATTTAAAATATACTACTAAATAACAGCATCCTAAGATTTGGTTTTTGCTTTCAGGTATGCTCAAGAATGTTAAAATTCTCAGAGGCAATGAGAAGCCATGCTTCCTTGGAATGTGATCCAGTGCCATAAAACAATGAGGTTTACTTATAGGACTCCAGAACACCAGCCTCTAAACACCAACTAATTATCAAAAATAGTAAGTGGAGTAAACAGTGCATAATTATGAATTTGAACTCACATTGTATTAAATTTCCTATTTTGATACTTCATTAGAAATATCATATTGGCCAAACCACAGATCTAAAATATTTATAGTTTGATTTTTCTCATTTTAGAAATAAGAAAACTAAGACATTAAAAATCAGTGTCTTGACTAAGAAAATGAATTTGTTAGACTGGAAAACTGTTGCAAATATTCAGCTATTCCTTAATGTAATAAAACAAAGTTGACTGGTGAAAAAGAGAAGCTGAAACACTGAAATTTTACATGACGATTACATTCATATAGTCTTTATAAATAGTCCTATGGAAAGTAGGGGAGGTCTGTATTTGATATTCTTCTCCACATTATGAGAAAAATAGAAAATAAAGCAGCCCTATGGGTAATCCAGATATTGAATTAGACAAACAGTTTTAAATATTTACAAGTAATATATTTCATAAATATGTTTTCTAAGATATTACATACAGAGAAAAAGATGTACAAAGCAGATGAAAAGATTAAGAATTTCAACAAAGAATTAAAATATACAAAAATAAATAAATGAACATCTTAGAACTGAAAAATACAGACCAGGTGCAGTGGATCACGCCTGCAATCCTAGCACTTTCAGAGGCTGGGGTGGGTGGATCTCGATCAGGAGATCGAGACCATCCTGACTAACACAGTGAAACCCCATATCTACTAAAAAATACAAAAAAATACCCAGGTGTGGTGGCGGGCACCTGTAGTCCCAGCTACTCGGGAGGCTGAGGCAGGAGAATGGCATGAACCCGGGAGACGGAGCTTGCAGTGAGCCAAGATCACGCCACTGCACTCCAGCCTGAGCTACAGAGCGAGGTTCTCTTTCAAAAAAAAAAAAAAAAAAAAAAAAAAAAAAAAAAGAAAAGAAAAGAAAAAACTGGAAAATACAGAAAATTAATGACAATGGAGGAGTTTAAAAGGGGATTAAACAAACAGAAGACAGAATTAGCAAATCTATTAACCACCAAACAAAAAAATTACATGGAAAGCAAGTCCTGGTATATTATAGTCAAATTTATAAAGTTAATTGAAAAGAAAATAAAATTAAAAGAGCTTAGAGAAAAAAAAATTCAAATTCAAAGGATCAATAGTAAGAGTGACAACTGATTTTTCCACAAACACTGTGAAAGCTTAAGAAAATGGAACACTGGTATTAACGTGCTGAGAGAAAAGAAAACAGTCTCAAAATCTATATCCAGCAAAAATAGCCCTCAAAATTTAGGAAAAATAAAGATGTCTTCAGGAAAACAAAAGGTCAGGCAATTCGTCAACCAAAGACCTGCAGCAGTATTATTAAGGGAAGTTATTCAGGCTGCCCCAAATGAACCCAGAAGAAAACACAAAACTTCAAGAGGGCAGTCAATGGTAAGCTGGTGCACATAAGTCATGGCTAAGAAGCAGGGTCAGAGAGTTAATGATCTTGTCCAGTTTAAAGATAGAGGAAAAAGGTCAAGAGTCAAGAATCTGGGTGACCTCTGAAAAAGGCAAAGAAATAGATTGTATCTTGCATACTCCCAAAAGAAATGAAGCCTGGTCCACAACACTGACAGACTTCTAATCCACAAGATTGTATGATAATGGATTTGTAGACTTTTTTAAATGAATTCTGTGGTAATTGGTTAGAGCAGCAAATAAAAAGTAATATGGAAATGCAAATTAAAATAAGACGAGATACTAAATACCTACCAGAACTGCTAAAACAAAGTTTTAGCAAAAATGTGGAACTAAAATTTACAATGTTGGTAAGAGTATAAAAATGATACTTGTATTATTGAAAACAGTTTGGCATCGATATTCGAAAGCTAATGTACACTCACCTTATGACTTAGCAATTTCATTAATGAGCATATGTATACCCATAAAAATAAATAAATGTGCTCACAAAAAGATACATATATGAATGTTTGTACCAATTGTTTATAATAGCCTCAAACTGAGGACAACTTAAAGCTCATCAACAGAAGAATGAGTAAGAGTGGAGGTATGCTCATACAGTGAAAAACTATGGAAAACGAATGAACTACTGATGTATCTACAATAGTATAATCACACAAATACTATATTGAGAAAGAAATCAGACAATAATGGTTACTTGTTATATCAGAAGTTAGAATAGTAGTTCATTCTGAGGTGGTTAGATACTGGGAAGGTGCATACCGGAAACTTATAAATTATCTTTCAATAAGTGAAGTTTACACCACTACTCTGTGTGTGTGTGTGTGTGTGTGTGTGTGTGTGTGTGTGTGTGTGTTTATCCATATGTGTGCAGTAAAATCAAGGTGAATACCTAAGATCAGAGTACTTTATGCTCCTTTATGTATTTCATTCTTCAATGAAAATACAATAGTACATTTCCTGTAGAATTATAAGTTATGTAGAAATAAAATAAATGACCACAATAGCACAAAAGGTGGAAGACATGAACCTAAATATATAGTTATTACATTGAGTACAAATAAGCTAAACAATTGAATAATATTAAGCATTTTTTAATGTTTAAAACATTTAATTGGAATTTCAGAAGAAGAGAAGATAAAAGTTATATATAAACACATATCACACAAAAACCACTTGCAGCCAAAATTTATCATCATCATTACAAAGTTGAAGATTAGGGCTTTATTTTAGTAGTTTAGCAGGAAAATGTTAAATGGTATTCTCCCAGACAAAGAATACAGAATTAAAACAAGAAGACAGAGTTTTGCTTCAAAAGGATCGTTGAAGTGGAAATCAAAGTTCTATAAAGTGGCTATTTTAGCTAGGCTTCCATCATACTTCCATGTCTTAAAATACTTTTGCGTATGCGATCTGTTTAAATAAATTGTTTTTATCGGCCTAACTTTTGAAATATTAATTTTCCATAAATTAGTCTTCTTATGATGTGACAAAATTACCCCCATCTAATTTCAAATATCTCTCCTGAATGAATGTTAAGTTTATTGTAAATTACTTTGAGAGAATTATACTTTTGACATATAAAGTCAGGCTACATCCTTGGCTGTAAGTTAGGGTCTACCTTGGAGAATTTTTCTTCCTGTCAGTCAACCATGGAAATGACAAATATTCAGACAGCAATTGAAACATAAAATCAGGTTTTATACTGGTGTGAAGGGAACCCATTTTTCATTTGTGACTTTGTCTCTGGTATCTAGATTTTGAGCGTACAATCAGCACAAAGTGCAAGAGGAAAGGCATAAAACTGAATTGTCTTGAAGTTCTTGCACATTTCAGAAAGTGGTAAAAATACTAATATAAGGTAACACTTGATTAATACAACCCTGGAGAATTCCTACCTGCTTCTCCCACCTTTGCCTCCTGACTCTACCATTCCAGCATTATGCTTAGCAACACTTTCTACTTCCCACCTGATTTTATCTCAGCTTCATGATGCTCACTCTTGTCACCCCAACAATGGACTCTAAAATCTAAATACATCGATGTTTCATCTCCTCTCCACAAAGTTTTCTCCCAGACTCTCTGTTGGCTTTTTGGATTCCAGTTTTCTCACAGGGGTCTTCGACTCAGGGCTCTAACTCTGGCATCACCGGTTGTATCAGTTCAGGACTCCCAATTTCAGCCCAGCAAGCCGCTATGGACTCCTGATAAAACTCCAATCTTTGGAACAACAACAACAAAAAATATTATTGATAGCAGGACGTGGCTGTTTAATGACTTCATATGGTGCCATGAAACCTCAGGAAGGTGAGAATTTATTTTTGATAATTTGTCTCTTCCACTTCAATGGAAGCCTCTTCAGGGCGGCACCCTCATCTGTGATTTTTGCTGTTGTATCTTCAGTTAGTCGAATAGGACCTGGCACCGAGTAAGCACTCGAAATCTGATTTGATGTAAAACTTCAAGAATGATTATTTTCACTTTATACTTGCTATCCACAGACAAGTCCGATAGCTGGCTTGAGTCCTCAAGGCAGTGTTTGGACTAGAAACCATGTTTCCCAGGTCACCTATGGAGCAGCCCCTCTATCCTTCCAGGAATGTCCTTCTAGTTCTAGGATCAGAATACGCAGTGGAAAAGAAGACAAAATCCCCATCATTACAGAGCTTGCATAAGCAATTGGTGGACAAATACGTATACAGTAAACTCTCAGGTACTCACATGTTTTGGGAAGAAAAACAACATGGGCAAGAGGATAACAGAACCAAGGGTGTGTTGTTACAGGGTGGTTAGGGAAGCAATGGGTCAGGTCTCTCTGCGTTTGTTTCCAAACTGCCCAAATAGCAGTACCTGCAGCCCATGTCAACCAGTTAACAATTAAACTATTATTTTTAATTGAATCTGAAATATAAAGACTTCATTAAGAAATCTATCCTATCTTAAGGCATGTGCCAGTAGAACTGAGTTTTAGCTTTGACCTAATTTATACAAATCCAAATGTACATGAATAAAAGTTGAAAGTGATAATTAATAAGCTTCACTAAAAATATTAATGTTTTCAAATATGTATATACCTTTTTATATAGAATGAGTGGTGAATGAAGTTTAAATCTACAAAAAGTATGTATATGTAAGAAACATTATATTATGAAAGAAAAACACATAACACCATAGTGGCTTTTTATATACCATTCAGTTTGCACGACAAAAGATGATTTATTTAAAGCATCTTTTACAAAATCAAGGGTAAGTAGCAGAAAATTATTGATCGTAAAGCTAAAAGGGACCTCAAGAGATCAAATGGCTGGTCCATTGTTGTAAAGGTCTGAAAGGCTTAGCACTATACTCAAGGTGACAGATGGCCTGTAAGTTGGTGAATCATTGAAAGAAGAGGGACATAGAACCCACATCTCCTCCTTTTTACTGCAGTGTGTTAGAACATGGGTAATTCAATGACAGCTGCATCTGTTGGCTGAAAATTTTAGTTTGAGATGTAATGAAAATTACTGCAAATGGCTAAGAAAGATGCATTCCTAAAGGTTTTTGTTTTGTTTTGTTGCGTAGTGTTTTGTTTTTGTATTGCTTTGGCTTTGTCTGAATAATTATAAGAAATTCTACTTCTTCCTGTCTTCAAGGGCATGATGTTCAAGTGGTTCCTGCTTTAGATTCACATCCTTTTTTTCTCCTCGTATTGTTCAAATTCAATTCAATTCAAGTCTGCATCTTTTCATGAGTAAGCAGCCTTACTTATCAAAATAGCTCAGTGCTATACTGAAAAAATGCTACTGCACATTACTCATAGAGAATTAGTGCTTTTATTGTTTTAAAATCAACCTGATCTTTTAAAAATAGGATTCTATTTTTTTAAAGAAAAAGTAAAAGTTTAGGAGTTAAAATGAAGTTAGACGACACTCTTAGATATTATCACATTTCCATGGACATTTTATTGTGTTAATATGTGGAATTTTTTCAAACAGAAAGAGTTTATTTTGTAGCACTGTTTGTGAACTAGAATATACAAATGCAAAAGATCTTCACTTATTTAAAATATTAGACATTATTTTTGAAAATTTACAAAATCTCGGAAGTTAGCTAAGTATACACTAAAAATATTCCTAAGTTTTGCTTTGACAGAATATTTGCATACCATGTGGAACATTTCCTTTCTAGTTACTCTTACTGAAAACTCAGAGATTCATTTTCTGCCTCTGAAAAAGACGCTTGGCTCTGCATTGTGGTAGAGAAAGAAGAGGTTTCAGACGGAATGGCTGAGTACGCATCAGCTCCTCCCCTCCACTGGCCCCATCTCTGAGAGTCACGTGTCAGGGCTTTGAAAAAATAATGCACCATTGTCCACAGTTAGAAAACTGAGGGTCTAGCTCTGCGAAGGAGCAGAGCATTAGAGCTTACGGAATTGCGCTCACACACACCAGCACCCTATTTTTTTTTATTTTTTTTATTTTTTTTATTTTTTATTTTTTTTTTTTTCTCATTGCATTTTTTTATTATACTTTAAGTTCTAGGGTACATGTGCATAACGTGCAGGTTTGTTACATATGTATACTTATGCCATGTTGGTGTGCTGCACCCATCAACTCGTCAGCACCCATCAATTCATCATTTATATCATGTATAACTCCCCAATGCAATCCCTCCCTCCTCCCCCCTCCCCCCTCCCCATGATAGACCCCAGTGTGTGATGTTCCCCTTCCCGAGTCCAAGTGATCTCATTGTTCAGTTCCTATTAATTAAATGCCTCTATGATGAAATTCAGGAAGGAGAAGGGAAAAGTGGGTCAAACAAATCTCTCCTGAGGAACTACTCTCCTGTGATTTTTGTTATTTTCTTTGTTATTTTGCATAGTAATAAGAATTATTCAATATCATAGAAGGCAGGTAATAAATATCTTTAATTTGTTTAATGAAGCAATTTTTCTAATATTTATAGAGTAATTTAACAAGCACAATCTTTTAAGAGTGATCCAAACTAACTTTTTTCTTTCTTCATTCTACTTTTCTATATAGCTAGTGTTTCACACCTGATCACCACCACATTGATAGCTGCAAGATTATGTCTCCTATCCTTTTAAGAGAGGAATGTTAGCTGTTGATAAGTTAGCCGGCAGACCTTATCAATTTGACCTAAAAGTATCTGTAACTACATGACAGGAACTCCAGCTGACTGATGTCTGACTGACTATATGGTTTTAGAAGCAAGTGCTTCAATTATTTCTTTTGTTTTCAGAAGCTCATGCAAAATTTGATATTCACAGCTGTTAGGCATCAATTTGGTTGAGAAGCAATTTCACCACACTCACAAAAAAGCTAACTGATTTCAGATTATTGCTAGATCATGCTTGGTAGTGCTGAAAAGGATTCAAGTGTAAGTGCTACAAAAGTAGCCATGGCCCAGGTGGGCTATAAGGTTTCAGTGAGCCAGGCCAGACTCCTGTCTGCTGGTACAGCTTGATAGCATCTAGGAATTCCTACTAGTAGAGTAAGTATGGTAGCCGTGGACTTTTTTCCCCCATCAGCATGACTATCCTGAAACAGACAGCTGACAAAAGAATTACAAGATAGAAACTAATACATGTTTGCTGAGAAACTCAATCAAAATTCTATTTACAATATAAATAAAGTCAAGACTGTATTACACTAATGTGATTATTAGGCATTTTATGCCTATTTCAAAATATCTAATATACCCCATAAATATGTACACCTACTATGTACCCATAAAATTAAAAATTAATTTACAAAAACAAATAATGAGAAAAATATTAAAAAGAAAGTGCATTGTAATATAAAACATATATATAGGCATGCTTTTTACAGATGAGGGGAAAAAACCATGTATATGGAGAAGCCATATGTATAGAGAGCCTGGATACAAAGCAAAATTATTGAGAAAGCAATTTTTATTATTTTAATCACATCACTTTAAATATTACTCTTGGAGTATTAGTTACAACTATAGAAATGGAAAAATTGTATGAGAAAATCATCCTAGCCACATAAAAGGGTAGAAAGTCATAATGACAAACAACAAAAAGCAGCGGAATTGTAACACATTCTTTTGAGTGACAATTAGAATTCTTATCAATAACCCTTCAAGAATTAGGTTGGTTTGGGGAATTCATCTCTGTTCAACTGTATGTGTGGTAGATTTGTTCTATAAAAGATTTATTGCTGTAATTAGATTAAATATGCTTAAAGCAATCAGTATAACTCAAATTCAAAACATTGCATCTTTTTAAAGTTGAAACATGAATTTAAATGAAAGCATTACCAAAAAGATTTCTACAAACACAGTGTTTTGCTTTTCTTTAGCATGTGTTCTATACTCTTAGGAGACAAGACTTCCCTTTCCATTATTTTCTGTCTTGTTGTTACACAGAAATTTTCATGTACTATCACCACCATTCCCACATGTTTATGGACATAAATTAAATGTTTTTGTTGTGATTTCACTCCTATCCCATTTTAAACATGTATGATGATGGTTATATTTTAATATTAGCTTACACTTGCTTGCTTTTACCTCTGCCAACAAGTTTTCTGTTTTAGCAAAGTGAGCATTTTCTAATTCTCTATATTGCTTTTCTTCAGCTACCTACCTATTATCATAAGGCAGAGTAAGACTATTCAGAAACCTCACAGAATATAGACTCCTATACTTCTATTTGGTGAGTCACATGTTTTGAAGTCAGAGTAATAATCATAAAAAATAAAAGAGTACCTAGCCGGACTTCAAGGAACAGAAAATCAGGAGACTACGTTTTGTGAGCAGTTCAGTTTTCTAATTGTAAATCTTACATGACTTATATGTAAAATGAGGAAGAGGAAAAGATAATCTCTAAAGCCTTTTCCAAATCTAAGTTGTTGGCTATCATTAACTCAACAAACATCTATTTGTACACAGCATGATTATGAGCTATAGAATTCAAAGATAAATAAGATATGGTCCTGCCTTTACCAGTATAGATGAAACAGTTGACTGATGGCTGATATATATAAATATATATACACATACATATATCATATATATGTATATATATACACATATGTGTTGTATATCTATTGTCTTGCCTTCTCCCTACTAGTATTCTAATGAACGTACATTCTCTTTTTCCTTATTAACAGATACATGATTGTCTTCAGCGTTGCAATGTGTATTGCCAATTTGTTTTGTTTTGTTTTGAGACGCGGTCTTACTCTGTTGCCCAGGCTGGAGTGCAGTGATGCAAACATGGCTCACTGCAGCCTTGACCTCGTGGGCTCAGGTGATTCTCTCACCTTAGCTTCCCGGGAAGCTGGGACTACAGGTGTGCACCATCATGCTTGGCTAATTTTTTGTATTTTCAGTAGGGATGAGGTTTTACCATGTTGCCAGGCTTGTCTTGAACTCCTAGGTTCAATGGATGTACCCAACTCAGCCTCCCAAAGTCCTGGGATTACAGATGCCAAAAATTCTTAATTCCCAAATCCTTCTTTCTCCTATTGATAATTTCATGGCATGATTCTGAGCAGTAAGATCTAAGGTGAAGTCTCCCAGCTGCATCTTCTTGTAAGAAATATTTTTTCATGTTAAAGAGTGACTGGTCCAGCTAGCAAATACTGCAACTTGGAATCCACTTGCAGGAAGATGGAATTGGTGTTTGGAGATAAAGCATTATCTTGTGATCATGAATAGGGAGTTAGATGGAGCCTGACTTTACTAGTGACTGCCCCAGTGCTGAGCTACCTATATTTGAGGCTTCTTGTTAGGTATAAAATATAAGCTTACATATGGTTAAGACACTATAGATTCTATTTCTGTTATTTTTAGATTAAGCAATCATAACTGATAGATTTGCTGCTATGTATTTGTGAAGTAGTATTTCACGTTCAGTGTTGAACACCATATTGGTGTCAGTAGATTATTTAGAAACTTAAAGTCAAAATATGTGTGTATAATTTTTATGCTCTCACTGAGTTTATAGCTTTTTATCTCTTTAGTATTCTCTTCTGATTTTGTTCTAGTTGCTCTTATATTATTTCTTGTATTGTTTTTCATTCAATACTCATTTTAGAATTTCAAATTATTTTATCAAAGAACTTTCAAAGATTCTTTCTTAACAAAGAACTCCCTAACAAAATTTGGTCTAACTCTATGTTAGCGAAGTCTTTGTTATCGAGTAACTCTTTAGAAAAGTTAGAGAGTCGCTATGTTATTTACATGTTTATCAAATACTATGTCTGTTTTTCAAGGGACAGATGACACTGTAATCTCTTACATTTTATGTCGCCAATCCCGTTTTGATTGTATGATTTAGTATTATATACCTCACAAATCCACTTGTTTTGTTTAGCATTTCAATTTACTTTTCATACTAATCAAATAATTATTCATACATTTTGACTTTTATTTCCTTGTCCTTTATTTCCAGCCTTTGTAATCTTTGGTTTTTATTTTTCTGTATTGCTCTCCCTTCTTTGTGTAACTGTCATCTGTGTTCTCATTGTCCTTTAGAATGATCTTTATTAACTGATTGTCTGCATGTGTGGTCTCATTTTTCAATTTGACATTTGGTATTATTCTTACTACGCGTGTTGTGTTTTAAGACAACAGACAAACAGAATGCACATGTATGTTCTCCATGTGCTAGGTTTATGTGCTAGGGAGGGCACTCTTCTCCACTAAGGACCCTTGGTGGGTAGCACATATGCTAAAAAGAGTTGTGGTTTTCTATTTTAGAAATATCCCTAAGAAGTATTTATGAGACAGATGATCTATGTTACGTGTGGCTAATAAGCTAGGGATTATGGTAAATATTGGGATACATAGTACTTTTCTGAGAACTATAATAGAATTCACTGAAATTTCTTAGTATATTTCTAAAGTATACCTCTTAATACAAACCGAGTATGAAGCAACAATTTGGAAAATTATTAGAACTTATTTTATACTGTATACACGTTAACTTTTTAATTTAACAAAATTTATTTACAAATTTTAGTGTGTTTTGTTAAACAATTAATACATCTCTGGTACTATGTGAAACTCCACAGGTCAAAGGGCAAGCAAGACAGACGAGGTCCCAGTCTTCATGACACTTAAGTTTATGTGTTATGCCTAAAGTAATATGCTGTGACTGGTCTAATTCAAGAGTTGCAAGCTACAATTCATATGCTAAATGCCACATGTCATTTGCTGTTTAGTAAATAAGTTTAATTGAAACACAGCCATGTCAATTAATTGATAAATTGTCCATAACTGCTTTGATGGTATAATGGCAGAGTTGACCACTGGGACAGATACCTTACGGTTGAAAAATATTTAGTATCTGATCCTTTAATGAGAAAGTTACTGATCTCTGTCTAATTGATCATATTAGTAATTAAATGACAATAGCAGTAACTTTTTAGCTGTTTGTAGCACGCTGCTTGCATGTGTGGAGGCAATGAATATTGACAAGCGTAGTCAATCAAAAGTCATGCCAGTTTGCAGAGTATTTGATTCTGCCACTGCTGCATTAATATGCTCTTAGCCCTCTTTCAAACATACAATATCATAACTCCAAGAATCAATGATTCATCTTCATCGATTTTATTATCTTCCCATTTAGGTAGAGACAAAATACCATAACTGACATAATAGCTCATAGTTATTACATTCAGTAGGAAATACCCAATAAGGTGAGTGCATCAGTGGACCATATTAGAATTCATTCTCTTAAATGCCGCAATGACTTTGAGGTGTCCTACTTGTAAAGATAAGAATACTTGAAGATCTATTCCAATCTTTTTGGCTGAGCAAATTTGCTTATGTTTATGAGACTTTATAGATTCTAGTTGTAAAATATGATTGACAGAAAACAGCTCATTTACAGAATAAATTCTAAATTCCCCCACATTCTTAGGAAATTCATAGTCTAAAGCATCTTCTCCCTTCTGCTGGTAATTAGATATTTGAATAGTGCTGATAAATTCTCACAGTTGTTCTGTCAACCACTAATTTATTTTTAAGGCGGCATTTTTATTTTTTGATAAGAAGCATACAGAAAATAATCAATTATTCCCCATTGTGAATTAATTATAGGTGAAGCAGTGGTAGAGAATAAAGATTCACTGCTACGTATCTATATCTGCTTTCAAAGGAAAGTATGTTTCTACCATTATTTAATCTTTTTTTCACATCAGAATTCCACGTAAATAAACATGCAATTCGAAAAACAAACAAACAAACAAAAAAACCACCAAACAAAACAAAACTTGCCCGGGATTTAAAAAGAGTACGGTTTCATTATTAAATAGCAATTGAAAAGGATCTGCCCCAAAGCAGTAGATCTGAAGTTTACCCACACCTCTTTAAAAGAAAGAAATGTCTGGTGAAATACTTCTGAATTGTATTTACTAATACAAAGAGACGTTAACTCTTTACCAATATGTTGGAATAGCTTAAAGTGAAGTATAAAAAAAGTCTTCTTTAAATCAGAATGTTGTCATTGTTTTTTATTATTTAAAAGTCTACATTCTTTCTATGCATAAGATAGTGTGTGCAAATGCTGTATAATTACTCTGAACTCCAAAAGCATCATAAAAATTGATACAAGGAGAATGACAAAAAGAGTAGATAATGTTGACTGACTTTTCTAGCTAGACTTCTAGATGTCTAACCTATGTAATAATTTATGCTGTTAAGACAGTATTATTTGTCTCACATTTTCATCTTGACATTTTTAACACCAGAAAAAAATTAAACAAATTGACATTCAGAAAGAATAAGTACAGATATTTGTGGTTAATTTATGGTAGACCCAATGATACAACATGTCTAATTCTAAGACCCATATTCTTTCCTCCATAGCATGATGTTTCTTTAAGTTAATTAACATTTTTGAATGAATAGATACCTATGTACCTATTACATGGAAAATAAACTTGTCTCCATGTGCTTGCATAAATACATGGGCAATGTTCGTGAAAAGAATGATGGCCACATCTTAAGTGTATTTTCAGACACATTTTCTTCTCTGAATGAGGTAGACAAGTGTAATCTTCAAAGTTTCTGACAATTACAAAGGTCTACAGTTTCCCCAAAAATTAAATTGAAAAGTTGAAATTGTTAGTTCAAGAAGTAGAATTTTGGAATTTTTACTAAAAGTAGAAATTCTGAACAAATATATAGCGATAAATTTGTATAATCAAATATACATTCTGTTTACCAGTATGTGCTAATTCTACCAAAAATTTCAGGAAAGCTTCTCAATAATAGTTTTTAACTTGTTTTCTTTTTTTTCAAAATGAATGAAGGTAAGAAGCATGACACGAACAGCCTAATGTCATGTAACTAATATTTGAAATGTGATATTAGATCCTAGGATATACTCCCACCAGAAAAAAAAAAAAAAAAAAAGATAAATTGGTGTGTATTTAGACAATAACCTAAAGTTATCAATTCCAGTATTAAAGAGTCATTCTCTAAAGTTTATTTTTAAACTTTTTGTGCTAACGAAATTTATTATGCATGTGATTTCCTGTATTCCATGATAAAAAGAACATAAGAAATAAAATATAGTGCTAGTCTTTAAGGATTTTGAATGCATAGTGTCATGGTAAATGAATGCTTATACTTTTATAGTAATAAAGACCCATGTCTCATACTAAAATTTATTTTTAAATTATATTCATTGACTTCTGGATTTTATAGACACTTAGAAATCCAATTATAAAGTTAGTTTTCTAAATCTGTAATTTCTGGTAAAGGATGATGCTGTAAATACTAAAGCAGATTGTAAGACAAATAGTAAGGTAAAGAAAGCATTTTTTGGAATGCTATTATTATAAGTAATAATTTTAAATCATCTTCTATTGAAAAAAATGAATATTATGAATAAAATAGTTTTAAGAAACTACTACTAGTTTTCAAGAAAGGAATACCTAAGAGAAAAATTGAAGATACATCACAAATTGAAACAAGAAACAATTTAAGTAGCAGTATAGCTTATAACATATATAAAATCATGGATAGAGTTTATAAATACAATTTATTTTTGACACATTGTATTTGATATGTCAAAAATCAAAATATAACGTTCTTATATATTAGAGATTTTAAAAGACCCCTACATTCTAAAATAATTATATTAAATAAAATTTATATTTTGAGGTTGTGAGCCAAATTTGATTACAAATTGGGCACTGGGTAAAAGCTTATTAAATGAATGAAAATGTAATGAGACAGACTGGAAAAAACAAAAACAAAAATAAACTGAGTCTGCCAAACAAACTTAATATTGCCCACAGGAAATGAGAAGAAAAGCAATCAGAGGAAATACAAAGAGTTTTCTTTATCTTGCTTTTACAGCATTACCATCTGTCATCCATTCTTCTTGTCCTTTGGAGGTTGAGGAGTGAGCCATAAAAACATCAAATTAAATTAAAACCACGTCATATTAAAATCAATGGATGACTGTTTGAACAGGCACTCTGCCATGGAGCCTAAACATTCCTGCATGTTCTTGCTGGGTATTCCAAAAATGCAAAGTCCTGACTGCTTTTTGAGCCATCTTTCAAGGTTGTGATTATGGTGGCCAACCTTGAGAAGAGGTAGCATCTGCCCTTTGACAGAAAACAGGCTTGTTCCCACTTGCTATAAAAGTAATACATTCCCCAACCTCAGTGTTTCTCCACTGCAGTACAATCCATTACATGTATAAACACCTGTGGGTCTGGAGGACAGAGGAAACTGGTATAAATATGAAGCTCTGGCTACTACATTTGCTGCAAGTAATACAGTCCTTTGTCTCCATTACAAGAGTTTTGTGTTTTATATGAGCATATATAAAACAGTTCCAGGCTAATTTTCTAACTTGCAAGTAGAGTAAAACTCAGACTCTGTGTCGGTCTAAACAATGCTATAACTATCAAATTGTATGTGTGCATGTGTGTAAATATATAATTCTCTGTATAATTTTATATGTACATACACATACATACATATCCTATATCTACTACTTTTTTAGTCAACTGTTGTAACATTATGCTAATGATATGAAATCTTGTGCCATTAACTTAAGCTTCTCTCTGTGCCCCCCACTATACATTCAGATTATTATTGATAGATAACTCATAGGGTTAGTACATGAATTAAATGCTATAATGAGTGTAGTTTTCTTGGAACTATGTTTGACACTCAGTAGCTTTAATTATTCTTTCTTATTTTGATTACTATTAACATATTTTATAATTCATTATTTTGCAAAGACATTTCACTGAAAGTAGGTTTATGATCTTTCTGTAAGTATAAACAGAGACTTTGAGTAAAATAAATATTAATTTGTAGAATAACATCTACATTTGTATATAAATATAGTGACTCAATTTTTAAAAGAAAATTTTGCATTTTGATTTAAGATTACTCAAAAATCATTTTAAAAAATTTCAAGTAGGCAGACTGCCTGAAAAAAATACATGATCTCCTTCTATTTCTAAAATTAATCAATTTTGAAGTTACTCAGATATACTATTTAAAGACTTTCATAGTTGTGAAATATATTTAAAAGACAACAGTGGCCTCTAGTGATGCAAAAACTAAAGTCACAGGATGGAGACAATCGAAAGAAAAATAAACTTAAATGCTTTACTGACATTTTCAGCTCCATTGATGAGAGATTAATATTGTCTTTCACAGAAAGCACCCCTTTTTCAAAAATGACTTTGTACACACTTACATTAACATGCATGCTATTTAAGCCAAACAGGAACTGACATCTTGACTTTTATGGTTTATAAGGAACTATAGATGCATAGATAGCCAAATCATACATCACCACAAGAATGGTAATTTCCTTTTCAAACATGTTTAATAAGCAATGAATTAGAACTTTCTTATAAATACTAGTACAGATGGCCCTCAATTTATGATAGTTTAATTTATAATTTTTTGACTTTATGTTGGTGCCAAAGAAATGTACAGTCAATAGAAGCCATACTTTGTTTGAATTTTGAATTTCGATCTTTTCCTGGGTTAGTGATATGCAGTAGGATACGCTCTTGAAGTGCTGGGTCATACCGTCTAACAGAAAGCCTATTTTATAATAAAGTGTTGAGTATCTTGAAATTTTCTTTCTTTCTCCCATGAGTTTGACTGATACGAGAGTTCTTACATTCAGCGAACAGATACGAGAATTCTGACTTCCAAGCACCTAATTTTATTGTATTGTGAATTCTAATCATTATCACAAATTTTGAAACAAGATGAGAATCTGTTGCACCTACAGAATTTAAAAAGATAATAGAAAACAAAAGAGAAGTCCCAACTTACTTTGAATACTGTGGAAGTAATTCTTATATAAGAAAGAAATTGGACTACTTAAAATTTGAAGGAAACTATTTCTAATCGAGTAGTGCAAACTGAAATCATTTTCCATCAATAATGTTTTATTTGATGGGAACAAGTAATGTTTTAATGATGATTCAAGTAACCATCACAAAATGTCATCACCAGAATTAATACGAATGACTAGATAAATGCATTTAGATAGATGTGATGCTCTTTTGAAAAAATGTAAACTCTGAAAAGCAATTCTGAAAAACAATTATCAATATATGAGCAAGTAAATATTAATTAACATATATGTTAATGAAGCAAGAATTTACATTATGCTCCAAAGACCATTTAGTAGTCAAGTTAGTAAACAGAAACTGTATATTGAATTTAGAATAAAGTTGAAGAATGTTGTTTTAGAATCATCGATGAATTTTTCATGAATCAGAAAGGATGTCTAGCATTATTTTTCAAATTACACATATATATATTTAAAAACTATGCATACAAAGTAAAAGTGTTCAATTGTAGTTGGAAGATAAACTCTAAACTCAGATTGCTTAAATTTTGTGCATGTGTGAGAACACAAGATTTTATTTCTCTTGAATAAATACTTACGTGTACAGTACTGGGATATGTGGAAAGCATATTGTAATATTAATTAGAAACTACCAAACTGTTTTCTAAAGTGACTTACCATACTGCTTTCCATCAACAAGTTAATGAAATGAAATATTGCAATTTCTTTTTTTTTTTTAGCTCATTAAGAAATGTGGTTTATTTTCTCAATTACTTTGCTTCTTAATGTCCTGTTTTCTCCCCCACTTCACTTTACTGAGGTGTGATTGGTATATTAAAAACTGCACATACATAATGTACATAGTTAGATGAGTTTGGATATATGTATATGCTAGTGTTGCCATCACCACAATCAAGGAAATAATGGGTATAAAGTTACAACTACACAAGATGAGTAAAATCCAGGTTGCTTGATTTTGAATCCTTGTTCTGCCACTCGGTAATTTTGGTATATTACTACCATTGTCTCAAATTCTTCACCTATAAAATGAGAATGCAGATAAAAGACTTTTAGTGAGGATTAAACAGTTTCATAAAAAATCAGCCTATGTAAATATTACCTATGATCATATTACTATAGAGAAGATTAATGAGAAAGAAAAGCAAAGGGATTATCTCTAACTAAAAAAAAAACTCTTTTGCAACAAAAGGAACAGAATAAAGAGACAACTCATGTAACAGGAGAAAATGCTTGCAAACCTTGCATCTGAAAAGGGGTTAATATTTAAAATATATGAGACTTAAATAACTCAATAGCAGGAAAACTAATAAGCTGATTTAAAAATGGGTAAATAACCTGAATAGGCAGTTTTCAAAAGAAGATATATAAATGGAAAAAAAGTATATAGAAAGTATACTATAAGTATAAGAAAGTATATAAAAAATGTTCATTATTGCTAATCATCAGGGCAGTGCAAATTAAAATCATAATGAGATATCATCTCCTACTTGTTAGGGTGTCTGTTATCAAAAAGACAAGTGATAACAAGTGTTGGTGAAGATGTGGAGAAAATGAAAACCTTGTGCACTTTTGGTGGGAATGTAAATGAGTACAGTCATTATGAAAATAGTATGAAGGTTCCTCAAAAAACTAAAAATAAAATTACCTTATGATCCAGCAATCCAACTCTGAGTATATATCCAAAACAAAGGAAAGCTGTATGCACCCTCATGTTCGCTGCAGCATAAATAGTCAAAATAGTCAAGATATGAAAACCTAAGTGTCCATTAATAGATAAATAAAGAATATGTGGTATGCATGAATGATGGAGGATTATTCAGCATTTTAGAAAATCCTGTTATTTTCAAGAACATGGATTAATCTGGAGGGTATTATGTTAAGTGTAGCAAACCAGGAACAGAAAGAGAAATACCACGTGATCTTACTTATATGTGGAATCTAAAAAAAAAAAAAAAAAAAAAAAAAAAAAAAAGAACTCATATAAGTAGAGAGTAAAAAGGTAAAAAGGTGGTTACCAGGGCCTAGGAGAGGGGTTAGTGAATTGGGAATATATTGGTCAAAGGATATAAAATTTTGGCTAGAAAGGAGAGATAAGTTTAAGAGACCTATTGTACAGCATGATGACAATAGTTAATAACAATCTATTGTATAGTTGAAAATCACTGAGAGAGTAGATTTTACATGTTCTTACCACATGAAAAAGTATGTGAGTATAATTAATTAGCTTGATTTAGTCACTCCACAATGTATACATATTTTGAAGCATCCTGTTTTGCACAATAAATATACATAATTTGTATTTGTCAATTTGAAATAAATAAATAGCAAAGGAAACATATCCCCAACTTTTACCTGGAAAATAATTAGACTAAACAATAGTTAGCCTCGTCAATGATTTTTTTCTTTGTTTTCTCCAAAATATACTTTTCACTCACTATTCTTTCAAAAACAAATTCTTCAATTTTTATCCATTTTTAAAAGAGTAAAAATATTTTTTTCTGTAACATTATTTTTAGTTAGACAGAAGTTTATATAGCCTAAACTTTTTTTGATAGTTGTTATAATAAATATTTATTGGAGATGTATGAACCAATCAATACTGTGCTAGGAGCTAAATAGGTAAAAGAAATATTAAATAGAATATGTTTAGTGCATTGGTCTTCATTCACCTGGAATGCCTGAATACACAGACTGCTGAATCTTAGCCCCAGAATTTCTAACATGTCTGTGAGGAAGTTCAAGATTTTCCATTAGTAGCAAGTTATGAGATAATCCTGATTTTTTGTTCTTGGGAAAACACTTTGAGAACAGCTAGTTGAGTATACTACAATGTTGAAGTTTAGCAAGGATGCTATAAGATGGACCCCTAACCCAGACTCGATGGACAAGTTAGGAAAGGATCCCTAATAGATTAGGACCTGTACACTGAACCTTGAAGAATGATGGACAAAGCCAAGTAAAGTCAGATAAATTTTATTGTTGCAGGAGCTGAAATTTAATAGACCACTAATCCAGATCGAACCAAGTCTTTCACCAAACTGAGGATTTTATTCACTTAAAAAACAGCATTTACCCTTTTCTGACAGCTGTAGTTTCAATGAAGTTGAAAGAATGCATTATAGACTTAAGTAGAAATCTGACCTCATAAGCCTCGACTAAGCTAGGATACTTTTGCTCTCAAGGAAAATTTAGTACTTAACTTTTCTTAAGAGTTGTAGTTCCAAAGGGGTTTAAAAAAGGGTTTTAAAAGACACTTAGATAGAAATTTTATCTTTTTTTTTTTTTTTTTTTTTTTTTTCTGATACGGAGTCTCACTCTATGGCTAAGGCTGGAGTGCAGTGGTGCGATCTTGGCTCACTGCAACCTCCACCTCCCGGGTTCAAGCAATACTTTGCCTCAGCCTCCCCAGTACCTAGGATTACAGGCGCCCGCCACCACGCCCAGCTAATTTTTTGTGTTGTTGGTAGACATGGGGTTTCACCATCTTGGGCAGACTGTTCTTGAACTCCTGACCTTGTGATCCACCCGCCTCGGCCTCCCAAAGTGCTGGGATTACAAGCGTGAGCCACCACGCTAGACCATAATTTGATCTTAAAAGGGGATTTTATGTTTTAAAACAATAATTTACTGTACTTCCTTAAACCAAAACCATATTCAACATAGTATTATTAATAAATTAATTAAATCAGCCATTTTCCCATATGTTTCAGCAGTATAATGTGTAGCCCATGTGCAAATCACTAAGGTAAAATATATAGTGATAACTTTGCAAGATAGTTGAGAACTGGAAATTATAAAGAAGAAAATCAAGATTGGCAAATATATTTTAAAAATTTCTTAAATAAGTTAAAAATATCTAGAGGAATTTGTATGAACATCTCCCAACAGAAAGAACAATTACTTATTTTTCGTGAGGTCAGAGGCAGGAAATAACAAAGAAAATGTGCTTGTATTAGAGTGTACACATGGTAGAAAACTGAGGAAGGTAAGTTCAAACATGTTATTAGGAACAATATATTTTCTTCCTATCTAGCTTCTACTCATCCTTCAAGACCAAATTTAAATCTGACTTTCTCTATGAAGTCTGCAATTATTTAAAACTCAGAGTTAAGGATGTTGTAAAATACATACATATAATTCACTCAAAAAATATTTATTGGAGATTTCTGTGGGAAAAGCATGGCTCTGGGTGCTTGGATATATGAAAAAACAGAGCAAACAAAATCCCTTCCCTCCAGGAAATTATGTGCTATTTAGTGAGAAAAGTTAACAGACAATAAATATTTTAAAAAGTAAATTAATCTAGATGTGGTGGCTCATACATGTAATCCCAATGCTTTAGGAGGCAAGGGTGGGAGGATAACTTGGGGCCATGAGTCTGGGACCAGCCTGAGCAACATATCAAGACCCGTTTATACGACAACGAAAATGTAACATATGTAGTTAGACATTTATAAGTTTAAGAAATAATAAATGTAAAACAAATAGAATAAATATGGAATATCAAAAATAGAGCTGGATAGGCTAAGAGAAAAGTGTAGAATAGACTATGTGGCCCTATTCTATTTTGTGCTGGAATCTCTGAGGAATTCATCTCAAATATTTTATTAAAAAATGAATACTAAATGGATATGGTATTATATTCCATTTCTGGAACAAGCCTGATTCTGTCCTGGCTTTACTCCTTTAACTGTTCTTTGCTCTAATCTAAATTGTTCTCTCCTCTTATGTAAGTATCTGCCCAATAACATCATATAATGTGGACCAAACCCTTTCTCTTTGAACATTTATATTCCATTGTCTGTGGGAGTTGTTTTCAACAGTTTTCCTCATGTATCCTAAATGTAAATGTTTCCAAATGACTCGATTGCATTATATTTGTTGTACTTGAGACTTTAATATGTGAAAATCTTGAAGGTGCGTATTTGATCATAAAATTTGTGGAAAATGTTTGCTACATAATGTAATTGGTAGAGCCACTTCTCATTTTCAAACTCATCAACAAAATTAGAGTGACATTCTGTAAAAGAAAAACAGATTCTTTTTTTTCTTCAATTAGGAGATATTTTAACAGGTTCCACTCCCTCCTATCTGCACAGCATTCTCATTTTACTTCAAATTTCTCATATAGGACATAGAAACCATATTTGCTACTCATGAGTTTGCCACCTAAGTGAAATATATTTCTGCCTCACTCAATATTCTTTGTTTATTTCTCTATGAACACTCCCTCAAGAAAAATATATGCCGTTTGTTTGTTGTTTGATGTTTGAGGAAATGTACCCTGGTAAGAGTCTAGATGAATGGTATGTTTTTATTATCCAGAAAGGAAGATCTACTTTTCTGAAAGGGATAATAAGGGGGAAAAAGAAAAGCACAAAGCGTAGGCAAGTTCTTTTGAATAAATACATTTTAAGGAGGACAGATAGAAATTGAAAAAAACACTTACTTGCTCAAGCACTCCTTAGAATACATTTGTGTAGCACTAGAGGTACCACTTTGCAAAGACCACTGACTTATGGCATTCCGAATAAGTGACAATACAGTTTGTAATCCAGAACATGCCTGAGAAAGAGTCAGAATTAATTATACTAGGAGAACTGATGTAAGCCAGGACTGCCTCCTGCAAACTAGGGCATATGATCACCTTCTGTATCTATGTACACTCTCTTTAATGGTAGCTCTAGAAATGATATATTTTATCTCTACAACTAAATTATAAATTGCTGAGGACAATATATTGCTTTGTATTTTTAAATATAATATAATATATAATATATTATTATATAATATTACATAAATATTATGTATAATTATATTATATTATAATATAATATATAATAAAATATTGTACCTAATACAATATTAGTAGCAAGATGGTAGTTTTATAACGTACTAACCCAGTATGTTATGAGTTCCAGATCATATGAGGCCTTACCATATTTAAAATATCTAAAACGATGCATAAAGACCTATATTAGGGAATGTCAGCTGCCACAGTCATGGACGTAATCAGGGCAAACTTCTTGTTCCTAAAATGATAAGAAATGTCTCTTCTGATGCGATTTCTAAAATATTATTAAGTTTGTGTGATACCTATCTTAAATCATTAAGTCCCTATAGGTTCCCTGAGATAATGCAATGTAGCATACAGTAGTAAATAGGAATATATAATGGTCAGTAATGTCCATAGCAGTCCCATGTGTTAAAAATGCTGGAAACACAATGAGGGATGTTATACAAACAAAAGAGGTTATAGTGATATTCATTATAGCAAACAGACAAGTTATAGAACTATTATCAGCTCACCAAAAGCCAACTCACTTGATGACTATTCCACCACATAATCTACTTGCCAACTTTCAAAACTCTTTTAATTACTTGATTTTAAAGAACATGTTTTAAATGTTGTATATGTGAACATATTTTAATGGATATCTCATTTGTCTTTGATCATATTTTTCAACTCTTTGAGACTACTATTCAGAGAAATTGGAACAGATAGAAGCCTACATATTCATAGGAATATATTCTTTTTGAAAATTATATCATAGTTATTTAAGTATATTTATAAGATTACTTTATAATCAATAATTATTTTAAGCAAGACATACAAATAAAGTATCAATCATTTTTATATATTTTATACATGTAATTCATAATCAATAATTTATTCTATAATCAAGTAAAGAAGAATATATTCTTGAATTTACTCTTAAATTATATGATATAATGTTGCATATAAAGAACTCACATATATTTAAAAATATATTCGGGAAGACTGATTAATTAGAATTCTTTACATTTGGGGATTATGTTTTACTTTTATGTTTACATATGTATATTTATAAGTATATACTTTTAAGAAAAATATATCTATAAAAAGGATATGTTTATGACTATTTTCTTGAAACGTATTCTTGTAAACACGTTATTGAGCATACTCTTGGACATTTTTCAAAACCAGGGATGTGAATGTCAACTCAAAAATAATGATATTCCAAACTGTAATTTTTGAGGATTTTTTAAAAATAATATTGCATAAGAAATCTTCATGATCAATAAAATATTCTTAAGTTAATATTTTTGTCCCTCAGTCTCTACCTCTCTCTGCTCCACAGTCTCCATTATCTCCTATTCCCAGATCAGCAGTAGTTGTAGAGATATGGGATGCTGGCAGATTGAATGTATTTTTCCTATTGACATTTTAAAAATATGTTCTTTAAGGACATATTGTTATTCTTAAACGAAGCATGGTTAAGAGTATGAAGAATATTATGGAATATGAAGGAATCTTATAAATACATTCTCTTCTTGAACAATAATATAATAATGAGTTACATATTTATAAAAGCATCATATTTAATTTTCTAGGGTTCAGTTTTGCATTTTCAGTCTCTAAATTTCTTCTCTTTGTTCTCAGTTTTGCAGCACTGAAGACTGGGGAGAGGAAAATATTTCATCAAATGCTGATAGAAAAATAGAATGGAAATATTCAAAGGAACTAAATAATTAGAGGATTCAACTGAATAATTAGAGGCTTTGGTAAAGTGCTCGTTGGTTAATTTGATTTGGGGGACTTGGTTATTTGCATTATAGTATATATTCAACTAGATTAATTCAACACTAACAGAGGTACCCTTTATAACCTCATTTAGTTCTAGGGACCAATTCTTAGTTTCATAAGAATGACTTCTCAAAAAGAGAGAAGGCCAAGAACTCAGCTTTAACAATGGCCCAGAAGAATCTGTATGTCAAAAGGAACTTGCATTTCCTCTTAAAGATTCTGTCCAACACTAAGAGTCTTTGATTCTATCACAATTTTCTTATTTTCTGTCACTTATAAATTTTTATTTTTAAATGTTCCAAAAATTCCCCATTTATTCGATTAATATAAGCCTTCCTTTTATTAATATAAAGGTATATTACACATGTATAATATATATATTACACATATTACACATGGTCAATATTAAAGAAAAACTATTCTCAACATGTCAAAAAGATTTCTTAACTAAAAATAAATCTTGCAAGTATTAGAATGGCTCAGAACAAACTATGCTAGGTAAAAACAAAACTAAAGTTTCAGCATGAATTGTTTATAAATCTGAGTTTTAAAATGGTTAAATAGGGTAATAAGTGTACTAAATACCCAAGATCAATATCTGCTAATTAGTATCTACCAGTCTTTTAATTGGGAATCTGAGATGCTTGCATTTTTCTTGATATTTATGCAGTGATTAGTCTAAGCCTTTCTAAAAGATTTATATAAATTCACTTGAAATATGTGTGAAATTTTAAAAGTTACCAAAAGAATGTCTTCAAAAAAGAGTGGGGACTATATTCTTTCTTTTCACTGAGCAAGTCTAGTGCTGTCATAGCAAATGAATATTCTCTTTGCTAAAAGATACTCTTGAGACTACTACTGCTGGTTTGCAATTTTATCATGTGTTAACCTTTCTAAAAGAACTGGAGCAAGAATCTTCTCTTTAGATTAAAAAAAAAGCAAAAGAAAAAAACACACACTACTTCACATTGCAAACATGCCCTGATTTGACTCATTCTTTTTTAAAAATATGTTGTCTAGAAGCCTGAGCAGGCAAAATGTAGGCATTATTCATAAACAGTTGTCTCATAAATTTTTATAACCTTTTGTTCTAATCTCCAGAAACTCATTTATTTTAATACTTAAATGAAACAATTAACACTCATTAAAAAAAACCTTCTGGGCATGCAAATTCTTATCTATTAAAAAGATGATCTGATATTGTACACATCAATATTATGAGAAAAAAAGAATAAATATTTTATATCTATTTTTAAGTCCATAATTTAGACATGTGATACTAATATACAAGCTGCAACTAGTTTCTCCACAGAATAAAAAGAAAATCAACACATACTTCTTGATTGAGCTAAAGAAAGAGAGTTTTTATTAAAGTATTTTGTCAAAATATTATTGCTGTTAAGTCTTTGCTACAGTATTAAAACCATACTTCTTAAAACTCTAGGGAAATATAATGCAGAAAGGCTTTAGTATATTTCATAGCAGAAGTTGAGTTTGTCTTTAGCGTTGCAGCTACAGTTGTTATTTACATAGCATGTTCTAGTTTGAAGTTTTCTGTCTTTACTTCTAATATTTTATCCTTTGTTTGCTGTAGGTCAGCTTGAATTCTAGGCAGCTGCTCTGATTTTCTGATATTTACCAGATATAAAATATCTTAAGTTATCTCTTCAAATTCATGAATTCCAACATTTGTCTACACAATTGTTTGAACATCTTCATTATGTAAAATACATTTCCCTGGGCATAGTAGCCAGATAAGAGAAGCTTGGAAGATATAAACACTATCCCTAAGGAACATGTTCATCTGGAGGAAAAAGAAACATACATAAATAAATGTAGTACTCTAAAAAACAGAAATTAATAAATGCCAAAATTGAGGTATTGATAAAATGTGTGAGAGTCTGGAGAAAGGACAGATAGATCCCAGCTGAAAGAAAAAATAACAGATATATGAGAGCCATGATATTTCAACCTAGCCCCAAAGAATGGTGATATTTGCACAAATGTAATTGCAGAGAAGGGAACCCAGGTGGAGGTAACAAAGTCACCATAGCAAAGACAAAGCTAAACAGGGAAAAGAGAAGAGAACTACATCCTTTCGGTACATTGTGGCAAATGTTTCACATTCACCATTATCTTGAAATAATAGCTTCAAATCTAGTGCCCTCAGCAACATAAAGAGGAATTCAAGCCTTAGTCAAGAGCTTGATGTATTCCTGGAAAGAAGCCTTTGCCCGTTGACTGTCCCTACTAGTACTATGACTAAACTGTAACTATCTGCCTTGGGACCATCAAGACCAATATCTTTATTTGCTTTTCTCCTGTTGTTGTTGCAGATAACCTCATAATTCACAGGTCTGATCTTCTTAGGTAGGATAAGTGTGTATCAGAATTTGCCTGGGACAGTTTTGTCTATAATTATTATTGGGACCTCCTTGTAAATTTTGATATAAATTACATGATCTTGGCATTCATAGGACTCTATAAAACATGTATCTTTCCTCATTTCCTACTGTTCACCAAACTCCCACACTTCCCACGATATCTTCTGAATTAACCAAGCTCAATTTTCTGAAACATCCCCTCTAATCTTTCTCTCAATGTTCCTATTCCCTTTTTGATCTAATTGCAAATGGGCTCTCCCCTGAATATACATTTCCACTAAAGTCCTCTCACGTAGTGGCTATCTTAAATCCTGCACTACTTCCCTGGTATGTTGTTGAAGGCATCATTCTTGGTCCTCACTGTTGCCTCTAGCTCCTTCTCCTTTATTCTTCCCTGAGAACCATCATCTGAGAATTTTGTGGCATAGGATTAAACAACAAAACTATTTCTTACTGTTGCCGTCATCTGTCAATTCCTGGTCCATTCTCTTTCTTTTCTTAAAGATTTAATATTTTGTTTCTTTATCCATCTCTGCAGTACCACTCCAGTTACATGTCAGGTAAGTAATCCACCCAATGCCTTAATCTCTTAGTCTCTGTCCACTTTTCACTAGTTATCTTAATCCCCTTCACTACCTCAACCACATACTCTCTTAGTCATAACCTAGATCTTGTCTATTTTAATACCTTCAGCTCCTTTTCCACAGTCTTCTGTCTCCAGTGGTTTGTTAACCCCACTGAGGCTTTCACTCTACAATATTTCACTGTTTCTCATCTTTATTATGTTCTCATTTATACCCTTACCCAGTGCAAGTCTCATGATCAAGCATTGCAATCACTGTCTTGCATATACCCCAAATTATTCCATCTCAATATTCTATTTACTTCATGCTTAAATAAATCTAGGCTGTATGTGATAAAGGAAAAATAAACTCACACACAAACACACATATACAAACACACACACTCCCAAGTTGAATACTCCTACTTCAAATTTTACTATTTGTTATAAGACTTTACAAGGAAGTATTTTTAGAAGTAATACAGAATAAGAGATATAATTGATTGTGTGGAAGAGACCATACATTCTACGTATTCCCCTAATAATGTGATAATCACGTTGTTTTCCTAAAACACTCACTCTCCTTCTTTCCTACTGTCTCCTTATTTCTCACTTTCACCTTAATTATCTTGTTTTGTGTTTTCTTGAAATGTTCTGAAGCCTCAGAAGAGAACTATCACTATCAAACCTCTTCATCTACCTACATGTAGCCCCATATACTTGCCATCTCTTCTGTTGCTATATGTGAACTACTGATGTTCCAATTTAGAGCAAAGCCTCTTTATGTGTACTCCATCCCACCAACTTTCACCAGTCAAGGGAATTGACATTCCCTTGTATTAGCTTGAAATAATAGTTTCAATTCTAGTGCCCTCAGCAACATAAAGAGGAATTCAAGCCTTAGTCAAGTTGCCAAACTTCCTCGTACATCATCAAGATTTCCTTCTCTCCTGAATGTCTCCATAATATATTATAATTTCTTGTATCTTTGAAAGAAGAAGACAAAACAAGACAAAAACAAATCCTCCAGGCACTACTTTACTTTTCACCTGCCACTTCAATTCTCTCATTCTTTTTAATGAAATTCTTGGAAACTAGTGTCTGTGTTTACTGCTTCTAATACTTCACTTCCCTATCTTTCTTCAGACACATGAGTCAGGCTTTTACCACCACCTCTTTTCTGAAACAACTCTTTTTAAAGTTATGAGTGACAGCCACATTGCCAATCCAGTGGTCAGTTTTTGTTCCCCATCTTACCTGATCCTCCTGATCATCAGGAGTATTTTACATAATTGTTTATGTTTTTATTTTGTGAAAACCTTTCTTCTTTTGCTTTCCAGTTTATAACCCCTGCAGGGATTTCCTTTTATCCCATTGACTGTGCTTATTCTCTTCTTCACTAAATAACTTCCCTTCTTAGACTCTTTATGTTGAAATGGGCCATGTTTTAGTGTTAGGCCTCTTCTCTCTTCTATCTTTGCTTAATTCCTTCACAATTTCATCCTGTCTGTATATGTCAATGACTACAAAATCTATATCTTCTGCATAAACATATTCCCCAAACCCTAGAACCATATGTCCAATTGCTTACTTAAGATCTTTACTTGGATATCTAATAGGAATCTCAAATACAACATGTCAAAATGTTAGCTGCTGATTTTTCTCATCTCCAAAAGATACTCATAAATTCAGGCTTTTTCATTCCATTTCAAATAAACTCACTCATTTGTATTGCTCAGCCGAACTGTTAAAGTCATATTTGATTCCTCTCCTTGTCTTTCTCTCACTCAACAAATAATTGTACTGTGTGCCTGTTAAAGTGCTATGTACTCTTCCGTGTGCTGAAGCTACAACAGTAAACAAATCAGATAAATGATTCTGTGCTCACAGAGCATACTTATTAGTGAGAGAAGTCATATAATTAATAAAATAAACATGTAAACTATATAGTACCTTATAATATTATAAGTGGCATGGAGAAAAATAAAGCAGAAGCACTGTAATTGTAGTTAGAAATTTTAACTAGGATTCCATGGAAAACTTCACCAAAAAAGTTACCACTGAGCAAAAAATGTAAAGCTGTGAGAGATTGAGGCATGTGACTATCTAGGAGAGAACATTATAGTCAGAGGACAAAACATGTGTGAACTTCTGAATTAAGAGCAGGCCAGCGCAGCAGGGAGGCCAGTGTGCCAGAGCAGTGGGAGTGCTAGGGAAAAGGACAGTAAAGTGAATGAGAGCTAGGTCATGTGGAGAGTTACAAGTCCTTGGAAAGACTTCGGTTTTTACAGAATGAGGTACAAAGCCACTGGAGTGTCTTGAGTAGAGGAAATACATGATTTCAGTTCTATTTCACCAGAATTCCTTTGTATATTTTTTTGAGAAAAACCTGTATGACAGCAATGGTGAAACCAGAATTTCACAGATACTGCAATATTCTGAATGTCATATAGTTTACTTTATTCCATTCTAATAACTACTCATTAGAAGGGGTATTATTTTCAAGATATTTTGTTGAAGGAATGCTCAAAATTTTAATAAAGGATAAGTCACAGACACTTGCCAACTGTAAGGATCACCACTCTGAATCACCTAATATAACTATATATTCACCTAATATATATAATCACCTAATATGTATAAATATATATTCACCTAATATATATAATCACCTAATATAATCCATGCAATTAAAGTGAATACCAATTCTGCTAGGCTGCAAAGGAATATGTAGAATGTATGGCCTCTTCCACAAAATCAAGTGGATCTCTTATTCTGTATTACTTCTAAAAATATTTCCTTGTAAGGCCTTATAACATATAGTGAACCTCAGACCATTGCATAAAATTATACTTTCAAAACAGTTTTATAATCTCTAGAAGTTTGAGTGTATCAACATCTTCTCATTACTACATATGCTAATAAACTAACTTAACTCATAACACAGTGGCAGGACATCTGGCAAATCATTAATGTTTAAAATTTATCAGGCATTTAACAGAATTTGAATCCTATACTAATAACTATTTCATGTTATTAATTTTTATGCTATATGTTATACCTATAATAGATAATACATTAGAAAAAAAATTTTTTTTTTTGAGACGGAGTCTCGCTCTGTCACCCAGGCTGGAGTGCAGTGACCGGATCTTGGCTCACTGCAAGCTCCACCTCCCAGGTTTACGCCATTCTCCTGCCTCAGCCTCCTGAGTAGCTGGGACTACAGGCTCCCGCCACCTCGCCCGGCTAGTTTTTCTGTATTTTTTAGTAGAGAAGGGGTTTCACCGGGATAGCCAGGATGGTCTCGATCTCCTGACCTCGTGATCCGCCCGTCTCGGCCTCCCAAAGTGCTGGGATTACAGGCTTGAGCCACCGCGCCCGGCCACATTAGAAATTTTTAGCACATATTATACTGTGCACCATGATTTTAGAGAGAGAAGATTAATTCTTTACAGGATACAATTTTCTGGATGAAACTATCTCCATTTTTAGCTAAAGAAACTGATCTTGATTGTCAGGAAAAACAGATTAGTACTTCTTGTACATTTTAGATGCTTCGTTTGCAATCTTAATTATTTTAGTTATTTCATTTTACTACCAAATGCTAATTCACACTGGTGAATTTCTTGCCTAAACAGAGAATTTGAAGCAACACCGTATTCTTGGTGGCAAACTATCTATAAGTAACCCAACTACTACAAGCCAAGCATGTGAGGTCAGAGTTTATGATACATCCAATAAGTCCCACTGTATTTTTTACCTTTTCTAGTATATCAATATGTTTAATATGATAATATGCAAAATATGTAAATGTTTGTAGAGAAATGGGATTATACTGTTCATGCTCCTCTAGAAAACATTTTTAATTATATAGTTTTTATCATAATCATTTTTCCAGGTCAATACTACTACATTAATATTTTAAATAGAAGCATAACATTTTCTATGGCTTCAATCCAGATTATTTATTGGTTTTCTTTAAAAATGTTTTAATGAATTAATTAATTTTTTATTATACTTTAAGTTCTAGGGTACATGTGCACAACATGCAGGTTTGTTACATATGTATACATGTGCCATGTTGTGTGCTGCACCCATTAACCCATCATTTACATTAGGTATATCTCCTAATGCTATCCCTCCCCCCTCCTCCCACCCCACAACAGGCACTAGTGTGTGATGTTCCCCTTCCTATGTCCAAGTGCTCTTATTGTTCAATTCCCATCTATGAGTGAGAACATGGGGTGTTTGGTTTTCTATTCTTGCAGTACTTTGTTGAGAATGATGGTTTCCAGTTGCATCCATGTCCGGACAAGGGACATGAACTCATTCTTTTTTATGGCTGCATAGTATTCCATGGTGTATGTGTGCCACATTTTCTTAATCCAGTCTGTCATTGATGGACATTTGGGATGGTTCCAAGTCTTTGCTATTGTGAATAGTGCTGCATTAAATGTACGTGTGCATGTGTCTTTATAGCAGCATGATTTATAATCCTTTGGGTATATACCCAATACTGGGATGGCTGGGTCAAATGGTATTTCTAGTTCTAGATCCTTAAGGTATCACCACACTGTCTTCCACAATGGTTGAACTAGTTTACAGTCCCACCAACAGTGTAAAAGTGTTCCTGTTTCTCCACATCCTCTCCAGCACATGTTGTTTCCTGACTTTTTAATGATTGCCATTGTAACTGGTGTGAGATGGTATCTCATTGTGGTTTTTGATTTGCCTTTCTCTGATGGCCAGTAATGATGAGCATTTTTTCATGTGTCGGTTGGCTGCATAAATGTCTTCTTTTGAGAAGTGTCTGTTCATATCCTTTGCCCACTTTTTGATGGGTTTTTTTTTTTTCCTGTAAATTTGTTTTGGATATTAGTCCTTTGTCAGATGAGTAGATTGCAAAAATTTTCTCCCATTCTATAGGTTGCCTCTTCACTCTGATGGTAGTTTCTTTTGCTGTGCAGAAGCTCTTTAGTTTAATTAGATCCCATTTGTCAATTTTGGGTTTTGTTGCCATTGCTTTGGGTGTTTTAGACATGAAGTTCTTGCCCATGCCTATGTCCTGAATGGTATTGCCTAGGTTTTCTTCTAGGATTTTTATGGTTTTAGGTCTAACATTTAAGTCTCTAATCCATCTTGAATTAATTTTTGTATAAGGTTTAAGGAAAGGATCCAGTTTTAGCTTTCTATATGTGGCTAGCCAGTTTTCCCAGCACCATTTATTAAATAGGGAATCCTTTCCCCATTTCTTGTTTTTGTCAGGTTTGTCAAAGATCTGATGGCTGTAGATGTGTGGTATTATTTCTGAGGGCTCTGTTCTGTTCCATTGGTCTATATCTCTGTTTTGGTACCACTATCATGCGTTTTGGTTACTGTAGCCTTATAGGATAGTTTGAAGTCAGGTAGCGTGATGCCTTTAGCTTTGTTCTTTTGGTTTGAGACTGTCTTGGCAATGTGGGCTCTATTTTGTTTCTATATTAAATTTAAAGTAGTTTTTTTTTTTCCAATTCTGTGAAGAAAGTCATTGGTAACTTAATGAGGATGGCATTTAATGTATAATTTACCTTGGGCAGTATGACCATTTTCACAATACTGGTTCTTCCTATCCATGAACATGGAATGTTCTTCCATTTGTTTGTGTCCTCTTTTGTTTCATTGAGCAGTGATTTGTAGTTCTCCTTGAAGAGATCCTTCACATCCCTTGTAAGTTAGATTCCTAGGTATTTTATTCTCTTTGAAGCAATTGTGAATGGGAGCTCACTCATGATTTTGCTCTCTGTTTGTCATTGGTGTATAAGAATGTTGTTATTGGTGTTATTGGTGTATAAGAATTGGTGTATAAAATGCTTGTGATTTTTGCAGATTGATTTTGTATCCTGAGACTTTGCTGAAGTTGCTTATCAGCTTAAGGTATTTTGGGCTGAGACGATGGGGTTTTCTAAAAATACAATCATGTCATCTGCAAACAGGGACAATTTGACTTCCCCTTTTCCTAATTGAATACGCTTTTATTTCTTTATCCTGCCTGATTGCCCTGGCCAGCACTTCCAACAATATGTTGAATAGGAGTGATGAGATGGGGCATCCCTGTCTTGTGCCAATTTTTAAGGGGAATGGTTCCAGTTTTTGCCCATTCAGTATGATATTGGCTGTGGGTTTGTCATAAATAGCTCTTATTATTTTGAGATACATTCCATCAATACCAAATTTATTGAGAGTTTTTAGCATGAAAGACTGTTGAATTTTGTCAAAGGTCTTTTCTGCATCTGTTGAGATAATCATGTGGTTTTTGTCTTTGGTTCTGTTTATGTGATGGATTACGTTCATTAATTTGCTTATGCTGAACCAGCCTTGCATCCCAGGGATGAAGCCCACTCAGCCCTGGTGGATAAACTTTTTGATGTGCTGCTGGATTTGGTTTGGCAGTATTTTAGTGAGGATTTTTGCTTCGGTGTTCATCAGGGATACTGGTCGAAAATCCTGTTTTTTTTGTTGTGTCTCTGCCAGACTTTGGTATCAGGATGATGTTGGCCTCATAAAATGAGTTAGGGTGGATTCCCTCTTTTTCTATTGATTGGAATCGTTTCAGAGGGAATGGTAGCAGCTCCTCCTTGTACCTCTGGTAGTATTCGGCTGTGAATCCGTCTGGTCCTGGACTTTTTTCCACTGGTAAGCTAACAATTATTGCCTCAATTTCATAGCCTGTTATTGGTCTATTCAGGGATTCAACTTCTTCCTGGTTTAGTCTTGGGAGAGTGTATGTGTCCAGGAATTTATCCATTTCTTCTAGGTTTTCTAGTTTATTTGCACAGAGGTGTTGATAGTATTCTCTGATAGTAGTTTGTATTTCTATGGTGTTGGTGGTGATATCCCCTGATCATTTTTTATTGCATCTATTTGATTCCTCTCTCTTTTCTTCTTTTTTAGCCTTGCTAGTGGTCTATCAATTTTGTTGATCTTTTCAAAAAACCAACTCCTGGATTCATTGATTTTTTGAAGAGTTTTTTGTGTCTCTATCTCCTTCAGTTCTGCTCTGATCTTAGTTATTTCTTGACTTCTGCTACCTTTTGAATGTGTTTACTCTTGTTTTTCTAGTTATTTTAACTGTGAAGTTAGGGTGTCAATTTTAGATCTTTCCTGCTTTCTCTTGTGGGCATTTAGTGTTGTAAATTTCCCTCTACACACTGCTTTAAATGTGTCCCAGAGATTCTGGTATGTTGCATCTTTGTTCTCATTGGTTTCAAAGAACATCTTTATTTCTGCCTTCATTTCATTATGTACCCAGTAGTCATTCAGGAGCAGGTTGTTCAGTTTCCATGTAGTTGAGCGGTTTTGATTGAGTTTCTTAGTCCTGAGTGCTAGTTTGATTGCACTGTGGTCTGAGAGACAGTTTGTTAAAATTTCTGTTCTTTTACATTTGCTGAGGAGTGCTTTCCTTCATCTATGTGGTCAATTTTGGAATAAGTGGGATGTGGTGCTGAGAAGAATGTATATTCTGTTGATGTGGGGTGGAGAATTCTGTAGATGTCTATTAGGTCCGCTTGGTGCAGAGCTGAGTTCAATTCTTGGATATCCTTGTTAACTTTCTGTCCCATTAATCTGTCTAATGTTGACACCATCATCAAAGACCAAAGGTTGATAAAACCACAAAGATGGGGAAAAAACAGAGCAGAAAAACTGAAAATCTAAAAATCATATCACCTCTCCCCCTCCAAAGAACGCATCTCCTTGCCTACAAAGGAACAAAGCTGAACGGAGAATGACTTTGATGAGTTGAGAAAAGAAGGCTTCAGATGATCAAACTTCTCCGAGCTAAAGGAGGAAGTTCGAATCCATCGCAAAGAAGCTAAAAACCTTGAAAAAAGATTAGACGAATGGCTAACTAGAATAACCAATGTAGAGAAAACCTTAAATGACCTGATCAAGCTGAAAACCATGGCAGGAGAACTACGTGGTGAATACATAATCTTCAGTAACCGATTCGATCAGCTGGAAGAAAGGGTATCAGTGACTGAAGATCAAATGAATGAAATGAAGTGAGAAGAGAAGTTTAGAGAAAAAAGAGTAAAAAGAAATGAAGAAAGCCTTCAAGAAATATGGGACTATGTGAAAAGACCAAATCTACTTCTGATTGGTGTACTTGAAAGTGACAGGGAGAATGGAACCAAGTTGAAAAACACTCTGCAGGGTATTATCCAGGAGAACTTCCCCAACCTAGCAAGGCAGACCAACATTCAAATTCAGGAAATACAAAGAACGCCACAAAGTTACTCCTTGAGAACAGCAACTCCAAGACACATAATTTTCTGTTTCACCAAAGTTGAAATGAAGGAAAAAATGTTAAGGGCAGCCGGAGAGAAAGGTCGGGTTACCCACAAATGAAGCCCATCAGACTAACAGCGGATTTCTCAGCAGAAACTCTACAAACCAGAAGAGAGTGGGGGCCAATATTCAACATTCTTAAAGAAAAGAATTTTCAACCCAGAATTTCATATCCAGCCAAACTAAGTTTCATAAGTAAAGGAGAAATAAAATCCTCTATAGACAAGCAAATGCTGAGAGATTTTGTCACCACCAGGCCTGCCCTACAAGAGCTCCTGAAGGAAGCACTAAACATGGAAAGGAACAACTGGTACCAGCCATTGCAAAAACATGCCAAAATGTAAAGACCATTGATGCTAGGAAGAAACTGCATCAACTAACGAACAAAATAACCAGCTAATATCATAATGACAGGATCAAATTCACACATAACAATATTAACCTTAAATGTAAATGGGCTAAATGCTCCAATTAAAAAAAAAGTAAACAAATTAAAGTTCCATAAAAACCTTTTATACAATTCTAAAATTAATATTTTTCTGAATTCATTTGATGGAAAACCTGATCTGAAGCAATACAAGGCTATTTATAATTTTTATTTAATCTACTTAGTTTGAATATTTAAACATTTAATGCAGAAATATTAATGTGTTAAGCTAAAAGGTGCTGCTTCAGAAAACCAAGTATTGTTAATAATATATTAACTATGTCTCATATTATTGTTATAAAATCCTAAAACATCAGAATTCTTATATATATCTGGTCACAAGAGTTTTAGCAAATGGTTTGTAGAATTGTATAAAGAGTGCTGCAATAGGCTGAGTGCAGTGGCTCACAGCTGTATTCACAGCACCTTGGGAGGCCAAGGTGGGAAAATCATGAGGTCAGGAGATGGAGACCATCCTGGCTAACATGGTGAAACCCCATGTCTACTAAAAATACAAAAAATTAACTGGGCATGGTGGCACGTGCCATTAGTCCCAGCTATTTGAGAGGCTGAGGCAGTAAAATCACTTGAACCCGGGAAGCAGAGGTTGCAGTGAGCTGAGATCTTGCCACTGTACTCCAACCTGGGCTACAGAGCGAGATTGTCTCAGGAAAAAAAAAAAAAAAAAAAGAAGAAGAAGATTACTGCAATAAAATTAAAAAAAGAAAAAGGTACAACTGCTGCTGTACCAATACTTATAGACTGAGACTTGCGTTTTTGTAAATCAGGGTTTCTGAAAGGGAAATCAATCTATCACAGAACATGCACTTTTTCAGTTTCTTAAATATCCTAAATAGCTTTTCAGAAATGGAATTAATACTTCTATTAAAATGTATTAACATTTCTATTTCTCATGTATTTCTGCAAACTTTTAAAGACGTTATAATAATTGCACACCCTTCCCAGTCTGTATCTATCATTCTATTCTCTATCTCCATGAGATCTAGTTTTTATATAAGCTATCATGCATTTTTTGTCATTCTGTGCCTGACTTATTTTCACTTAATATATTGACTTCCAGTTCCATGCATGTTGCTGCAAATGACAAGGTTTCATTTTATTTTTAATGACTAAATGATCTTTGAACTTCCTGTATCTACAGGTAACTATATTTCCTGTAAGACTTGGAAATTTTTCAACTATTGTTTTGTTAAATAGGTTTTCTATGTCTTTGTCCATCTCTCCTCCATCTGAACCATCCAAAATACAATGATTTAATCCTTTTGTTTTGAGACAGAGTCTCACTTTTTCATCCAGGCTGGAGTGCAGTGGTGTGATCTCTGCTCACTGTGACCTCTGCCTCCCAGGTTCACAAGTATCTGAGATTTTCTTCTTTGTTTTGTTTTTCTCTCTGACTGGGTTGTTTCAAAAGACCTTTCAGTTCAGAAAAGTTTTCTTCTGCTTGATCTAGTCTACTATTGAAACTCTTGGTTGTAATTTTAATTTCATTTATTCATTTTTTTTCAGTCTAGGATTTCTGTTTGATTCCTTTTAATAATACCTACCTCTGGTTAAGTTTCTCACTCAGATCATGAATTGTTTTTCTGATATTTTTGAATTTTTTATCTGTGTTCCCTTCTATCTTACTGAGTTTATTTGATATCATTATTTTAATATATTTCAGGTATTTCATAGATTTCCTTTTATTTGGGATCTGTTACCAGAGTTATTGTGTTCCTTTGGGGGTGCCATGCTTCTCTGCTTTTTCATGTTTCTCGTGTCCTTACATTGAAAGCCTTGCATCTGATGGAACAGTCATTTCTACTTTTATAGATTGACTTTTGTAGGAAAAGACTTTTTCCTAAAGATGCACCTATAGTGTTGATTGGGTAGAACATTTTGGCTTTAATTCTGGGTGAGCCCCACGGTTTAATCTCGGGATGATTTCTTTAGCTGTAACCAGTGTCAATGGTGTCTGTGAGTTCCTTGGTGACTTAGGCAGCAGTAGTTAGTGCAGGCTGTGGTGAGGCTTTGCTGTGAACAGAGATGCCAGGTGGACTTCTCCTCAGGCACCTCCTGAGGTGCCAGTGGCGAGCAGCACAAGCCGGTCTTCAAGCACTTAGATGATGTGTGCTGGCACCAGTAGTACTGGCAAAGTGGATTAATGCCCAGTTTTCTGGATGACACAAATGGGTGTTGGCAGCAGTGGTGGTGGATGAGGCACAACTGTCTTCAGGCCCTTAGATGGTGCACATATGCACTAGTGGAGGTGGGTGGGGCAGATTTATTCCCAGGCCCACAGATAACATCCACAGGTGCTGGCAATGGCAGCAGCAGGTGGGGAAACCCTTTCGGTTGCTCGGGTGGTATGCACAGGCAAGGGTGGTGGTGGGCAGGATGTGTCAATCCCCAAGCCTCCAGACCATGTGCACCAGTGCCAGTGGTGACTAAGGCAGGACTGTCCTCCAAAAGGTTACTTTTAAAACATTAACTATGATACGAAGAACCTTGCTTTAATCATTTTCAACATTGATTATACTGGAATATCCTATAGGAATTTTATACTCCACTTGTTTCTCACTGTCTGCCTTCTAAGAATGCCCACGTTAAATCTTATGTATGTACCCCAGGAGCTAGCAATGCCTGCCAGTTAGTGGACTCACTAAATGTTTGATAAATGCATCAATAAAAAATAATAGTGTTTTAAATTTCTGTAAGGCATTTTTACAGTCATTTTCTGAGATTAAAACACAATCACAATAACTCTTTGATAACAATAGTAAAGTTTCAAGTAAGCTAAGCAGCTTGAAAAAATATAATACTCATATGTGGCAGAATTTGGAATAAAATAAAGTGTTCTTGTTTCAAATCTATGCTTTTGATTATTTCATCATTCATATTAAAACATGAATGTTGACAGATAACCCCTTCATTTATTCATTTAGAAAGCATATCTTGATTTTTTGTTGCCTGTTAGCTTAAATACAATGTTAAAATCTAAAACCATGCTGAAACACTACATAAACTGCTGAATTAGAATGGACAAATAGGTGAAACATTCACTTAAAATTATTATATATAATAGATAAATACCAAATGCATGTACATATGTGAGCATGAACTCTAAATTCCTTCTTTCTTGACTTATAGCCATTTTCACAGGAAATCAAAGGCAATGACAGATCCCCTTGAGCCAGTAGTTGAGGCCTTTCGTTTTAGTCTCCCATGTAGTATTTAATGACAATTGGACAAAAATAGATGGATTTGATTTTTCAAAGATAACATTTCATTGTACACAGTATGATAATGCAGAGAACTGCTGCTTTATTTTCATGACTAGTACATATGAATCATAATCAGTTATTTGAATTCCTTCAAAGAGGCTGAAATCAATCCAAGGATGCAAACTTTCTTTATTTCACAATATTCATGATAGATGTGTGACTAGCAGACACCCTTGTGCTTGTTTCTACATGTGGGAAGACTGCAGCACATCCATTAGACAGTCATTTCTTCTTGCTACTTCCATATATTGGCAGAACAGAATATTCCCACGCTGGTTTTCTTCAGATGACCTGGTAAATCTTTCAGCTCATTCTTAAAGCTCCCTCTACACCACCTGGGTGTATAGAATGCCTGCTTGTGGTGCGCACATGTCAGGATTTGATCAAGAAGCTGAATGTGGCTCTGTGCCTGGTTTGCATCATAGAGTCACAAAAAAAGGTTGCATAAAATCATCCATCTGCAGACTGTTTACTTGCCTGAAGTGTCATGCCACTTCTGAGATTCTGGGATTCCAGAGAGCTCTATGGCATTTTGAACTGACTTCCTCTCTGCTTCATCCAGGCTAGCATTTTTTAATGAATTTTTTGCATATATTTTATATTAACACACTTTTTAAAAGCCAGGAAATTATAAATATCTATAATCTCTTCTGCAAATCTAACATTAACTAATTTGGAGATAAACCTAGCCTGGCCAGACATGAGACTTTTCAAAATCTCTATTTATTTTACCTTAATGTGACTATGCATTCAGGTCCCTGTGCAAATATTAATGTGTTTGATTAGGCTGTGCCACCCAAGACACAGTTGGAAATGCTATAATAACTTGCATCACATGCATCATATTATCATTCAAAAAACCCTGAATTTCAAAACATCTAGTCCTAAGGGTTTCTGGTAAGGTTGTGTGAACCTATAAATATATCCTGAGTTGTATCTTTATGTACTGACCTGGAAAATTACTGCTATATTAGATTTTTTAAAGTTTTTTTTTTAAGTATGGCATAATTCCATTTAAAATTAATACATATATGTGTGTGTATGCATAGGGTGTGTGTTTCAATGTAAGTATAAATGTAGAGATAACTAGAAATATGTGCTATCTTCTTGTATATTCGATTTTGCATTATTTTATGCAAATCAGCATCTTCATATGTAAATATATACACTTTTCTTGAGAATTTGTATTAGGCAGGGAGGACACAGGGGGAGGAGGTAGTTACATAACATTCTTTTTTTTTTTTTTTTTTTTTTGAGACAGGATCTCACTCTGTCACCCAGGCTTCAGTGCAGTGGCATGGTAACAGATCACTGAAGCTTCAACGTCCCAGGCTCCAGCAATCTTCCCTACTCAGCCTCACAAGCAGCTGGGACCACAGGTGAGCACCACCACACCTGGCTATTTTTTGTATTTTTACATTCTTTTACTACAAATATAATAATATCTAATTCTGCTACTTCTAGTGAAAAAAGGCAGGGCCTTTGTCTCTCCAGCGTGCCTGACCTAGGCTGCCTTCTCAACTGCTTTGTCCCCTTGGCTCCAGGAGGCCCCAGGTGGTGGAGAATAATAAATGATGATGAAAAGAGTCTCTATTCATTAAATGTTGCTAGGATAACTGACTAGCCATATGCAGAAGACTGAAACTTGACCCATTTCTGTCGCCATATACAAAAATTAATTCAAGATGGATTAAATACTTAAATGATAGACCTAAATCTGTAAGAATCCTGGAAGAAAACCTGGGAAATATTCTGGACATTGGCCTTAGCAAAGAATTTATGACTAAACCCCCAAAAGCAATTGCAACAAAAACAAAAATTAACGAGTCAGACCTAATTAAACTAAAGGGCTTCTGCACAGAAAAGTAAACTACCAACAGAGTAAACAGACAACCTACAGAAAGGAAAAAATATTCCCAAATTTTGCATCTGACAAAGGTCTAATATCCATAATCTATAAGGTAATTAAGCACTTCAATAAGCAAAAGACAAATAATCCCATTAAAAATACAGACAAATTATATTAACAGACATTTCTCAAAAAAAGACATACATGTGGATAAGAAATATATGAAAAAATGCTTATCATCACTAATTGATATGGTTTGGCTCTGTGTCCCCAACCGAATATCATGTGGAATTATAAATCCCAATGTTGGCAGAGGGACCTGCTGGGAGGTCAGAAAGGGCAGATTTTCCCTTGCTGTTCTTGTGCTAGTTATCACAAGATCTGGTTGTTTAAATGTATGTAGCACTTCACCCTTTGCTCTCTCTCTCCTGCTCTGCCATGGTACGACGTGCTTCCTTCCCTTTCACCTTCCACCATGACTGTAAGTTTCCTGAGGTCTCCCAACCATGCTTCCTGTACAGCCTGTGGAACTGTAGGTCAATTAAACCTCTTTTCTTCGTAAATTACCCAGTCTCAGGTAGTTCTTTATAGCAGTGTGAGAACAGACTAATACACTAATCATCAGAAAAATGCAAGCCAAAGCCACAATGAGATAATATCTCACATCAGTCAGAATGGCTTTTATTAAAAGATCAAAAAATAACAGATGCTGATGAGGTAGTACAGAAAGGAGAAAAATTATACACTGCTGGTGGGAATGTAAATTAGTTTAGCCACCATGGAAAGCAGCATGAAGATTTCCCGGAGAGCTTAAAACAGAATTACTATTCAACCCAGAAATTCCACTATTGGTTATACAACCAAAGAAGAATAGATTGTTTTACCAAAAAGAGACATGCATTTCTACGTTCATTGCAACACTATTCACAATAGCAAAGACCTAGAATTAACCAAGATGTACATCCATGCTGGACGCAATAAGGAAAATGTGGTACATATACACCACAAAAAGTAATGAAATCGTGTCCTTTGCAGCAATATGGAAGCAGCTAGAGGCCATTATTCTAAGGTAACTAAAGCAGGAACAGAAAACTAAATATCATATTTTCACTTATAAAAGGGAACTAAACATTTAATACATGTGGACACAAAGAAAAAGTGTATTAAATTACATTCAAGGGATTACATTTCTATTAAATAACTATATCATTGCAAATGATTATTCTAATTTGTGACTTATAGTAAACGCTTAATAATTTTGTAACACTATATTTTAATTTTTAAATTTTTATTTATTTATATTTTTCTTTTCTAATTTTATTTTAGGTTCAGGGGTATGTTTGCAAGTTTCTTACATGGATCAATTGCTTGTCACTAAGGCCTGACATATAAATAATCTCATTACCAATGTAGTGAGCATAGTACCTAATAGCCTTTCAACTCATGCCCCACTCTTACCTTCCTTTCTCAAGTAGTCCCCAATGTCTACTGTTCCCATCTCCGTCACTAAAGAGTGAGTTCAGACCCTTCTTGCTCTCTTGCTTTTTCATGCTCTGTTGGCCTTTCTACTTTTGCCACGTGATAATGCACCAAGAAGACCCTTAGAAGATACAGAACTTCTTCAGCCTTGAACTTCTCAGCCTCTAAAACTTTAATAAATAAATTTCTTTTCATTATAAATGACCTAGTCTGTTATATCATAATTCTGTTACAGCAACACAAAACAGATGAAGACAATGTCTTTATCCAGAATTATGAAATGCTGAAATTAATTCACATTTCTTTCTTCTAAATAATAATTTAGACATAAAAATATATATGTAACGACTAACACTTGTGTTGGTTAATTTTGTTTGCCAAATTAAATAGATCATGGGTGCCCAGACATTTGGACAAACATTGTTTTGGATGTATCTATGAGGGCATTTCTGGATGAGATTAACACTTAAATCAGTAGACTTAGTAAAACAGATTACCTCTCCCAAAATGAGTTGAAGGCCTGATTAGAACAGTAACGCTGAATAATAAAGAATTCATTCTGTCTGATTGCCTTTGAACTGGGAAATTGTGTTTTCCTGCCTTCAGTTTTGAACTAAACCAATGGTTCGCCCTGGGTCTTGAGCCTTAAGGCCATTAGACTGAACTAAATCATCAACTCTCTTGGAATTCCAGCATTTTGGCTGCAGATTCTGGGAACTGTCAACCTGCATAATTGCACTAGCAAACTCATTATTTATCTATCTATCTATCTATCTATCTATCTATCTATCTATCCTATATCTATCCATTCATTCTGTTGGCTTTTGGCTTTGTTTTTTTCACTGGATAACCTAATAATTAAATGTTAGTAATATTTATTTTGTTTGAAGGACATTAATCTAAAAGACTAAAATGAAGATGAAATCCAAAGTTCTTACTATGAACTACAAGATGATTCATCTCCTATCACTCCATTAGCTCTCTGACTTCATCTCTACTCCTTTTCTTCCTGTTGATTACACTTCAGTCACATTGACTTCTTTGTTGTTCCTTGAACATGCCAGATGCACTCCAGCTTCAGGACCTTTGCACTTCTACCAGATATTCATAAATCGGATATCTGATATTCCACAAGATAACTGCAGAAGAAACTCTCTTGACTGTTTCTTCAGGTAATTTTCAAATATCCTTTCTTTAGTAAGGCCCTTTCTGACCCATCTATTAATTATTCAAATAGACTAACTGAAAGCCAACTTATTTAAATATAACACCCCAACAACAGTTTCTACCATTTTCCCTGCTTTGGGTTTTTTTCTCCTTAGCAATTAGTATATCTAATATAATAGAATCATATAATCATATATATATACTAATATATTAGATATCTATGTGACATATATATTAGATATATATGTATATATATCCTTTATAATATAATCATACATATCCTTTATATATATGATGTATGATCATATATATATCCTTTAGTAGGTGAATGAATTAGTAAACTGTGGTACATCTAGAAAATAAAGTATCATGCAGAGCTCTAAAGAAATGAGCTAATAAGTCATGAAAGAACACAGAAAAAATTTAAATGCATATTACTGAACGAAAGAAGACAATCCGAAAAGGTTACATACAGTATGATTCTAACTATATGACATTTGGTAAAGTCAAAACTATGGAGACAGCAAAAATGTCTGTGGCTGTCAAGAATTGGAAGAGAGGAACACAGAGGCAAAGCACAGAGAATATTTTTGGTAGTAAAACTATTCTGTATGATGCTACAGTGGGAAAGACAGGCCATTATACATTTTCAAAACCCATAGACTCTACAACACTGTACAATACAGAGAATGAACCCTAATGTGAACTATAGAATCTAGGTGACCCTGTTGTGTCAATTTACACTCACTGATTGTAACAAGCGTAGCACAGTGGAGCAGAACGTTTCTGCAGGGAGGTTGTGAGTGTGTAGGGGCAGTGAGTGTATGGAAACTTTCTGTATTTTCTGTTTAATATTTCTACGAACCTGAAACTGTTCTATAAAATATAGTTTATTAATTGTAAAGAGACCATTGAGAAGCTATCAACTGAGATATCATTCTAGTTTCAAATATTCTGTTACAAAGATTGTTCTCTATTTGTTCTTTTCACCTCATTTTCTATTCCAATAAATCAAACTTATTTCTAAGCCTCTGGTATAGTCTTTTAGTATTTTGATAGTAACACTATAGGTAGAATCATTCAATTCTCTTCATATTTTCCCATAATTCTTTCACCACTCATCTATGTGGTATATAGCTCAGTAATTTAAACAGAGTAAATATTTATTAAACAACTACTGAATTGATTTTCTATTGATGATACATAAGACACTATATACATAACATATTCACTAAATTAATTGCTTGAAACTAAATTACAAATTAATACCCAAGAGTATTCCATATCTTGTGGTGATCTTGCCTTATGAAATACATCTTTCAAATATTAAATTTAAAAATAAATGTTTATCATTATAATAATTTATCTAAAGAGTTCCTCATTGCCTTAAAATAGCCTCTCAAGAGGGTATTAGTTTATGTTTTCTAGGTCTCGTTTGTAAAATTTGATATCCCCAACTCCAAATTTGCATTATATGATTTTTAAAGATACTGCTAGTTGTACAATGATATAATGATACAATAATGGAAAATGTAACATTCATTTAATTTTAATTAAACAATTGTGAAATAATGATGTAGTTTAAGGACACTGTACTAAAATTCAGAATTTGTAAATTCCAAAGTCAATTCTTCCACTTACTAGATGAAAGCTTTTGAGGTAACACTTTCCTTTTCTCTGCTTAAGGTGCTTCCTGTGTGGGTTAAATTCGGTTATTTCTCAGATACATCCCAAGGTTAATACTTATAAGAGGATAACCATTTCTAAATAGTTACCTACAAACTGTCAAAATACCAACTGCCCAACACAATAATGCATATTCACTGAGTTTATACAATCCCAAAGTTTTATACAAGACTTCTCTTTGTCTTTTACAACTTTCCAGAATTTACAAAGTCAGCCTGTAACAATGTAAAAACAATATTAGAAATGTTTAAAGTGCCTTATAGTTTGCTTGCTTGCTTTATTTGCCTTGCTACGGGTCTCATTTTTCAATTACAGACAAATATAAGCCTTGTATTCCTGGTTTACTACCATTATTTGCTAAATGTTACCTTTGAAAATTTTGTTGATTCATTTTGGAAACCCTGAGAAAATAAGAATTAGGGAAATAAAAATATGGTTTATATGAAGATGTTTTCCTTCATTTTTAAGAATATTTGATCCTTACAAATCTAAAATAATTTTAAATCTATAAACAAAGAGAAATAACTCCTTGACTGTGAAATAAAATGTTTATGGAACATTTTCTATGTCTAACATGAAATACTTATATAACTGAATGAATGTAAACAGGGTCTTTTATTCATGTATTTCTTATCAAAAGTCTATAGTGGGCATCCTTATTGGACATAATGTTACTAGACAATAGAACAAAAAAAAAAGAAAAGAATGTGGAGTCTTCTCATAAATAAAACATCATCTAACTGGTTTATGGAGGCATTTTAAAAAGTTTAATAACAATACTATGAGATCAAAGAACAAAAAATGAATATTATTGAATGAGTATTGTAGACATTGTAAAATTTTACGCATTATGTGGAAGAAGAAACTTTTCAGATGTCTAGGCCTAGGTCCTTTAGAAAGTAGACCAGGAGATTTAGATTAAATGATGACCTTTTATATGGGAGGCACAGTCCCAGGAAATTAAGGATGATGAAAAAAGTTTAAAAAAAGAACAAGGCATAGAAAGATGAAATGCTGTACACTGTGATAAGAAGCATTACTGTACCGGCCCCTTCTTCAAGGCAACCCCTGAAGGGACACAGCGGGTCGTTCACAGGCAGGTTCATACAACACAAGTAACATTGCTAAAAGGGTCATGAGGTATATCCTCCTCAGAGGAGTATACAAGTAAGAGAAAAGGTGTGGGATGTATCTCCTATTTCCTAGTGGTTAAGGTCCATCAGGATCACAACTTCCCACAATTCTGGGTTGCATTATGTGGCTCCTCTGGGCCGGCTCCACTCCTAGGAGTGTATCTCATCCAAGTCTGCAAGAAAGGGATGAGCCAACTTGGATGGCCTGCCAATCAAAAGAGAGAAAAAGTATGTCATTAAGAAAGAAGTTTAAGAATACAACAGGTTTGAAATATCAGATAAAATTCATGGGCTAAAATTTGGGCTTTAAAAGCGGTAGAATTTTGATAATTAAAGAGAAGAAAGAATGATCTTGGTAGGAAAAACAATATAAGTAAAGTCAGAAAGAAAGAAATGTAGAATTGACCTTTCAACAATACAGAGGTTAGAAGCAT